>NC_087493.1:2187500-2493906 GCF_036417665.1 Passer domesticus
GTGGGCACCTGTGATGCCAGGCACCGTGCCAGGCTGTTCCAGAGGCCCACGCACAGCCACCCACGCCAGCTCCTGGTGCCACTCAGGCCCACGGCAGTGGTGGCCGCTGGCGTCGCCGTCCCCACGTCCCATGAGATTCCCACCCCTGGGCAGCCCTTCCCAGCAGCTCCCGGTGCCACCGGGATGGGTGACACTGTCGGGGTACGGACACGGCAGCGGCTCGGGATGGCCTCGGGGGGTGACACGGGTCCTGGAGGGTCCCGGCACAGCTCCGGGGGTCTCTGTCCCCGAGCCGGGCCGTGGTGGCACACGGAGGGCCCGGGGGTCCGGCTCGGGGGCTGCGCAGGTGACAGCCGCATCCCGCGGGTCCCGGGGGACATCCCGGGCGCACCCCCCGGACACAGCACCGGGGCCGCCCCCAGCCGTGACTCAGGGAGGGCAGGGCCGGGCAGGGAGGGGCAGGGGCGGGAGGACGAGGAGGAGGAGGAGGAGGAAGAGGAGGGGGGAGGAAGGCACCACCCCCGGCACGCCCCGCCGCCCGGTGTGTGTCCGTCCGTCCGTCCGTCCCCGCTGCCCGTGCGCAGGGGCGGAGTGATGGGGTGGCGATGGGATGGTGACGGGCAGGTCGCACCTCGCAGGTCCCCGGGACCCCTCCTGATCCCCCACCGCACCCCCGAGCCCTGCCCTGGCACCCCCGGGCTGCCGGGGCACGGGTGAGCCCCCCCACCCCTCTGCCAGGGACTGGGGCCCCCGGGCAGCCCGACAGCCCCTGGGTGCTCCCTGGGTGGAAAGCAGGAGGGGCTCCCCCCGTCAGCGCCCCGACACCCTCCTGACACCGGCCGCGACCCCACCCCAAGACCCTGCCTGACCCCCGGGCGTGCGGGGCACGGCTGAACCCCCTCTTCCCCTCCGCCAGCCCCCCACCCGTGCCAGCCCCCCCCGGCAGCCCAGCACCCCCATTTTCCTCCTGGCAAGGGTGTTGGATGGAAATCGGGGGGACACCCACCGGAGGGGTCACCCACCCCCGCCCCCTGCGCTGCCCCGCCGGAGGGGTCTCAGCAGCTCAGAGGGGAGGGCTCTGGCTGTCCCCAGCCGGGGGGACGCAGGGACACGCGGTGCCCGTGGGACAGCGCCCGGGCCCCCCCGAGAGGAACCCGAGCCCGCCGGGGCGGGGGCCGGGCTGTATAAATGCCGCTCCCGACGGCGCTGCCGGGCAGGTGCCGGCGGGCACCCAGCGAGAGCCGCGCGGGCACCCAGAGCCCCCCCGGGCCCCCCGGGACCCTGACCCACTTTTCCCCCCGCGCCGCGGCCCGAAAGCCGAGCCGGCTCCGTTTCGGGGTCACTTACAGCGGCCGGGCGGCCGCGGCTCGGGTGTCGCGGCTCGGGGGGCCTCGGCACCCCCCGGCGCGGGCAGCGCCAGCCCGGCATGAAAAAGTCATGAGCAACCAAAGCTGGGGCTGCTTGCGGGAACAATAACCGGGCACCGGGCTGACACCGGAGCCGCAGGGCCGGGGGGACGGCGGCGGGAGCCGGCGCGGCATCGCCGCGGCCCGGCTGGACCCCGGCACGGGGGGTCGGGCACTTCGGGGGGCCCGGGGGGTGACAGAGCCCGTCCCCGCCTGTCCCCATGGAGCGTGGCCGGGGGTCCCAGCAGGGCTGGGGTCGCAGTGGGGACTGTCCCCTACACCGCTGTCCCCTCCTGCCCCCTCGCCCCCATCCTCTCCTGTGCCCCGCCGAGGGGCCGGAGCCTCCGCTCTGTCAGGAGCTGCAGGCGGGCTCGGCCCGAAGGAGCCCACGCCCAGGGGGCTGGCTCCGGGGGCTCGGGGGCGTCCGTGACCCCGATCCACAGCCGCAGGAGGGATTTGGGGCCACAGGACAGATGGAGGCCAAGGGCCCCAAAGCAGGATAAAAGGTTTACGCTAATCAAAATGCCTGGCTAATTGGAAAAGGCGCTTAGGGGCTGGCCGGGAGGCGGCGCGGCTGGAGGTGACCCGCTGCTGAATCAGAGGGGCCGGTAACCTTAACCCGCCGGGATCGGAACGGATACGCCGGCCCGGATCGGGTTCCCACCCAAGTTTTCCACCCGCGGCTCCGCCACAGCAGGACGGGGCCGCGGCGAGGGACGGTGGCGTGGCCGGGGGCTGCCGCGGTGCCCCCTCGCCCGGGCGCCCCCGGTGCCCATCGCAAGCCGGCCGGTCTCTAATCGAACGGGTCGCAGCCCCCCGGGACCCCGTCCCGCTCCGTGGGTCCGGGGCAGCGCGGGCGCTCCGTCCGGCCCCGCCGCGACGCCCGGGCTCGGCAGCGCCGGGGAGCCCCCGCCGGCCCCCGGGGGCCGCCCCGCCTCGGCGGAAGATGCCAACGAATGGGATCCACCAGGTGCTGAAGATCCAGTTCGGGTTGATCAACTGCGAGAGCCGGTACCTGACGGCGGAGAGCTTTGGCTACAAGGTGAACGCCTCGGCGCCCAGCCTCAAGCGCAAGCAGATCTGGACGCTGGAGCAGGATGAAGCCGACAGCTCCATCGTCTTCCTCAAGAGCCACCTGGGCCGGTACCTGGGCGCCGACAAGGACGGCAAGGTGCGCTGCGAGGCGGAGCAGCCGGGCCGGGACGAAGGCTTCAGCATCATCACGCAGTCGGACGGGCGCTGGGCGCTGCAGTCGGCCCCGCACCGCCGCTTCTTCGGCGGCCGCGAGGACCGCCTGTCCTGCTTCGCCCCCAGCGTGACCGAGGGCGAGCTCTGGACCGTGCACCTGGCCATGCACCCCCAGGCCAACCTGCTGAGCGTCAGCCGCCGCCGCTACGCCCACCTGAGCGCCCACGAGGACGAGATCGCCACCGACAGCAACCTGCCCTGGGGGGTGGACGCGCTCATCACGCTCTGCTTCCAGGACAAGAAGTACAGCCTGCGCACGGCCGACGAGCGCTACCTGCGCTGCGATGGCACCTTGGTGCCCGAGCCCGGCGCCGGCACCGGCTACACCCTCGAGTTCAAGGCCGGCAAGCTGGCGTTCAAGGACTGCGATGGGAAGTACCTGGCGCCCACCGGACCCACCGGCACCCTCAAATCCGGCCGCAGCTCCAAGCCGGGCAAAGATGAACTCTTTGACCTGGAGGAGAGTCACCCCCAGGTGGTGTTCACGGCGGCCAACGGCAGATATGTCTCCATCCGGCAGGGTAAGAGCTCCCCACACCTCCCTGCCCACTCCCTGCGCACCCAGGGACCCCCAGAGCTCCGTGGGAGAACCCCTGGGACCCCCACCCTGGGGGAGACCCCAGAGCAGCAACCCCACAGCGCTGTGCCTGCCTGGGGGGCTCCTACAGCCACATCCTGGGGACATGGGGGGGTCCTGTCTGCCTGGGGGGGCTGAGGTCAGTGAGGATGGAGGGGGAGCAGCTGGGGGGTGGGCAGGGCTGGGGGGAAGGCGTGGGTGTGTGTGCACACACATGTGTGCCTGTGCAGGGCTCTGTGGGCGTGCACGGGGCTGTGCGTGTGAACACGTGCAGGGCTGTGGGTGTGCACAGGTGTGTACGTGCACACACACACACACACACACACACACACACAGGTGTGCCACGCTCCGTGCAGCATCCACAGGCTCACACGTGTGCCTGTGCACGCCACACACGATGCCCTGTGTGCACACACGTGTGTAGAGCCAGTGGACGTGACCACAGGTGAGCAGAACCCCTCGTTGGAGACCCAAGGGACCCCACTCGCCCCCAGGTGCCCCCCAGGGACGGTGCCACCCCTGTGCCAAGCAGCTTAGTGCCGGGTGACGAGGGGGACCAGCTATAAATAGGGGTTTGTGACCAGATGGACACGGCGGTGACAAGCTGATTAACCAGCCCAATTAGCACAATTGTTTGCAGCAGGATTTGGGGGGAGGGGGAGGGGGCCATGGGGCAGCAGTGATGGCTGGGGTGGGACAATGGCTGGAATGGGATTGGTCCTGATGGCCAGAGCAGGATCGCTGCCAATGGCCACAGCGGGATCAGTGACCGAGGACAGAGTGGTTTTGGTGACAAGAGCCAACAGAGTGGAACCGATACCCATGGCTGGAATAGGATGGGTGCCAGTGGCTGTAACGGGACAGTGACAATGGGCTGGGCTGGAACTGCTCCTGATGGCCTGAGTGGACTGGTGGCAGCGGCTCAGTGGGATTGGTGACAATGGCCAGAGTGGGGTCACTCGTGATGACTGGAGTAGGACTGGTGCCAACTAGTGCCAAAGTGGGATCGGTGACCGTGGCCAGACTGAGGCTGCTGCCCAGGGCCAGGCCAGGACCAGTGCCAGGTGCTGGGCCAGGAGCGGTGCTGATGGCTGGAGTGTGAGCAGTGCTCATGCCCAGAGCAGCCAGCACCAACATCCGCTCTCCCCCAGGTGTGAACGTCTCAGCAAACCAGGACGAGGAGCTGAACCACGAGACCTTCCAGCTGCAGATCGACCGCGACACCAACAAGTGCAGCCTCCACACCAACACCGGCAGCTATTGGACCCTGGTGGCCCACGGGGGCATCCAGGCCGTGGCCACCGAGATGTGAGTGAGGCTGTGGTGCGGGCTGGACAGATGGTTTGGGGGGACGTGGGCACCCCCAGTTCACGCTGTCCCTCTGTCACCAGCGCTGCCAACACCATGTTTGACATCGAGTGGCGCGGGCGGCGCGTGGCCCTGCGCGCCAGCAACGGCCGCTACGTCTGCACCAAGAGGAACGGGCAGCTGGCGGCCGTCAGCGACACCGTGGGTGAGTGCTGGGGGGCACAGGGGGGACGGGGGGTGCCCCGGGGTGCTGAGGCCTGGCTGCTGTGCAGGGGAGGACGAGGAGTTCACTCTGAAGCTGATCAACCGCCCGATGCTGGTGCTGCGGGGGGAGCACGGCTTCGTCTGCTACCACCGGGGCTCCAACCTGCTCGACTCCAACCGCTCCGTCTACGACGTCTTCCACATCAGCTTCAGCGACGGCGCCTACCAGATCCAAGGTGGGCGAGGGGGCTGTGGGGCGGGGTGGCCCTGGGGGTCTGTCCGGCCTGCACTGACACCCCCGGGGCTCCCTGCAGGCCAGGGGGGCAAGTACTGGTACGTGGCGAGCAGCGGGTCGGTGTGCAGCGACGGGGACCTGTCCGAGGATTTCTTCTTTGAGTTCCGGGAGCGGGGCCGCGTGGCCATCAAAGGGAAGAACGGGCGGTACCTGCGCGGGGACCCCGCGGGGACCCTGCGCGCCGACAGCGAGTCCGTGCTGCGGGCCACGCTCTGGGAGTACTGACCCCCAGAGCCCCCCCATGGGCACCCACCCGACCCTGGCAAAGCGGGTGCTGACAGCGGTGGCACCGTCCATGGCAGCTGTGCCCCCGCGACTCATGGCATTAAATTCACCTGGATCACACCGGGGCACCACCGTGTCCTCCTTCCCATCGAGATCCAGCCCTGTCTCCCTCCCAGGAGCACCCAGAACCCGTGGAAGGGGCTGATCCGGGGGCCAGTGGGATGCAGGGACCCCCGGGGTGCCACACGGGATGGGGGGGTCAGCAAAGCAAAGCCACTGCAGGAAGGAGCCCGAGGGGGTTGCTCCTCTGCCAGCCTGGGGGAGCAGGGGGGTGGCAGTGGAAGACCCCTAGCCTGAGAGCTGTCAGGACCCTCGGGGAGGATGGAAAGGAACAGAGCCAGGCACGGGGTGAGCAACAGGATCGTTTTCATGGCAGACGACAGAGTTACAGACAGTGGAGAGGTGCGGGAGGGGCCGGGGCCGGACCACGCCGCACCAGCATGGAGATACGAGATCATTTATAGAAACAACGGGGGAGCAGAGACCCCCTCCCCTGCCCAGCAGAAAACGGGGCTCCCCCGGGCACAGCACCCTGTTTGTCCTGATCCTGAAGGCGGCTCGGGGGGCTCAGCCCGCGGCCGGCCCGGCTCGGCACGGCCACTACACTACCACGGATCCACAAGACAGCGCGGCGCCGGGGGGCTGCCCCGGCCTGGCCGGGCTGGGGGGCGGCGGGACAGGGCTGGGCCAGCCCAGGAGCCCCCGCTCCGCCACCGGAGCCCCGAGACGCCCCCGGTGCTGCCGACAACACGACCACGAAACACGCACAGACACACCCCCCACCCAGACCGCGCCGGCCCCGCTCCTGCTCTGCTGGGGTGGGGTGAGGTGGGGGGCTCTCCCGTGGGCCCCCACCCCGGCCGGCGGGGTTCGGGGCGGGCTGGCCGCCCCCCGCTCACAGCAGGACCAGGCTGGGGTTCCGCAGCTGCCGGTAGATGTCCAGGAGCTTCTCGGCCGTGGCAGAGCCCTCAGCCCCCTCCTGGCCCGGGGGCGGCTGGTCCCGGAGGGTCTGCGCCTCCTTCAGCAGCATCTGCGGGAGGGGGCGGCGGTGAGCGACGCGCTGGTGCTGGGGACCCCGCCGGGAGGGGATGGGGGGCTCACCTCGTGGTTGGCCTGGATCTGCCGCAGGTACTGCATGCGGAGGTCGGGGGGCCCCGAGCCCTGCGCCGCCTGCTCCAGCACCAGCGCCTGCACAGGGGAGGGAGGCAGAGAGGGAGGGTGCTGGGGGAGCTGGCAGCACCCTGCCCCAGGGACTCCCAGCTCTAGGAGTCCCAGCCTTGGGAGCCACAGCTCCAGCAGCCCCCAGATCCTGGGAGCCCAACCTTGGGAATTCCCAATCTCAGGGAGTCTGAGCCCTGGGGAGCCCCATTCTCAGGGCAGCCCAAGCCCCAAAACTGGGACCCCCAGGTCTGGGGACCTCCAGCCCCAGTGGTGCTGCTCTGTCACACCATGGTGCCACAGAAACGTCCCCCACTGCACCCCAGGCTCCACTGCAGGGGGTTTGGGGTCACTTGGGGTGCCCCTGCCCCAGGGGGTACCTGTATGCGCCGGATGACGGCGTGGTGTGTCCTGCACATGTGGGCCAGGGATGGGCTCTCCATCAGGATCTCCACAGCCTGGATGGGACCTGCAGGGCTCAGGTCATTCATGGCCACCTGGACAGTGAGAGCAGTGTCACCCTCTCTGGCAGTGGGGGGCCAGAACCCCTCCCCACAGGCACCAGGTTCCTCAGAAGGCTCCAGACACCCCCAAACCCTCCCACCCTCCCAGGAGCAGTTGTCCCCAGCCTGATGCTACCAGGTGAGCCCTGGCAGAATTAACACTGTCACTCATCACCCTGGGGACATCTGAGCTCTCAGGTGCAAATCCACCTGTGCCAGGTACATGGGGGCCCCTCAGGTGGGGTCAGGCAGGAGAGCTGGGCAGCAATCCCTGTTTTCCCTGTGCCTTTAGAGGGGAATTTTGCCTGGGGTAGATTTACAACCCAAATCCAAGTGCATTTTCTAGAACCAAAGAAATGGGAACATGTGGAGAGGGAGGGAAATGACCACAGCCTTTGGGAAGCCCAGGGTTGGGAGAACGGACTGGGAATGCTGCTAAGCCCAGAGGAGGGGGTCAGAATGGTGTGGCCATGCACCCACCCATCCCCCTGGCTCCAGGAAGGAGCTGGATTGTGGGACAGGGGGTTCCCTGCAGGCTGACCCATTCCTTGGCTCAGGGCTAACCCATTCCTTGCCTCTCGGATGAGCAGCTGGACGTGGCCACCGTCGGGTGCCACGCCACACACCGATGCCACCTCCGTGCTGCTCAGCGCCTCGGCGCCGGGGTTCTCAGCCAGCAGCCAGCGCAGGGTGGCACAGCAAACTGGGACATCTGGGGACCAAAGGACAGAGCAGAGATGTGACACTGCTGACAGCGTGTGCCAGAGACAGCCCCTGATGGGGCAGGGGTAGCACGGGCTGGACCCCCCCACACTGGGACACGCTGAGCTCAGCCATGCCACTGCCACATGTGCCAAGGCTGTGGTGGGGGCAGTGGGGTCATACAACCCTCTGTGCCCAAGGGAGGGGCTGTGACAGTGCCACCCTTCCAGCACCCCTGCCCCAGGAGCCTCTCTGTCATTCCTGGATTCCTCCTCTCCAGGGACCCACCTGTTTCCGAGGTTTTGAGAGCATTTTTCAGCAGCTCCGAGGACACCCGGATGGACGCTGCCCAGGGGGGCAGGTTCTCCTCTCCTGGGGTTTTCCCCTCCTCGGGTTCAGTCTGTTCCTGGGACACTTTGAGGAAGGTCTCCACAGGGTCTGAGGGGGCAGGGGGGGCGCTGGGCCCGGGGGGGCTGCTCCCGAAACGCAGGCACTGGAGCATGTCAATGGTGCATTGACTGAGGGGCAGGCAGATCCCCTCTCTGTCCGGGGACAGCAGGGGCGAGTCGTCGGGCAGGAAGTCATCCAGGTCCTCGGAGGAGTCGGAGCCACTGCCCAAAATATCCCGTAAACTGTAGTAGAGGGCACAGGAGATGGTCAGAGGCAGGTCCAGCTTGGTGTCCGCAGCGGGGCCGAGGGGCAGCGTCAGCTCCCGCTTGTTGCCAGGGAGCAGCTGGTCAATGGGGAAGGTGAAGGTGGTGGCCGAATCCATGGATTCCTCCTCTAAGGCACAGGGGCTGGTCAGGAGCTGGACACAGAGGGTCCAGCCCTCCTCCAGGCTGTACTCGCTGCAGTTTTCCAGCAAGCAGGAGATGGTGACGGTGTCCTGGAGCAGGAGGCAGCTCCAGTTGGCAGTGACGGTGCAGGCGATGGGCTTGTGGCCCTCGTGGCTGGAGAGCAGCGCCGCGCTCACGTTCATCACCTGGTTCAGGCTGGCCAGGGCCCGGTTCCTCTGGTCCACGGCCTTCTTCAGGAAGGACACTCTGCAAGGACAATGTGACAGGGATGAAACAACGGGAGGGATGCCAGGATGCTGCCAAGCTGAGCTGCTCCTGGCATGATCCCACCGCAGGAAACCCCCAGCTTCTCTGCCATGGCAGCCCCAGATCCATGTTCCCGTCAGAGCTGACCCTGGACAGCCAGACCTCAGGAATTCCCCTGTGGATGGAGGGGGGGGGCTCACCCACAGCCCCTCCCCACACACAGCCAGCCACGGAGGATGGAGGCATGCGCCTGCCCTGCCTGTTACTGCTGGCTTGGCACGCGTGGCAGCCGCCTGGCACCCTGCCTGTGCCACCTTCTGCTGCCATGGCTGCCGCTGCCAGCCCGCCCACAGCGCTGGGGGTGGCTGTGCCATGGGAGGGGGCTGCCCTCAAACACTGGTTTTATATTATCGAGGTTGGGGGGGCTTCCCAGCCAGGAAAGGTAAATGATGGAGCAGCTTTCCAAGAGAAAACCTCCAGGAGAGATGGAGGTGTTCAGCCTGGGGAAAAAAAGGCTCCAGAGAGACATTAGGGCCCCTTGCAGTGCCTAAAGGGGCTCCAAGGGAGCTGGAGAGGTACTTTGGACAAGGGCCTGGAGTGAGGGATAAAGAGGAATGGCTTCCCACTGGCAGAGGGCAGGGTTAGATGGGATATTGGGAAGGAATTGTTCTCTCTGAGGGTGGTGAGGCCTTGGCACAGGGTGCCCAGAGAAGCTGTGGCTGCCCCTGGATCCCTGGAAGTGTCCCAGGCCAGGTTGGACAGGGCTTGGAGCAATCTGGGATAGTGGGAGGTGTCCCTGCCCACGGGGGTGGAATGGGATGGACTTTAAGGTGTCTCTTACCCAAACCATTCTGTGATTCCATAATGAATTACAGGCAATGACCTGCACAACCCCGAGCTTGGTGCCACCGTTACCTCTCTGAGGTGTCCCCTATCCCCGAGAGCAGCTCCTTGATCCTCCGGCCGATCTCAGCAGGGGTCAGCTCCACGTCCGGCTCCTCGGGGCTGCACAGCCCACAGGACACCAGGCGGCCCTTGGCCGACAGGGCCAGCAGCTCCGACTCCCCTGCGGGCACAGACGGGGCGGGTCAGGGGCCAGGAGGGGAGCAGGGCCTTCCTGGATGGCTGAGGTGGATAAGGAGCAGCCTGGCATTGCCTCCCCACGGCAGTGGGATATGATGGAGACAGACATGGATCACCACAGCACACCCCAGTGACACAGACCCCCAAGAGGGGACAGCACCCTGTGCCTGCCTCTCCCCAGCCAAGGCCAGCAGCACCCAGCTGTCACACAGGGGAGCTGCTGGTGGCACAGGCTCTGTGGGCAGCCAGTCCAAAACCTCCTTTTTGGAGGCAGCCTGATCCGAGCTGGCCTGGGGCTGTCCCAGGCTGCCCCATGCAGGGAGCCCACAGCTGCCAGGGCTGGCCAGTTCCTGCGATGCCAAGCTGAGGGATTGGGAATGGGCAGGGAAGAGCAGGAATCACAACGGACAGGAACAACTGACAAAACCAAGAGGAGCCGACAAGGATGAAAGATGGAGCCCCCCCAACCCACATGGAGCTGGAGAGAGGAGAGGCGAGCTCCCACCCCGCTGCCCCCAGTACCTTCCGAGGCCCGAGAGGACAAGGAAAGAGCCACGACGCTACAGATACTGAGGCTGGCCGGGGACAGCACGGGGGGCAGCACGCCGGCGCCACTCTCCGTGTCCTCGGGGTCCGAGCAGTCTCCTGCCCAGTCCAGGTCGACGGCCGAGATGTCCGAGTGGGTGCTGTAGTACATGCGGGAGCCGCTGCCGCAGGCCGCGCACAGGATGGGCCCCCGCAGGTAATACTCCCTGAGCTCCGGCACCGTGGCCTCCTCCCGCTGATCCGCCTTCACGGCCACCATCTTCCCGTAGTGGCCCACGGCCACCACGCAGTCACAGCCGGGCTCGCCCGCGGGCGGCTCGGTGTCGTCGTCGGCGTCGTCGGCGTCGGCCGCGCGCCGCTCGGTGCGCAGCGCCCCGATGAACACGATGGGCTCCTCCAGGTGGTGCAGGATCTTCACGGGCGGCGCCGGCGTGGACACGTCGCGGCAGCCGTCGGCGGCGGGCGAGGAGCTGAGGGCCTTGAGGGGCACGGAGCAGAGCTGCCCGTCCGGGAAGCCGCACAGGATCATGGGCGACTCCAGCATGGCCACGTCGATGCCGAAGAGGAGGCTGAAGAGGGGCTCCTCCAGCACGAAGCCCCCCGAGCACCACAGCCCCTGGGTGCCGGGCGCGGCCGCGCAGCACAGCACGGGCAGGAAGCAGGAGGGCGGCGCGTCCCCCGCGTCCCCGGGCGCGCTCCCGGGGCAGAATTCCACCTGGCTGACCTGCCGGTACGGGGGCCCGTCCTGCTCCGCCCGCGGCAGCTCGTGCAGCCGCATCCACCACTTGCCCTCGTCCTGGGCCAGCGTGATGACGAAGGTGCTGAGCAGGGTGAACATGCTCAGGCTGGCGTCGGGGAAGATGCAGGCGTCCGCTTCCACCGGGAACACGCCGGAAGGGCCGTTGCCTTCTTGGCCGTCGCCGTCCGTCTGCTCCATTAACCTTTGGGAAAACAGGGAAGAGCTCTGAGCCAAGCCGTGGGGAGAAGCCAGCGTGCGCCTTGGCCGCCTCTCTGCCTGGCCCTGGGCAGTGAGCTCCTGCAGGAGAGCTTTTAGCAGCGGCACCGGCGGATCCAGAGGCTGGCAAGGCAGGCGGGGCAGCCCAGGGATGGGGTCAGCCCCGCTCACCTGCCCTGCTGCTCCAGGGACACGCAGTAGATCCCGCTGTGGGCGCACAGGATGTAGAGCTGCCGCGGCTGGGGCAGCAGCTCCACGTGCCACACCTGGTCGGGGCAGCGGAACACGGCCTGGCAGGGGGGACACAACCAAATGTCACCTCCCACGGCACCCGCAGGGGTGGCGGGGACAGGCGGCGCCCTGCAGAGGGAGATCCAAAGCCATTTCCAGGGACAAAGGGATCCTGGGCAGCACCCAGCTGGGTGTTCCCGGGCAGGGGGCTGGGAGAGGGGCTGAGGCAGCCTGTCACTGCCGCTCCCTGAGGGGAAGGAAAACAGGGAGCAGGGTACGTGCTCTACTTTGCCGAGCATGAGCGCAGTGTGGGAGGCAGATCCCGCTCTTACAGCGGTGGATTTCTTAGAAATGATAATCAGAACAAATTAACAAAGGCAGCAGCGTGTCAGTCAGGGCGCTGTGACAGCGGGGACAGCAGCCAGGCCTGGGGGGAGAGAGAGAGAAGCCCCTGTGCTGGGGGAAATGAACCTGTGGAGTCTGAGCCAATGTCTGTCCCACAGGACTGGGAGAGGGGCCCCAAACCCCAACAAACCCCAGGGCAAGGGGTGCTGCTTGTAGGGTTTGCTTGTTGGAGGGAATCCAGGGACAGGGAGTGGGGGCATGTCCAAGGGCTGTCCCCAGGGGATGGGGCACAGTGAACCCCACCCTGCCCAGCCCCTCACCTTGAGCACTTTGCCCTCCTGGTCGTACACGTAGACGAACTCGGTGCCGTTGGAGAGGTAGATCTCGTTCTCGTGGCACAGCACCCGCGGCTTGCCCGCCACCAGCCCCCCCACCGGGCAGCAGAATCCGGCCAGGTAATCCACCCTGTGCCCCACCTGCGCCATGGTGCCGGCCTGGGCGCGTGGGGAGGGGGCACCGAGGCTGTGAGGGGCTGAGCCGGGACCCCCGAGCGGTGGGCAGGGTGTGGTGACACAGCCTTGCAGAGCCCTGTGCCCCACAGCTCCTTCCCCCCGAATGAGACCCTCAGCCCCACAAGCAGCCCCCTCCCAAGCATCAGCCTCAGCCCCCCATGCCCCCAGACCCCCCAGATCACAGTCCTTGTACCCCAGACCCCCCCAGATCACAGTCCTTGTACTCCACACCCCCCCAGACCCCCCCAGATCACAGTCCTTGTACTCCACACCCCCCCAGACCCCCCCACATCAGAGTCCTTGAACCCCAGACCCCCCCAGATCACAGTCCTTGTACTCCAGACCCCCCAGATCACAGTCTTTGTACTCCACACCCCTCCAGACCCCCCCACATCAGAGTCCTTGAACCCCAGATCCCCCAGACACCCCCCCAGATCACAGTCCTTGTACCCCAGACCCCCCCAGATCACAGTCTTTGTACTCCAGACCCCCCAGACCCCCCCACATCACAGTCCTTATACCCCAGACCCCCCAGACCCCCCCACATCACAGTCCTTGTACCCCAGACCCACCCCAGACCCCCCACACCACAGACCTTGTACCCCAGACCCCTTCCAGATCACAGTCCTTGAACCCCAAACCCTCCAGACCCCCCGCCATCACAGTCCTTGTACCCCAGGCCATGTCCCACAGCCCCCCCCATACTGAGACCCCCCCCAAGCCCAGCTCCACCGGCAGCCCCCGAACCCAGACCCACCCCCGCCCAGCCCACAGCCCCCCACCCCCCCCCGCCCCTGTCCCCCCCATCCCGCCCCCCCAGTCCCTCCGGAGGGGCCGCGGGTACCGGGCGGGGGGCGCGGGCGGCTCCGCTTTACGGCTGCGCGGCGGCCGCCGCAATGGGCGGGGGGGAGTTTACGACGAGCCGTAAAGCGGCGCGGGGCGGGGGGGCGGCTCCGGGGGTCGGAACCGGGAGGGGCGGAATCCCCCGTGAGAGACCCCCCATCCCGGCACGGGGGGAGAAAGGAGCGAGGCGGTGCTGGCGCAGCGGCTTTATTGATAGAGAGAGGGGCTGGGTGCGACCCCCGAGGGGGGCAGAGACCCCCCCGAGCTGACCCTGACCCACGGGGGTGGACCCCCCCAAAAGTCTGGCTGAGACCCCCAAGCGATGACCCTGAACCCCCCCACCCAGAGACCCCCCCAGTGATAACCCTGAGCCCCCACCCTGAGACCCCCCCAGTGATAACCCTGAGCCCCCCAGCCTGAGACCCCCCAGTGATTACCCTGAGCCCCCACCCTGAGACCCCCAAGCGATGACCTTGAACCCCCCCAGCCCGAGACCCCCAAATGATGACCCTGAGCCCCCACCCTGAGACCCCCCAAGTGATGACCCTGAGCCCCCCACCCTGAGACCCCCCAAATGATGACCCTGAGCCCCTCAGCCTGAGACTCCCAAGTGATGACCTTGAACCCCCCCAGCCCGAGACCCCCAAATGATGACCCTGAGCCCCCCGAGCGATGTGTCTGCCCCCCGTTTTTCCGAGCCCCTCAAGCGATGTCCGCCATGTCCCCCAGCCCGGCTGAGCCCGGCCCGGCCCGGTTGCTCACTGCGGGGTCCCGGGGGCCCTGCGGGGGCTCGGCGGGACCCCTCCCCGGCGCGGCGGGGCCGCAGCGCCCCGGGCCCGGCTCAGCTGCTCCACGGAGGCTTCCAGGTGGGCGAAGCGCTCCGAGAGCCGGCCCAGCTGCTCCTTCAGGCCGCGGAAATCCCGGTACAGCTCGTCCAGAGCCCCCGACAGCGCCGGGATCCTGCGGGCGAGCGCCGTGAGGGCGGCGACCCCCAAATACCCCCCCGGGACCCCCGGGCCTCACCGGCCGTAGTCGGGCAGCACGGTCTGGTGGTCGGACAGCAGCAGGTTCCTCAGCTGCGACGTGATGGCGAATTTCCAGTTGTCCAGGACCAGCGTCAGGTTGGCGCAGCCCCTGGCCGGGGGTCTCTGGGCTGGAGGGGCCGGGCTGGGACCACGAGCGGCCCCCGGGGCAGGAGCCTGGCCCAGCCCCGGCCCCGGGCCAGCCCCGCGGGGAAGGGTCCCGGCTGTGCATTACCGTCTGCTCCAGCGTCCCACGCCGCCGGCCGCCGCGCCGCGCAGCCCAGGGCCGCGAGCAGCAGCACGGGCAGCAGCCGGGCCATGGCCCCGCGTCCCCCGGCCGGGCAGGGCAGGTGCCGCCTCCGCGGTGCCGCTGCCGCGCTGCGCTCCCCGGCTCTGGCTCCCGCCGCTCCCGCTCCCCCTTTTCCAGGCTGGGGCTGGCAGCGGGCCCGGCCGCACGCGGCTCCGGGGCTGATTGCAAACAGACGGCGGACACGGGCCCGGACACACGGGCCCGGCGGGATGCCGAGCGTCCCGGCCCGTCGCGGTGATGGAGTGCAGGTGGCACGGCCCCGGGAGCGGGGTCCCCCGGCTCCCGCTGGGATTGAAGAGCGTCCCGGCAGGTGACAGCACGGGAGGCACGGGGCTGTGCCCCCTGTTCCAGGTGGGAACACGGAGCATCCTGGTCCCATCCTGGCACGGATGGACAGCAGAGGTGGCACCGTGCTGGGGCACAGGGTTCCATGGGGAACACAGAGTATCCCACCCCACCCAAAATGACAGAGTGCTGGAGACAGTGGTGGGACACAGGGTCCCCCAGATTCTACTGGGAACACAGAGTACCCCACCCGAGGTGACAGAGTGCTGGAGACAGTGGTGGGACACAGGGTCCCCCGGATTCCACTGGGAACACAGAGCATCCCAGCCCCATCCTCCCCCAGGTAGGGAGGCACGCATGGGGTGCAGCATTCCCCCATTCCTGTTGGGAATGTGGAGCACCCCGGGAGAGGTGACAGAGTGCAGGAGGCTCTGGTTTGAGGTGCTTTTATTCCACGTTACTTGCAGCCCCCGCGCCTGGGTCAGCCCAGCCCGGCCCGGGCGCTCCCAGCGCTGCACCCCCAAACCCCAGCACACCCAGGGGAAAAGCAACCACAGCCCGGAGCCGGGCCTTGGGATGAAGCCTTTGGAAAGCCCCAGCGAGGGGCGGGGGGTCCCTGCCCACTGGGGTCTGGGCAGTGCTGTCCTGGAGCAGGACAGGCCCTCTGCACCCATCCCATGAGGGGACACGGGGCAGTGCTGGAACTGGTGCCCCCGGGATTGAACCAGAGCTGGCGGAGCCAGGGCTGGGGAGCTCGAGGATGGGCCTGGGGGGCAGAGGCCCTGTGAGAGGAGGGCTGAGCCCCTCCAGCACCCAGCTGCCCCTCTCCCCTGCGCAGCGGTGCCCAGGACAGCCCCAGCTGGGGGCTGCAGGGAGGCAACACCCCCGAGCCCCAGCTCCGGCCAGGACACACTCCGGAGGGATGGGAAGGCACCAACTGGAGGACTGGCTCCCAGGGCACGATGGAAGCGAGGCGGGTGCCCGAGTTACGTGGCTGCCCCGCAACCCTTCCCTGGGAGCCCAACCATGCACAGTGGGGGGACATGGCACCTGGAGGGGACGGCCTTCCCGCAGCCCCCACGGGGTGCCAAAGCTCACCAAGCAGTGCCAAGCCACGAGCTGGCACGTGCCCACCCCACGCTCGGTGTCCAGGGGTGCCTGTCCTGCTCTGGGAACGTGACAGCCACCTGCCCGTGCCACCGGGGCTGGTCAGTGCCAGGATCCAGGCACTCGGGCGGGCAGGGAATGAGAGCAAAGCTGTGGGCAGGGAGATGCCAAAGCCTCCCTCTCCCTTGGGCAGGAAGCGGGCACGGGCAGCTCCCTAAGCCCCCCAGCTCCCCCAGAGCAGGCTGGCAGCAGCTGAGGGTGGTGGGGGGCCAGCCCAGGCACGGGCTGAGGAAAGCGTTGGTTCTCCGGGCTGGGAGCCCCCAGAAGGGAGCGAGGAGTAACCGGGGGCTGGAGCCACCCGCGCCCGGCTCCGCAGCCCGGGCTGGCAGCTGAAGGGAGGAGAGGGAAGGGACAGGCGCCGCTCCGCATGGCTCCGGGCAGGAGCGGGGCTAGGAGCGGGGCAGGCTGCACATCTCGCAGTGGTCCGTGCCCGGCTGGTTCATGAAGGTGCAGTGCTGGCAGGGCCACATGGCCGCGGCCACGGCGTGCGACGAGCCCCCCATGGCGCCGTACTCCTGCAGTCCCGGGAGCGGGACACCCACCGTGCCTGCGGGAGAGACGGGGCAGTGCTGGGAGCCCGCTGCACACCCCACCCTGCAGCCCCCTCACCAGCCCTGCAAGTGCTCCAGGCCAGCTGGGGTGGGGCTTGGAGCCACCTGGAAGATGGCAGTGGGGTGGGATGAGCTTCAAGGTCCCTTCCAACCCAAACTACTCCAGGATCCCGTGACCAAGGAACAGCCTCCTCCCCACGAGCCTCCAGCAGCCTCTGTGGCAGCTTGGAGCAGCTCCCAAGGGACAAGGGACCCCCCTCCCTGAGGGACACCCTGCCCCAGGGCCCCCCTCTTACTGCAGAGTTGCTCGATGGTTGCCCACTGCTCCGATTTTTTCCAGGTCTGTGCAAGCTCCTCATTTTTAGTCCTCACAGCTTCCAGCAACAAACTGATGCTGTCCTGGAAGTCACAGGTGGGAAATGAGCACTGGGGCTCCTCCAGTGCAAGGCAGGACCCTGAATCTGAGCTGTTCCCCCGTTCCCAACATCCTGGGGGTGCCCCAGTTTATCCCTCTGCTCCCCAGCATTCAGACAGATCCCAACACCCCAAAAGCTCCTTTCCTCAGCTTCCAAGAGGTATTCCCTACCCCTGTGGGCCAGTGCCCGGGCACTGCGAGCCAGTCCCACCTTCCAGAGGTGCAATCCCTCCATGCTGGAGCACTCCAGCCCCATCCCTGTTCCCACCCTGATCTCCAGCTGCCCACGGTCATCCCGGCTGGCTCGCGCATGCGCAGCCTCTGGCAGACACGGCCCAGCAAACACGGCCCAGCTGGAGCTCCCCGGGAGCTCCGGCGCAGCCGCCAGGCCCCCGGTGCCCAGCCAAGGGCAGCAGAGCTGCACAGCCAGGACCTTGCTGGCCTTCAGCTCTGGGGGCTCTCATCTCCTCACTGTTCCCACCAAATTCCTGATTCTGAGATAATTTTTAAAACATTTCCAGCTCTGGGAGCTGCAGCCAAGTTGGCTCTGGGATCATGTGGACAACAACCCCCCTCAGTGCTCCCAGCAGCTCAGGGGCTTTGTGTTCAGAGTTTAAAAAAGGTTTTAAAACTCTTTAAACCTTCTCCCAACAGCTGGGTCAGGAAGAGCCAGCACAAGGCCCTGTGTAGGGTCATGGGATGGCAGGAATGGTCACCTCCACTCTCCTGAGGGACCCCTGGAAGGGCTGAGGGCCCTGGGATGGGGGGATGGTGTGGGGACAGGACCCTCCCAGCCCCGGTACGTACCCGCAGAGGCATGACCTCGTTTGTGACCAGGAAGAGGAGCAGATGGAAATCGGAAATGATGTCTAGGAAAATGGAGGAAGTATTTTGGGACAGGTACGTGGCCAAACTGTGGAAGTCCTGGGGAGAGGGGACAGTAATGAAGAGAAGTCAATTCCTACTTGGATCCACTAACAGATACTCCTGTTCCTCTGGCTATCATCTGCAATGTGCAGGGACTTTCCCAAAATCAGATCCCTGCCCGGCTGACTGAATCCCAGCTAACAACTTCCAGGAAAAATGATCTCTGGGCCCACAGGAGCTCCTCTTAACCAACCCTAGCACCCACAGAGCTGATCTCAGACCCAAGAGGTGCTGAGGGGAGTCAGGCAACTCCAGCCTTGTTCCTAGAGAAAAGAGGACAGCCCATCCCACACCATCCCATCCTCTGCCTTGACCTTTTTCAGGAACAGCTTTCTGTGCTTAAGGATTCCATTCAGGAAGAGAAGGCAGCACTCCGGGAGCAGGAACAGAGCCCAGTCTCTCAGGTTTGTGCTGTCACCATGGGGCTGGAGCCCCCTGGCCCCTCTGGAGCTGCCTGGCAGGCAAAGGGAGCCCTGATCCCATCGTGGATGTGGCAGGAGCTCAGCCCTGAGCTGAGCAGCCAGCATTGGCATGCAGACACTGCTCTGTGCAGGAAGGACAGGCAGGCTGAGCCAGGAGGGGGTGACTTGAGGGCACAGCTGTCCCTCTGCAGATGTCAGTGAGCACAAGGAGGCAGAGCCCCTCCCCAGGGAACCCAGCTCTGTCAGGAATGTCCCCTCACCTGAGTTTCTCCCAGCACATCGCGGTTCTCGATGGGGAATGGGTTTTGAGAAATAGAAAAAGTGTAGACTGGATCCTTGGGGAAAGTTGTAGTAATCTAAAATAAAAAGAAAAAATTCAAGGAAGGATGATCAGAGACAGTGGGATATGGGAAGCAAATCCAGCTAGCTGAGAACAGCCATGGCTATGGTCCCAGCTCAGCCAAACAGTGAGGCATCCTGCAGGGATCTGATGGCTTTTAATTTAATTGAAAGTGATATTCCATCACCACACCCCTTGGCTCCCTTTCTAAGGGAGCTGGAGGGACATGATGGGTTTGGTCTTGACAGATGCCATGGAGAGCATCCCTCTCTGCACAGGTCACTGGGACACAGCAGTCCTGGCACAGCTGTGCCCTGTGCCAGGAGCTGCTGCTGGAGGGAGGTCCTGGGGGAATCCTAATGCATGTTCCAACCCTCTGTTTTCACCCCAGTGACACCCCAGGCATCCCAGGAACAGGTGCCTTCACTCCTGCAGGAATTCCTGTGCTCTGGCACTGCCTGTGCCAGGGGCAGCTGGACCTGAGAGGCTGCTCCAGGTGGATCTAATGGTTGTTGGCACCACCTCCAACTCCAGCAGTATCATCTGGCATCCCAATTATTTGCTTTCCCGCCTTCCACGCCGTAACTTTGTTTCCCAGCCCCGGGGGCTGAGCTGTGCCGTGCCTGGCAGCAGCTCTGCTCCTCTGCTCCGGCCAAACCCTGCCAGAGAGTGAATTCCCTCCTCCAAGAAAAGGCATTTCTGGACAACCTGCTGAGTCACTCAGAGGAGATGGATCCCTAATTGCTGCTCTGGAGTTTCCTCATTAGGCAGTGCCCGGGACACGGGTCTGTGGGGCTGCTGCTTCCCGGCCACGTGGCTCTGGGCCAGCTCAGAGCCCTGATAAGGCAGCAGGCAGTGTTTTCCCTGAAAACAAACGTGTTCCTGGCACCACACCGACCCCACGGAGCAGGGCAGCCACCTCCCTGCTAGGAATGCCTGGCAGCAGCAGGCAGAGGAGGATGATCTGTCTCAGGAATCCCCTCCACTGGGAATTTCAGAGGTGGGTTAGGGGTTTGCTCCCCCGTGACCATCTCCTTGGGAAGCAAACACGTGCAGGGAATACTCACGTCTATGATGAGGTACTCGACCGGGAGCGGGCGAGCCAGCTGGGTGATCTCATTCCCAAACTTGTCTATGTCCTGAAAGAAAAAGAGTTGGGTTATTCCTGAGCATGGAAGTGGTGTGAAGCCCGAGGGATCCTGCCCTGGAGATGCTCATGCAGAATCCTGTGCTCTGGGCAGATCAATGAGGGTGTGGAAAAGAGCCTGGATGGGTGGTGCAGGGTTGCCCAGTTCCCTGCTGCTCCCTGGGGATGGAGATCTCTGTAATTCCAGCATCTCTGGAATCAGGATCTCTGTCTCCTTGTGAGCCAAGAGACTGCAGAGTCACAAACCACCTTGGGCTTGTCTCCCACTAGAGAGGGGCTTGGAATTATCCACGGAGTGTAAAGGTGGGATTCTCAGGCTTGTTGGACTCCTTGATCCTTGTGCACCCCTTTCAACACCAGATATCCCACCATTCCATGATTTTAGATGCCATTTAGGTGGCAGCTCCATCTCAAAGAGAGGGACAGGTCACCTCTGCCTCCTCGGCCCAGGCAAACCTGCCTTTCTGCAAATCCAGGAGTGCCTCAACCACCTCTTCATCTGGGAATTGGGAATCCGGGCACTTCCTCACACCCAGACCCTTGGAACCAGCACATCCCATGGCGTAAACTTGTTTTGCTTTGCCAGACGAAGGGAACATAAAGTTTAATTAGGCAGACAAACGGCCGGCATATGTTCATTAATCATAACCTGACAATTAGACGTGATTGATGTCAAACACGCCGGGTTCAAACGCCGCTTCGGAAATAAATCCTGGAGAACTGACACTTTTCATTAAAGATTCCGTACAAGGGGGTTGTGTTTTCTCCCTAAATCATCACTTAACGTGGCATAAATCATTCATGGAGCCCCACATAAATCATACACCCGTAATTCCCAGGCAGGGACGTTGTACTGGACGATCCATGGGCTCTCAGTGGTGGAAGCTGGATCTGGAGCTCTCACCCCCCAAAGGTGACAAAGCCCTGCTCTTCCTCTTCCCGTGTGGGATGGGTGCAGCATTCCATGAGCTGAGCCAGGGAGCACCATGCAGGGCTGACTGCAGGACTCCCTCCCCTTTCTCCCAGCGGTGTTTTCTCCCGGAGAACACCACTCCCCCGCTCTCCCTGCTGTTTACACAGCACAGCTATGTGGAGCAGCAGCCAGCACCACCCCTCTCCCAGGCAGACCTCGCCCCAGCAGGCTCCAGCACGCTGCTCCCCTCCAGGCACAGCCCCCCTTCCTGACCCCCTGTCCCCAGGAACTGTTCCCTCTGTAAAAAAATCTCCCTTCCAGTCTTTGAAGGCCTTTGAAAGGCAATCCTGATAAGGATCTTTGCTCCTCGCACATGACAGGTTGTGGCCTCAGATCTCTCTAGCTCCGACAGGAGCAGGAGGAGCTGTGGAGCCTTTTTTTGGGAGATCACAGGACCCCAGAGCCAACCTGCTTCTAGATCTCAGTGATACCACAAGAGACAGGAATCAGATCCAATCAGCTTCCCAAACACAATCCTGCCCCTGCATGAAGGGACCTGCAACAACTCACGCATAATTAGCCCATCTGGAATTTATTTTCCAATCTAATTAAGTTCTAATATGCAGAAACATTTTCCCAGCACCTGTTGGCTTTAATCTCCCCCTCTGGGGATTTCCATGTTAAATGCCTGCTTTTTCATGGCATGCTGCTGAGGCCTCCAAGACATCCACAGACTGGAACCTCGCTCCCCCCAAGAGGACATGTCCTGATCCTGACAGGACAGTCCCCCCAAACCCCAACCTTCCTCTCCCACTACCATGATTATTTAATTATGTTTTAAAGGCCTTAATGAACATCAAGTTGGGATTGCTGGGAGTAAGATCCTTACCCTAAGCTTGGCATCACCAGGACCCTCCCAGCATCCTGTTATTGCTGCAGCCGAGACCCCCAAAGCCCAGTGGCACCAGCTCCAAAGGGAGGCCAGGAAGGGGTTAATGGAGTGAGAAGCATTTGGCTTCAGGAAAAAATCCAGCAGCAAGGCCTGGAGGGTCTGGACAATGCATCATCCCAGTGGAGATTGCATCAAGGCTGGGATTAGAGCCCTTCAACACAGTTAGGAGGCAGGAGCTGCACAGGGATGAGGGAAACAAGGAGAAGGGTGGGAACACAGACACCTCGGCAGCATGGAAAAACTTCTGGGTGGCCTCAGGATTACCCAGGGAGGGTGAGGGGAGCAGCCAGGGGAGCTGCCAGCCAGGAAGGAGCTCAGCATCCGCGTCCCAGGACAGCCGTGAGCATCCCACGCTGCCACCATCCCATGCCGTGAGCATCCCGCATCCCACGCCGTTATTCCCGACCTGCTCCCTCTGCTGAAGGCACGGCGGAGCTCGGCAGCCATCTGTCCTTCCCATGTGTGAGTAAATCCCAGCTTTGCTCTTCCCTCTGCTGCTTTCCAGGCGCCTTCCCGGGCAGTGCTGCCCCTCGCACGGGGCGCAGAAACGAAGCGACTTCTCCAAGAGCAAGTGACAGGTCAGGGGGAGGTGAAACCCTTCCCAGGAGACTCCTGCTGAGCTAATCCAGCATCCTCCTCCCCGGAGCAGCTGGGACATTTGAGGCTAAGGCAGCACATGAGCTGGTGGGAGGGCAGCCAGGGAAGTCCTTCCCCGTCAGTGAACACTCCCTGCAGCCTGGCTCTCCCTGGGAAGAGGATTTCCAATGCCATGGCAGGACAGCCTGCCTCAGAGGTCCTGCTGGGCTCTGATAAAAGCAGGGCCCTGGCTTGGGCTGTCCCAGGGAGGGATGGGGCACGTGTCACTGGTGCCAGGCCTGGGCTCAGACATGGCTCAGCCACAGGAGAGCTCAGAGCACGTGTAGGACTCGAGGGCAAAGGGCTCTTGCACAACGCTTGTAAAGGGCTTTTGTCTTACACCATCCCAAAGGAACTCTGGGGGAATGTTAACCATCCCAAAGAAACTCTGGAGGCACACTAAACCATGCTAAAGAAACTCTGGGGGGATGTTAAGGTAGCTGGAAAATGCAATTCACTGTGAGGATGACGATGACATTGTGTTTGCGCTGAGCTGTCACAAATACCTGTGATAAGAGACAAAGCCAGCCAGCCCCCAAATCCAATTATCCAGGAGTTTTGAAGCGTCTGTAAAACATCAGGAATCTCTTCCCACAGTTGATGAAGTTAATGGTGGAGCAGTTCAGCACTGCAGTTCCAGTGGACTGGGAGGAGGTGACAGCTGGCACGGGGTGCAGCAGCCCAGGGAGGGATCCCCCAGCTGCACCCTGAGCACTCCCTCAGTGTTGAATATCAACCCAAGGTACATCCTCAATGAAATCCAAATCAATCCAGCTGTTTTCAAAAACCAGATGGACAGAGGAGGCTGCTCAAGGACAGAAGACAGGATGCAAAATCGTGTGGAATATTCAGCCAGGCTCACTCTCACCCAGCTAGAAACTGGGTGAAGTGGCCTTTGCAAGATCATCATCTTCACTCACAGGGTCTTTATCCCAACCTGTGTCCGTGTCTGCACATCATGGACTCCTTCCTGAGCTCTGTGTGCTGAGCTGGCCAAGCAGCACGTGCTGGTTGTGCCCCGTTCCAGCTGGAACCAGTGCTGGGCCCTGATGCTTCCCAGACACCCCTGCAGGCCAGGAGGGATCCGTTTTTCCTCCTGGCTAACCTGGGGAGGCACCTCAGAGCAAAGGAACTTGTTCTCACAGTGCCCAAACCCCTCGAGTTCCCCACTGGAGCAGAGCTCTCCCTTCCTGAGCCAGGACAGCAACGGCTGTGTGTCCAAAGCCAGTTCCATGGGGATGGCTCCTCAGAGCAGCAGGCCAGGGGCCAACATAAAGGGAATGGTAAAGAATACAGAAACCACCCAGCTGCAGGCTCAGGAAAACCACAGGACAGTGCCAGTGCCATCAGCTTTCCCATTTCCATGGAAGAAAAGCAGCCCCTTTTCCCATTCACAGGCTGGAGGTGAATCCACTGCGCTGCCCTTGGACAGATCTGAGCTCCACGGGTCCTGCCTCACATCTGGCTGTTCTATAAATACATCCACACTCCACAAACATCAGCCTCCTGGTCCTCATCCAATTAGAATTAATTTGTAGAGCTCCTTTCATCCTAAAGGGCTTTTCAGATGAATACTTGGATATTGTATGGGAACGCACATGGACTTTTCTCTGCACAGTCCCAGAGGAAACAGCAACTACTCCAAAGTGCAGCTTTCTCCCCAAAACTGGCTGGGGAGGGCCAGCACAGAGGGGAACCCACATCACAGACTGGGACCAAAGGGAGAGCAAGGTACTGGACCCCAAAGATTCCACCCTGTGCCAGCAGATTCCTGCTCCTCCTGGAGCTCACCGGGGCTCGGACACGGCTGTTGTCCCCATCCCAGGATGAGGTAGTGTCTCTGATCTCAAGCCTTGCACATTTAATGGGACCCCAAAGGTTTCCCAAGCCAGGAGTGACTAAGCTTTCCACAGATTTAAGAACACTCAAAAATAATTGAGGGATCCTAGAGCCAGATGCGTTGGAGGCTGAGGGAGAATCCCACCCGGCGGGGCCATCCTCAAGCGCTCCCTGGAAAGGGCAATCAGGGAGAGGAGCTCTGAAACACGAAATCAGCTGCAGCCCGACCCAGTGAATCAGTGGATGGTGGAAATTTCCATGCAAGGCTGGAGCCATCCGTTCCCATTTTGTTTATCTCCCTGCTTCAGATTAGAGATGGGAGTGAAGCCCTTCTGGGAACACCCACTGGCTTCCTGCTGCTCGCGGCACCCCGGGTGGGCCACATGTGGGCCACAGAGCTGCGGGACCTCCTGGAGGCTGCCCGAGTGTGGCACGGCCTGGGCTGCTCCACGGTGGGATGGGGGCACGCCAGGAGATGATCTCACCCTCCTCACGTTCAGGGCCAACCTTTGCACACCCAGCTCTGCTTGTTGTGATCAGTCCTGGCTTATCAGCCCCTAGGAGGAAGCTGCGTGCTCCAGAGAGAGCAGGATTCCATCTGCTCTCCCTCTCCAGCCCTGGATTCAGCCCAGAGGTGTTCCTTGTTTCCAGGTGGGGTCAAGGCAAGCCAGCAGTCTGGCTCCAAGGGGTGGAAACCATGGAGGCTGACAGGGAAACCAGCACTTCCCAGTCCCAGGTTCAGGGCATGCAGGAACACCCTGATCAGCTCAATTCCCACTGCTGGAGCACAATCCCCTCATTCCACTCCTCCCAAACAAAGGCAGCTTTCCTTGTCCTGTGCTCCTTAAAGGACAGCTCTACCACAGGCAGCAGGAGTAGACAGGACAGGAAGGAGATAACACACAGGGTGATGGATGGCTAATTAGCCAGCCAGCAGTGCCATTAATTAACTCCTCTGTCCCTGCTCATGGGGCACCAGGAGCCCTGGGCTGGAGCAGCAGCACTATTGGCATCCACAGGGAGCCTGATCCTGAGCCATACAGGCACAGGAGGGGCTGAAGGGCTCCAGAACAACTGGCAAGGGAATAATGACATTCCATCCATCACCAACAACCCCCAAGTGCAGCAGGCAGGGACAGCAGTGACACCTCATGTCCTTCCAACACCCCTCCTGCAGAGCTGCCTCCAGCTCTGGGCTCCTCAGCACTGGAAGGATGTGGAGCTGCTGGAGTGAGTCCAGAGGAGGGGGTATTCACCTGGAGATATTTACTTGGAGAAGTCTCCAGGGAGACCTGGGAATCCCTTCCAGTGCCTAAAGGGGATCCAAGAAATCTGGAGAGGGACTTTGGACAAGGGGTGGAGTGACAGGACACAGGGAATGGCTTTCCACTGCCAGAGGGCAGGGATGGATGGGATATTGGGAAGAAATTCTTCCCTGTGAGGGCGATGAGGCCCTGGCAGTTTACCCAGAGAAGCTGTGGCTGCCCCAGCCCTATAAGTGTCCAAGGCCAGGCTGGATGGGGCTTGGAGCACCCTGGGATAGTGGAAGGTGGCAGCAGTGGAATGGGATGAGCTTTAAGGCCCCTCCCAACCCAAACCATTCCACAACTCTGCTCTGTGACACTGAATATTTTGGACCTGCTCTAGATGCACATTTTCCCTGCTGCTGCTCAGGATCAGCGCTTGGATGCAGGGGCACATCCCAGAGCTGGCCAGGCCCTCGGCCCTCACCTTGTAGAAGACGTCAGGCACGTACTGCTCGCTGCTGGACTCCTTGGCGTAGCCCAGCTCGGGCGCGTCCCGGCACGGCAGCAGGCACTCGTCCCGCACCAGGGCCATGCACTGGTTGGACACCTGGTACCCCTCAAAGTGCACCTGGTTGTCAGGACCACCTGCAGGAGGAGAGGGTGGTTAAAGGGTGGAGAACTGCTCCAAGATTGATCTGTGACTGATCCACACAATGTCATCCAGGCCAACATCCCTGGGCACCTCCCGGGGTGGGGATTCCATCTCACAACACTTCCCATGAAGAAATTCTTCCTGAAAATCCAGCACAGGGGTGATTTTCTTGGTGTAACTCCAATAGAAATGACTGGAAGAGCAGCACTAAGGTTGGGCTCGATGATTTAGGAGCTCTTTTCCAACCTTAACAATCCCAAGAGTCCACGATTAAACACAAAGCTAACAGTGATGAACACCGAGATGAAGCTGCTGGTGTTGCTGCATGGCAAGAATCCTAGGCAAGAATTCCCTCTAAACTCCACATTTTTATAGCCACACACATTTCCACAATTATCCCAAGAGCACAGAGCCAGGGAACAGCAGGAATGCTCTGCCAGGAGCTCCAAGGAGGAGGAGCTGCCCTTTTGGGGGCTGTGACAGCATCACCCTCCACTACCCTGCAGGTATCTCCTCCTTTTCCAAACAAAACCCAGGCATGCAGCTCCTGTGGCCCTGTTTCACTCCCAAGGATCCCTGAGCTGCAGATCCCCTGGCCATGCCAGGCCTGAACAGTGTTTTCTCAGCCCGTACTGGATGGTTTGGTGGAAATCTGACATGGAAAGTGGGAATTAGGAGCCTGGCTCATGGAAGGATCACATGTTTGGCACTTCCATTTGGATAGTGTAAGCAACATCAGGTCATGTGTCACTGGAATACAACTGGAAAGAGAGGAGGAAGGCAGATGGTAGGAAAACGTTACAATTTCCAAAGCCAGGAATTCAGGAGGGAATGGGAATTAATCCATGTGGAGGATTTAAAGGCAAAGTTGAGGCAAACGATCCAAATACATTTCTGCAGCACAAAAAGAGGGACTCAAGTGTTTAAATAGAACCTGCTGGGCTGATTGAACAGAGGAGAATGAAATTAGCTGGAACAGCAAAGAGGAAATATTCCTTTTCTACCCTTTGATCTGTAACCTCAATCACTCACTGCTCCAGAACAAACACTCCTAGAAATTAAACAGAGACCAGGACGGGGGAAGGCCTGAACGAAGTGTGTTTGCTCAGTAAAACACCTTGTCTAAAAAAAATATTAAATAAATAAATAAATATATAAAAGAGAGATACAGATCTATATTTAATGAGAGATGGATGTGTTTAGCAGTCTGGAACGTACAGGCACAGGCCTGTTAACTAAAAAAAGAGCTTTTTCACTGAAAAAAAGGCCCTGGGAACCCTTACAAAGCCAGGCTCAGGGCAGGCAGTGTCCCATCCCACTTTCACTTTTCACTCTGGATGTTATTTGGAAGTCATGAGGGTTTTTTCATTGTGTTAAACAGAGCCAGAACCAGCGATTCTGCTCCAGGGAAGGTTTAAATGAAGACATGTGTCATCCCATGGAGAAGAACAGAGTGAACTGGGAACACTCCAGCCCTCCCAGCACATGCCAGTGTCCCCCTCCCAGCCCAGCCCATCTACAGTGCCTCTGGAGACTCCCTGGAAATGGCTAAAACCAGAGGCTTTAACCATAAGCACTTTGCAGGAGCTTCTGTTTTACTCAGCCAAATAAATGTTTCCAAACATTTTTTTTTTCCCCTGACAGATTTTTTTTTTCCCCTGTCAGGTTTCCCTGACAGTGACATGAGGGAGGTAAAGATCCCTCCTGAAGGAGGAACTAATCCATAACTCTGGAGTGTTGTGGTTCTGCGCTGCTGCTTCCAGGCAACAGAATTTGGAGCTGAAGGATTTGAAATAAAAAGTGAGCAACAGTTGTTGCCCTGGCTGCAGGCAGAGAGTGATTTCTGGGTCAGAGAGGTGGGGCTGAGCCTCAAATAAGTCTCTTTAAACAGTTGTAGAGTAAAAACCTGGCAAATAAATAATGAGTGAGTATTGCAGAGAGGATAAAACAAAGAATGAGGAAGTATTTCAGTTTATAGAGCAAACCCCTTGTTAAACAGGACAGATGGGGAGCAGGACATGTGATTTTTGGCATATTCTGCTACTAACAAGAGGTAATTCAGGTGAAGCCCAGAGGGCTGAGGCCAGTTTGTACCTGTAGCCACAACTGTGACAAACTTGGATCCAAAGTGCCCATCGGGAGAGAGGCGACAGATGTTGGGCTGCTGGTTCTGGAAGTTGCCAGCTGTGATGCACTCCTCTGCACTCAGGAAATACGTGTCCTGAGGGGAGAGCACGGACTCCAATCAGCCAAAGGACAAGGTGACGTAGCCCAGACCTATTTCCCTGAGCTGCAGCCAAGGAAAACGACCAACACCCCAGGAAAACACGCTTTCGTGGAAAGCTGCTGCGGAGCCCGGGACAAGAATGTGACCTGTCAGCTCCCAGCTCTGGGCTGGCTCAGAACTGCCCCACACCGAGTCCCACCCACTCTACACACCTTCTTTTTTTTTTGAAAAATCAAGTTTCACTTTCCAAATATGGATATCACTGGGTTTACAAGGACAGGAAGCTGTGGAGGTCGGAGTTTGAGCCCTGTATGTGTCACAAAGCCCAGCCCATGGGAACATCCTCTGAGTCACTCTGCCTCACTGGGTTTGTCCCTCACATCCCACTCCACTCCCTGGAGTTTTCTTAGCCCTAAAAAGGGCAGGGATAGAAGAGATTTCAGGGAGAAGTTCTTCCCTGTGAGCAGGGTGAGGCCCTGGCACAGGGTGCCCAGAGAAGCTGCGGCTGCCCCTGGATCACGGGAAATGTCCAAGGCCAGGTTGGACAGGGCTTGGAGCAGCCTGGCACAGTGAAGTTATCCCTGCCATGGTGGAACTGTATGGGCTTTAAAGTCTCTTCCCACCTGAACTATTCCATGAGCACCATTTCCTCAAAGCAGGGCTGTGAAGCTGCTTCAGCAGCTCTGCCTGCTTCCCAAACAGCTCAATCCCTAACATCTCCAAGGGTTCCAGCTCCTTTTCCTTCAGAAGTGCCCAGAAAACCCCATCTCCCAAGAACTCCAGTGCCACCTGCAGCCCTGGCTCAGCTCTCTGCCTGGCTCGGGAGCTGGAATTCACTGGGAATTCATTGGGAATTCACTGGGTCACACCTGGATCTCACCTTGTTCCTGCTGTATCGAACGGTGCCTTTCCGTGTGTCTTCCGAGACCAGGTCAGTAAATATCCAGCCAACCTACAAAGGGGGATGGAGAACGTTGCTTTAAGGAAAAAAAAGGACAAAAAAAAAAAAAAGAAAGGAAAGAGGAAACCAGAAGAGCTCAGACATTTTCTGCTCACAGGACACGATGTTCTTGGCTCCTCTGGGCCCTGTGCACACTGCTGCAGGGAATGGCTCTCCCAGCTGTGCTGGGCTCCTTGGAATCCCATTTCCAGGAGCAGCAGCATGCCAGCTGGCCAGCCAGGGCACCTGCAGCATTAGGTTTCACTATGGAATATTTTTTCATGGAAAGATCAGGAGGCTGCAAGAGGCCTCTGTGCCACCCCCTGCTCCCAGCCCCAGCATTTCCTGCGGAGAGTTTGGAGCAGGACCTGGCACCCAGGGGTGACAGAGCAGCTCACGTGGCCCCAGCCTGAACCTCTCACACAACCCCAGTTTGAACCTTGCAGGTACTGGTTAAGAGAAAGCTCATACTGGAGTGTGACTCATTCCAAACTGGAGTCAGCACTGACCCCAGCAAGCACATTCCTGCTTTTTGTGGTACAAACACACCTCGGAGTGAATCCTCTCACACACGTGTGACGTGTGTCCAAACACCTTGGCACCAATCCTTCCACAGAGCTGTGACATGGACACACACCTGGGGATGATCCCTCTCCACCCAGGTGCCAACCCCAGCTCCCACAGCATTAACCCTTCCAAGGCAGAACTGATCCCAACTCCCCTGGAGCCCAGGCAGACCAAACCCTGCACCCAGCACTTGGTGACGCGTTAAGTCCCATGGATTAAAAATATCTAATGGGAGAACATGGAAATAAATAACACTCTGAGAAGTTTTGCTCCAGCCTCTGGCGAGGGGTGGGATCTTATCTGAGAGAACAAAGCCCTCCCCAGATGTTTACAGTCTGCACTGAGCTGTCTGCCAGGCGGGTTTTCTCCAGCAAGTCAAATCTTGTTTGTGTACATCCCATTCCTGGCATTCCCACCATACCAACGCTGCTCCCAAACAGGAAAATATCACTGCAGGTTGGAGGGCTGTCAGGAAATCAGGGAATCCTGGTGGGATCACTGCAGCCTGGAACTGAGGGGGACGTGCACCCCAAACCCCACACACCACTGACTCCCTGCAGCACCAAGGAGGGGAACACAAGCCAAGGGCAGCCCCTGCTCCTGGAAATGGAACACAGAGGCAACTCCAGCTCCATCTGGGCCAAATTAGCACTTGCCAGAGAGATACTTCCTGGAATGGCTCCTGTTGGAGGGGAAAGAAAGGGAAGATGGAGCTTGTGCTGCCTTGCCCCTGCTACTGCAGCCACACAGCCCTGTGAGGGGTATGTGTCCAGGAAAACCCTCTGGATTTGGGTTTCAGACCTAAATATGTACCAGCTACTGACACTTTAGCAAGGTTTAGGTGTTGGATAACCCTATGGAGCTGGGGAGAATTGCTGACCACTTCCCTGCCCCACACAGACACGAGATCTGACACATCCTGACCTTTCTCAGGCCGAGCTTTGCTGCAATCTCATCCACAACCTCGGCTTTGGGATCCTCCAGGATCTCCAGGCTGTTCTGGGTGCCAATCTGCAGCAAAGAGACACTGGTTAGTGACACAGAACTGGGGAAAAACCAGTGCAGCCACTGTGGGCAATGAGGCAGAGGCTGGGAGCAGAGGTCTGGGCTTCCCTTCAGGCATCACCACACACTGGTGTCACCCCAGAGACCTCCCTGTGCCACTCTGCTCTCAAGCCACAGTCCCAAGGATCCATTTGTTGCTTTTCCACTGACAATCTGTTGGATTTTACTTGGCAGCCGTGCAGAACCCGTGAGGAGGAAGGAAGTACGTGAGGAGCACTCGGCTGAGGAGTGGTGCCGTGCCCCACCTAGTGGGGATTCCAGCTGCTCCAGCCAAACCCGTCCTCAGCCTCTCCATTATTTTGTCTTCAAATAATTCAGACTTCATTCTATTTAATTAAGCTGCTTCAGTTTTCCCAGAGAGCTGGTAAAGAACTGAAGCAAGGGATGCAACTGTTTTTTCCTAGCACAGAATCTGCTGGAAAACCAGGAATTAAGGAAAGATTAAAAGTGAAATCTGCTGTTACAGTCACCCTGGATTTAAATCAACCGAGGGTAAAAAAACAACAAAAAGCAAAATAGGGTTTTAAAATTGTTTCTCTGGCTGCAATGGATGGTAACGTCAAGGACACAAATCACGTCCTCTTTTCCCTAGGACAGTTTTCCTTGGGGAGCTGCAGCTGGAAATACCAAACTAAAAAGGTGTTTGTGTGTTCCCTGATCTTGAGCCGGCACTGAGAGCCCTGGGTCCACCTTTTCTCAGGACAGTTTTACTTGTGGACCTGCAGCTGGAAATGCTGTGTGAGGTTTTCCAAACTAAAAAGGTGTGTTCCCAATTGTGAGTGGCCCCTGGCTCTCACCTGGGGGGGTTCATAGATGGCTGCCACCTCCGCCCGGATTCCCAGCGGGATGTCTTTGTGCTCCGTGTACCGGCCGTACAGATATCCCAGATGTTGGTTCCCTGTCTTCCTCCAGAAGTCTAGGAAGCGATCTGCAATTGTGTGGTTCTCAAACATGATGTTGTCAACATGCCTGTATTTCTGTTTGACAAAGTTCAAGTGTCAGGCCGTCCTCTGCTGGCTCCGGTCCCTTCCCAGGACACACACCACCCTCCGGAGCTGGACCCTGCACAGCAGGGCTGGGGGAGGCTGGGGCTCCCTCCCTCTCCCCTCTGCTCAGCTCCCACCCCTCAGCACTGCTCCCTGCTCAGCCTGGGGCGTGGGATGTGCTCAGCACCCCCAGCACCTCGGGGGCTTCACTGCGACCTTCACCCCAAGAGGATGGAGGTCCCACCTCTGCAGGGAAAACTACACTGAAATTTAGGAGGAAAGCAGCAGAACCTTTTGGTCTGCTGTGGCAAAGCATTTGGATCATGGGATCCAAAAGACCAGTGGCCTTTTGGATCCCATGAGGAAAACCAGTGGGATTAATCAGCAGGATTCACCACCAGTGCTGCTAGCTCAGTCCTCACGCTGGGAGGAAATTCTCACCCAGGACATTTTGGAGCCCATTTGGCAAGGCCTGAAGAGCTGGACAGGACTGCCCTGACACTGGAGGCTTTGTGCTCCTGGTTGGCTTTTTTGGAAGTCACCTCTCCCAAACTAGAAGCCAGGTCCCCTGGCAGGTGCCCGAGCTCCTCTCACCTGTCGGTTGAGGGTGATGGCGCTGGGCTGGCACTTGGTGCAGATCCCCTCGGGCCAGGGAGGGTGCCCCTCACACCCAGACTTGATCTTACAGCTGATGTTCTCCAGGGCTACAAACTTCCCTCTGGGACAGGAAGGGGGAGAAAGGAGGAACAGAAACAGGGAACAGAAAGAAAGAAAGGTGGGAAAAGGATGAGAAGGGGGAGAAGAGAAGGAAGGGGGAAAGAGAAACAGGAAACAGAAAGAAAGAAAGGTGGGAGAAGAAGAGGGAGAAGGATGAGAAGGGGGAGAAGGGAAGGAAGACGGGGAAGGGAAGGAAGAGGGGGAAGAAAAGGCTGCTGTTAGCACAGTAAATGCTTTTGGAGCAATCATTTATGGAGTGTGTGGGAAGTAAGAGATTGTAGCACCACAGCAAATCCTCCTTTCATGTGCACAAGGCTTCCTGGAAAGGGAAGCCCTTCAAATGGAAATCTCATAGACTGGAGCTGCATCTCACAAAGAGATTTTAGAAGTCCCAATGGTATTTGGGAATAGCAGGGAGAAGATTACACCTTTGTGTAACTTATGTCCACCAAGTCTGAGAAACAGGCTTGGAGCTTGGTGCAATTAGGGAACTTCTTTCCTTCCATCTGGCCTTCCCTCCCATCAGGAGTGTTTCCTGGAAGGAATGATATTGCCACAGGAAAAGAAAAATAGAAACAAAATGGGGACATAAAAGAAAAAGACAGACTTATTTTTTCCCTCCCGCCTTTTCCTTTTAACCTCAACTTTTTAATGTGTTTTTTTTTCTCCTTTGTTTGCCATTCAATCCTCGTGTCCAACACTGAGATCTGTCTGTACTTTCATTTGTGTTAAAAAAACCAAAGCTCCAACCAGATTCCCTTAAACCCAGAGATTTCCTTACTTGTCTGCCCCTCCGGTCAGCTTCCTGATGTAGGCATGGAATGACATGTGCTTCACAGGAGGCTCCAGATGGTTCAAATAATCCTCATCGAAGGGCTGCCAAAAACACGGCACAGAGCAGGGCCAGGTCACACACCTGTCTGATAACACCCTGATCCCTCAGCAAATGCATGTTCCACACTCAACCCCGCAATATGGAAGCAATCAAGGAAATTCAGGCTCATTTGCAAGGCAGCTACTACTGGGATGCAAACAGTGGAGCTTTACAACAGGGAGTTTTATGGTGGCCTCCTGCTCCGGGAACAGATTGGCCCCACAAATCAGAATCTCAACGGCAAAAGGTTTTTTCCTTTCAATATCTAACAACAAACAACGGGCCCAGCTGTTCCAACACGGCCAAGGACTCCCAGAGCACTTCCAGCACAGGGGAAGAGCCATCCTGGAACAGCAGGATCCCCCTGGGGGGGTGGCTGCTGCTTCGTGCCATAAATTGCACAGCCCTGCATGTCTGAGGTGTCACTAAAGCTGCTTCAACCTGGATAACCATGGAATGGTTCGGGTTGGGAGGAGCTTTAAAGCCCATCTCATTCCACCCCTGCCAGGGCAGGAACACCACCACTATTCCAGGGTCCTCCAAGCCCTGTCCAACCTGGCCTTGGGCACTGCCAGGGATCCAGGGGCAGCCACAGCTGCTCTGGGCACCCTGTGCCAGGTGGTTAAACTGGGAAGTGCTGGGATCCAGGAGAGAGGGGACAAAACAAGAAAATCCAGGGAAAAGTGAAGACTGAGGGAGAATAGAGCTCTTTTGAAGCACTTTCTGTTAAAGTCATCACTGCAGAAAACCATCTTTAACCAGGATCAGCCCACAAAGGCCTCGAGCTGCAGTGATCCCAGAACCAGCAGCTCTGGCAGTGCAGGGCAGGATTCCAGCCTGGAGCTGCCACCTCTGGGCAGGCAACATTCCTAGGAAAAGAGTTCCTAGTGGGAGGAACTGGGGTGCGTCTGGAGCATCTTCCTGGGGCTCTTACCTCCAGTGGGACACAGTGCACACATTTGCCCAAGGGGCCGTGGCGACACCTGGGCAGAGAGAGAGAGAACTGGGGTTAAATCTCATTTCACCTGGAAATGGAAGGAGGAATAAATCTTATTTAATCATGGAAAAATCAGCCTGTACAAGCTTCTCTGGAGTAAGTTTGGTGTGGAAGATCTACACGAGCTCTGAGCAATTCTCCACCCACCACGTGGCAGGGTGATTTTAACAAAAAGCCACCCAAAATGTTCATCCTTTATCAGGCAGGGCAGGAACAAGCAGGGAAGTGTGTGTTTATCAGGCAGATAAAGCCCAGCTGGGTACAGTTACAGAGGGGAAAACATCTCCTTTTGTGGTGATTGCTTTAAAAAAACCCCTAAACCAACACCAGGTCAGTGCTGGTTTCCAAAGGAAGGGCCCAGGAGAGGAGCAGGGAGGTTGGGCTGTGCAAATAATGGATGGGATCCAGTTGCAGGAGGTTTTTTCAGGATGTTTTGTGGCAGATAATGCACAGAAAGGAGAGTTAAATGCTGCTAAAGCACTCAGCATCCTTCACTGGAGATTGATCCACGCTCCCAAAGGCAGGAACCAGCCCAGACAACTCCTTTTATCCTCAACACCCTCCCCTGGGCCCTGGCTCCCTGCTAGGAACAGCTCCATCAATTCCTCTGGAAAATGTGGGCGAGTTCAAGGCAACATTTCTCCACAGAGTGGAGGGGTTGCCTTTATTGCTCCAGTGATGTGACATCCCATCATTTATGGTCAGCTGGGAAGGTCAGGGAGGATTCTCCACAAAGTTCCTCATTGCTGCAGCACTGAGGATAACCACATGGAGCACAGCCCCAGGGGGAAGGGCAAACCATTCTGTTTTAGCAGGAATTCTTGCCTTTAAAATTTTCCCCCCTAACCTTTTGAGGAGTCTTATTCCAGAGGGTGCCAGCCCCAAGGCCACAGCCAGTGCAGACATCAGGCCAGGACCCAACTGGGTCATTAACACTGAATAATTAAAAGTCCCCTCCCAGCAGAGGATGTTTTAGCAGCACCAGGGCAGGTTTTGGGTGGGTTTAACTTCTTGTTATTTTTACAGAAAGAGAAGCTGCTTTGTTTCCCTAAGCCTCTTGCAAGGAAGAGCTTTGGGAAGTTGGACTTTGGTGCATTTTTGTGAGCAAAAGGGACTCCCTGGTTTCATGGAGAGGTCAGGCAGACACATCATGAAGGGAAGCCAGAGCAGGCAGAGACCCAAGTCCCACTTCCAAACCTCTGCCATTGGATACTTCCACTCCTTCACTTCCATATTTTCCATTATGAGGAGTGGCTGAGTCTGAAGGCACAGAGTGCTCCTGCTTGGGACAGCAAATCCTGGAATGCTTTGGGCTGGAGAGACCTTAAAGTTCCCATTCCAAGCCCTGCCATGGCAGGGACACCTTCCCCCACCCCAGGGTGTGCCCAGCCCCATCCCTGGACACTGCCAGGGATCCAGGGGCAGCCCCAGCTTCTCTGGGCACCCTGTGCCAGGGCCTGCCCACCCTCCCAGGAAGAATTCCTTCCCAATACCTCATCGAACTCTGCCTAGGAAGAATGCAGAATGTTCATCCTAATCTAGAGAATTCCAGTGCTTTAGGAGCACGAGCACCAGGGTCTGCTCCATCTGAACAACGGTTGCTCTGAGTGAATCCTTCCTGCCAAAAACTCTGGAATTTGGGCATCTGCTTCTTCCCTGGGCTCACCAGGGGTTGTTTTCCCTTGAGGATGTCCCCAGGGCACTCAGGATGGAGCCAAGGGCAGCTCCCCCAGGGATTTCCTGCCTGCTGGGCTGGGCCCTGACATTCCAGGCCCTGGTGAGTCCCAGCTCCATGGGCAGCACCAGGACCACCCCCACTTACAGCTGCTGGTCTCGGTTCCGGTAAATCTTCCCATCCTGCTTGATCAGGTACTGGTCAATCTCATCTTCCACCACCTGGGGGGCCCCCCCAGGCCGGGAATTTTGGGAGACAGAGGTGTCCATGGTCTCTGAGGAGGAGCCAGCTGGGCTGGAGGGATACAGGAACAGCATATCCCCGTGCCTGCAGGGTGGGATACAGCACATGGCTGTGGGAGCTGTGGGAGACACAGCCAGGAAGCTGGAGGGGCTTCCCAGCAGGCAGAGCTCCCATGGAAGGGCATGGAATGTGGCACAAATTCTAACCAGGCAGCATAGGTGGCACTTGGAAGCTGCCCTGTGAGCCACCTCTTCCTGCTTTTATTTGCAATACATGCAAATCCTTCCAGGAGGAGACAAAGCTGAGGGAAAAACAGGGAGGAGGGAGTGGGGATGAAGGAGTGAAAACAAGGATGTGGCAGAGAAAGCTGGGATGAGGGAGGGAAAGGAGGGTGAGGGAGGGAAAGCAGGCATGTAAGGGTGAAAACAGGAGGGCAATGGGGGGATAAGGCAGAAAAAGCTGGGGATGAGAGAGGGAAGGTGGAGGTGAGGCAGGGAAAGCTGGGACAAAGAGGTGAAAGCAGGGATGAGGGAGGGAAAACTGGGATGAAGCCTCCCCCCAGCAAACAGGCCCCAAGGAGTGACCCAAGGAACAGCCACCACCTGTCCCGTGTCACTGTGACCCCCATTCCAGCACGGCCACCACGCCCTCCCCCCAGCCCAGGAGTGACACTGGAAGCTGGGCACTCCTGGGATGTGATTTGCCCCTTCTGGAAGGCCCAGGCAGAGCCCCTCTGGTGAGGACTCACTTGATCTTGAGCAGGTTGAGGGATTTGTTCTGCGCCGCCGTGATCTCGCCGGTCCTGTTGCGGTTGGTGTACACGGAGAAGCCATTATTCCTGAAGCCAAACTCCTTGGCCACCTGCAGGGACAGGGACAGGGCATGAGCTGTGAGCCTCCTGGAAGGGCTCAGAGCCACAGCTGGCCCCAGAGAACTCCTCCTCCAGAAACTCAGCTCAATTCCCCCCATTCCTGTGCTCGGGATAACAGGAGATGGAAGCACCTGAAAAAACGAGTGATGGATTAAACCAGGAGCTGAAACAACTCCACCACAACTGTCTCTGCCTCACACAACACAAAATGCAGAGTTCCAGCCACAGCCAGGCAAGCCCTGCATGACTGCAGGGGGAAACTTCTCCACTATCCCAGTTTTCTTGCTCTGGCTGCACCAGCACACACCACCAAGTCATTCCCATCCTCCTGCCACCAGAATTCCACAATCCACACCTCCACCTCTGTGCCCTCAATTCCATTCCCCACTCCCAGTGCTCCACTCAACCTCTTCCTGCTGTTCTGTCTGCTTTTCCCCCTTTTTCTCCTCTTTCCCAAGGAATTCCCTCCCCTCAGTCCCCAGGCAGGTTCTCCCAGCTCAGATTAAGTCTGGTTTACTTGGAATCACTCCAACACCTCTTCCCAGCCAAAATAATTTGCACATTTGGCCCCCTGAGAACTTCATCAGTTTCAAAGTGGTGTTTAGAGTTTGTCTATTTGCCAGGTTTTGCCCTAACTTCTGAAGTGAAAGGCCTTTATTTTTATTGATAAAAACAATCCCCAAAACTTTGGTTGGAATCAGGGATGGGATCCTGCCCACAGGACAAATCTGAAGGGCTGTCACATGAGCACAGCCATGAAAAGCAGTTTTTTCCTGTCAGCTCAGCTGTGATTTGCAGCAGGGTGATCCCTTTGAATGGGACCCTTTCACAGGGATCAGCTCCTGCTCCTCAGGCCACAGAATTCCATTTCTGGGGGCAGACAAATCCCACAACACATTAACAGCAGGTTTGAGCTGATTCCTGATCCTGAGCACAGCCAGAGTGACTTTTTTGGTGCCTTTCCCTGGGATGTGCCACAGGAGACAGGGAAGATTCTCCAGCCCTTTATTCCCTGAGCACTCCTGGAGCAGATCCAGGTTAATTCCTGGCATGGAAGCAGCAATCTGACACCTCTCTAATTACAGCTGCCCCCTGAACACCAAACCCAGCCCCTGGGTGAACATTCCAGCATTAACATCCACAGCACAGGTAGGAGAGACCTGGATTTAGATAAAACACAGACCTCAGGTGGGAAAATTTGCCACTTTCCTGTTCCAAGCAAACCCTGCAGCAGGAAATGAACCCAAATAAACCCTGCTGCAGCTCAGCCAGAGCACAGAGCCCTCCCCAGATGAACAGGCAATTCCAGGGGCTTTGTCCTGGCAGGAAGAGTTTTCCAGCCCGAGTAACCCGAGCCCTGGAGAGCAGCAGCTCCTCCTGCCCAGGCTCCAGAGCTCCTGGAGGCTCCTCTTGCCTCGGCTGGGGCTGCAGGGAGTGTCCCTGAGGCAGCCCTGGATGTTCCTGGCCAGGTGGGAACGCTGGCAGGGAATGCTGTCCTGTCTGGGCCACAGCTCCAGCCCAAGCTGTGACTCACAAAGGGCAGGCTCCCACTGCTGCCATTCCCTTCCCTTCCCTTCAGGAACACACTCATGGAGCAACAAACCCCAGGGGAACCCCAGGAGGGAGAGCTGCTCCCTGCTGGAGCACAGCTGCACCCCAGCAGGGCCAGCCCCCTCCCCAGGGATCTCCCTCCATCCCTGCCCTGCTCTCTCCAAATCCATCCAGGAGCACACACAGCACACCCAAAGGATATTCCAAAGCCAAACCCAGCAGCTGAGCCAGCCTGGAACCCTCCTGGAGCAGAGCTCTGACCATCCCACAGCTCCCCTTCTGCTTCCCAGCTGCCACTTCTTTGGGAGAGCCCCAAAAAGTCCTTGCCAGGAAAGTTCCCCCCCCCAGGAAGCCCCAACAGAGAAGCTGAGGCAGTTTTTTCTTTAAATTCTCTGGAACAACACAAGCTACACCAATCCAGGTGTGGTTTTCCACCTGGAATGCTGCTCCTGGCTGCTGCCAGGGGGGTGAAACAGGGATGTCCCCCAGGACAGAGGCAGGGAGCCCTGCCCACCCCGAGGGGGGGCTCTGGGCACCCCGGTACCTTTTTGAGGAACGTCCCCACCGTCTCTCTCTTCGTGGCCGTGATTCTCTTCACTCCCTCCGGAGACTGCACTCGGATAATCTGGGAATGAGGGAGCAGGGGGTCAGGGAGGGGGGACAGAGCCCACCCTGAGCCCCCAGCCCCATGTCACCCACTCCTCCCTCCTTCCCCCTCCTCCACAGGCCTGGAAACGCCAGGGGGGCAGTTCTGGGAGGTGTCTATGGGCACGGGGGGAATCACTGCAACGCTCCGGGCTCCTGGCACCAGCTGGCTCCAAGGAAAACACCTTTGGGCACAGCCGTGACCTCAGGGCTGGAATTGCACCCCCAGGAGGCCGCAGCAGACCTTCCGAGGAGCGAGATTCACACCGGCACCGAGGTGCCTGAGCCCCGGGAACGAGGCACCGGAGAGACTCCAGCGGCTCCCGCTCGGGGGAACGGGGAGGGGAATGCTGGCAGGGCAGGGACAAAGGCAAACCTCGGTGTCCCGGAGCGCTGAGGGGCAGCGGGGACCCGAGCGGCTCTACAGGGGACGCTCAGCCGCGGCTGTGTGACACGGGGACAGCGTGAGCGGGGAGGGGACACGGCGAGCTGCCCGTGTCCCGCCGTCACCCCCTGCCCCTCTCCCGACTTCCCTCCCGGGCACAGCCCGCCGGGAGCCGCTCACCGGAGCGGGGAGCCGTTCATTCACCGGAGCGAGCAGCCCCGGGCCGCCCCCCGGCTGAGCGGCACCGCGGGGCCACGGCCCCGACCCCGCGGGGCAAACCCCGGGGAGCCGCCCGGCCCGCACACCGCGGCCCCCGGCCCGGGGCCCCGGCCCGGCCCCACAGGAATCTGCTGCCTCATCGCCCCTCCCCCGGCCGCACTCACAATCGTCTCGGCCATGGCGCTGCCCGCGGGCCCGGGGCTCGCCGCGCCGCACAGCCACGGCCCGGTGCGGCCCGTCCCGTCCCGCCGCGCTGCTCCGGCCCCGCCCGGCCCGGCCCGGCCCTGCCCGGCCCTGCCCGGCTCCTCCCGGCCCGGCCCGGCCCGCCGCCGCCCGGCACCGGCCCGCCCTCGCGCCCGCCGCCCGGCCCCGCGCCCCGCGCCCGCGTTCCGCCGCAACAAGGTTCCTACCCCGGCGTCACCACCAGTCGTCCCCCCGTGCTGCCTCGGTGTCACCGCCATAATGGTCCCCCATGCTGCCTCGGTGCTGCATATAAAAGTGTACCCTCCCGCCGCGGAGCTCGCTCTTTAGTTCCGCACGCACCCGGTGGTCTCGGAGGGGCCCCGCGGTGTTGGAGGGGGGGATCGGGCCCAGCTGTGGAGAGGGAGCGATCGGGGCCAGCTGTGGCCGTGGGAGGGCAGGGGGATCGTGCCCAGCTGTGGGGCGGCACACGCAGCCCCATTTAAGCCCGCCCGCAGCCCCTCACATGATGGTAGTGTGACGGGTCCGGGCACGAGGGAACGGCGATGGCGCTGAGCAGAGTCCGCCTGTTCCAGCCCCACGGGGAGGGCACCCGGCTGCTGCCCCAGGTAATGCCGGGACCCCTTACCCGAGCACCCCGCGGCCCCCCCACCCCTGGGCAGCAGCGTGCTGCATCCCTGGGGGTCTCCACAGGGACGGATCTGGGGGTCCCTTAGGGTCAGAGTCTTTGGGGTGCTCCCCGCAGACCCCCGTGATGAGCAGGGCTGGGTTCGGGGCTAAGCAAGGCTGTGTCGGGTGGCTCCAGGAGCCCGTGGCAGTGTCTGGCTGTGGGCTGCAAGAACATTCCTGGGGGCTGTGAGTGGCTCCTCTGTCCGTGCAGGCAACCAGGCTGGTGGAGCTGCCCTACTCCTCCTTTGATGATGATGATGATGATGACATGGCTGAGCAGGATGCTGGGGTGTGGTACCCCGACCCCCCCAAACTGAGCCCCTTCAGCCGCTGCGTGCGCTACCTGGCCGTCCTCTGGAACCTCCTCTTCCTCCTGCTGGGGCTGCTGACCCTTGCTGTGGGGGTCTGGGGGCTGCTGGCCAAGATCCCCCTTGCTGGGGGGGAGCGCGGGGCACCCCTGGGCTCGGACCCCATGCTGCTCTTTGTGCTGGCGGGGCTGGGGGCCAGCAGCGTGTCCCTGGCTGGCTGCCTGGGCGCCCTGCGAGCCAGCCCCTGCCTGCTGCGCTTCTTCCTGGGCGCTGTGCTGGCTTTGGGGGGGCTGGAGCTGCTGGGGGGGCTCCTGCTGCTGCTGCTGCGGCGGCGGCTGCGGGACGCGCTGCGGAACCTGCTGCTGCTCTGCCTCCTGCGCTACCAGGAGGACCCCGACCTGCAGTTCCTGCTGGATGAGGTGCAGAGGAACCTCCAGTGCTGCGGCCTCGAGTCCTACCGCGACTGGGAGAGCAACCCGTGAGTCGGGGCTGGGGGAGAGTGGGGGAGCCCGTGCCCTCCATGGGGCTGAGAACCTCCTTTGTGGGACCCCATCCCCTCCACGGGGCTGAAAGTCTCCTTTGTGGGACCCCATGCCACCCTGGGGCTGAGAACCATCCTTTGTGGGACCCCATCCTCACCACGGGGCTAAAAGTCCTGTTGGGTGTGGGACCCCATCCCCACCATGGGGCTGAACACCTCCTTTGTGGCACCCCATGCTCTCCATGAGGCTGAAAACCCCCAATTCCTTGTGGGGTCTGTGCTAGGCACTCACGTTTGGGGTGGTGGGATCCCCAGAACGGCCCAGAAAGCAGAGGGATGAGCTGGAGCCCACACCCGGTGCCCAGTTCTGTGGCTGGGGGGGTGGCACACCCCATCCCACACCCCGAACGTGTGTGACCCCCCATCTCCGTGTCCACCCCACAGGTACTTCAACTGCAGCGCCCCGGGCGCGCGGGCGTGCGGCGTGCCGGCCTCCTGCTGCCGGGAGCCGCCGCGGCAGGGCTGGGTGCCCAACGCGCAGTGCGGGTTCGGGGCGCTGGCGCTGGGCCCGGCGGCGGCCGGCGCCGTGCTGCACACGGGGGGCTGCGGGCCCGCGCTGGCCGCGGGGCTGCGGGGCCAGGCCGGGGCCATCGCCGCCGGGGCCGGCGCCCTGCTGCTGCTGGAGGCCCTGGCAGCGCTCCTGGCCCTGAGGGTGCTCAGGGATATCACGGCTGTGAGGGGGTGGCGGTGAGGGCAGCGTGGGGATTGGGGTATGCAGGGCTTTGGTGCTAAATAAACCTTGTCAAAAGTCTTGAACATGTCTGTGGGTCTGGTCTGTGCTGGCATCAGCACTGCTGCTGAGGGTGTGCAGGGACTTTGGGGATGTCTAGGGTGCTGGTCCAGCCCCAAATAAACCTTGTCAGAATTCTGAACCCATCTGTGTCCTGCTTGTCCCAGCCCAGGCCCTGGGAACTGGGCCCAGCACCCTGCTGCTGCTGGAGGCCCTGGCAGCGCTCCTGGCCCTGAGGGTGCTCCGGGATATCATGGCTGTGAGGGGGTGGCGGTGAGGGCAGCGTGGGGATTGCCTGGTTTGGTGCTAAATAAACCTTTTCAAAAGTCCTGAACATGGCTGGGTCTGGTTTGTGCTGGCATCAGCACTGCTGCTGAGGCTGTGCAGGGACGGAGGTGCTGGTCCAGCCCCAAATAAACCTTGTCAGAAGTCCTGAGCCCATCTGTGTCCTGCTTGTCCCAGCCCAGGCCCTGGGGAGCTGGGGCCGGCCGTGCTGCTGCTGGAGGCCCTGGCAGCGCTCCTGGCCCTGAGGGTGCTCAGGGATCTCATGGCTGTGAGGGGGGTGGCGGTGAGGGCAGCGTGGGGATTGGTGTATGCAGGGCTTTGGTGCTAAATAAACCCTGTCAAAAGTCCTGAACACATCCGGGTCTTGTCTGTGCGGCCACTGGTGCTGCTGCTGAGGCTGTGCAGGGACGTTGCAGCTCTGGGGATGTCTGGGGTGCTGGCCCAGTCCCAAATCTTGTCAGAATCCTGAACCCACCTGTGTCCTGCCCACCCCACCCCAGGCTCTTGAGAGCTGGGGCCATTCCTGCCAGGGCCAGTGCCCTGCTGCTGCTGGAGGCCATGGGAGTGCTCCTGGTCGTGGCACTGAGGGCAGCATGGGGATTGGGATATGCAGGGGGTGGTTTGGTGCTAAATAAAGCTTGTCAAAAGTCCTGAACACATCCGGGTCTTGTCTGTGCAGCCACTGGTGCTGCTGCTGAGGCTGTGCAGGGACGTTGCAGCTTTGGGGATGTCTGGGGTGCCGGTCCAGCCCCAAATAAACCTTGTCAGAAGTCCTGAACCCATCTGTGTCCTGCTTGTCCCAGCCCAGGCCCTGGGGAGCTGCTCTCCCTCCTCCCCAGCCCACAACACTGACTCCTGTGCTTGTTAGAGTTTAATGAGCGTTTTTCCAAGCTGAACTCCCCCTCCCCAGCATGGGCAGGGGGGCCTCGACCTACACAGCACTACAGGGCAGGTGAGTCTGCCCAAATCCTAAATGATTCCGTACTGAGCCAGCTCGTGCAGCTCCAGGTGGCTGAAGGCTTCCCAGGGACAGATGACAGTGATGTCTGAGGAGAGAGAGGACAGAGCTCGTGGCAGTGTGACCCCCAGGCCCTGCCCCCCACTGCCAAAGGGATGGCATTCCCATACCTGTTCCCAGCCCCTCCATGCCTGGGATGTCGTCACCAAACCTGCAAGGAAAGAGGAATTGTCTGGTCTGACCCCATACAGGCCCCCCCACCCTATCCCAGGGCCCTTCCCCACTCACCCCTGCACCCCCTTTTTGGGGGGTTTGCTCTTGAACTGCCTCGTCTGCCTCTGCTTGAACTTGGGGGGTCCCTTGCGGGGGGTGGCAGGACCCCCGCTCACCCTCGTGGCCGATTTGACCTCCAGCTTGGGGGGCTCCAGGCTCATGGCTGTGGGGGACCAGCAGCCCTGGGGTTCACGGTGGTCTCTGGAACTCACTGCTCTTCCTGGAGCTCACGGTGTTCTCTGGGGTTCAGGGTGCTCCCTGGGGCTCACGGTGTTCTCTGGGGTTCAGGGTGCTCCCTGGGGCTCACGGTGTTCCCCTGGTCTCACGGTGCTCCTCGGGACTCACGGTGTTCCCTGAGGCTCACGGCGCTCCCCAAAGGCTCACGGTGTTCCCCTGGTCTCACAGTGTTCCCTGGAGCTCACAGTGCTCCCTGGGGTTCAAGGTGTTCCCTGGGGTTCAAGGTGTTCCCTGGAGCTCACAGTGCTCCCTGGGGACTCACAGTGCTCCCTGGGGTTCAAGGTGTTCCCTGGGGCTCACGATGCTCCTCGGGTCTCACGGCGTTCCCCGGGGCTCAGCGCTGGCACAGGACAGCTCCTCACACCCTCTGGAGGGAAATGGGGCCACCAGCTTCTCCTCCCACCCGGCCCTGCTGGGCCTTGCAGAGCCCCCTCCCCACAAGGCTGGCTCAGCCCAGCTCAGCGTGAACCCCAAAGGCAGGGAAGGGCACCCCGAGGGCCAGCAGGCAGGGAAGGGCACCCCGAGGGCCACCAGGGCTGCTGCCGCTCCTCCCTCCCCTGTCCCCCTCCCCAGCGTGGGTGTGACACCCGGGGACCCCTCAGGGCACTGCCGGGACCCTCCACGGCGTGCCCAGGTCTGTGTGGGGACCCCAGGCTGGGAAGGGGGAGCAGGGGGTGGCCCATGGCACCAGGAGCGGGAATTCTGCAGCTCTGGGATCACGTCAGGGATCTGGCCCTGCTGCAGAGCTGGACACAGCTCTGGGAACACCAAGCCAGGGAGATGTTCCTGGCTGTCCCTGGGTGCTGGAAGAGCAGCAACCAACCCCGTGTCCCCTCCCCTGACTCACGGAGTGCCGCGATTCCCGGCTCCAGAGCTGCTCCCTCCGCCCAGCCCGGCTCCCTCCGGCCTGGAGATGCTCTGGGGGCTTTTCGGGGAGGGAGATTTATCCTGCCCAGGGGTAATAGGATTATTTACCTCCCTGCTTTCCCCAGGGGTAATCCGGTGTCCTTCCCCTGCTCGGGGGGCAGGAGGTGTCGGGATTAGCCCTGCCCGTGCCAGCGGGCAGTGGAGCCCACGTGGGGGAATCCTGCCTCCCCCCAGGGGGATCCCATTCCCCCCCAGTGTCCCCTGATCCCACAGGGAGCGATGGGACCCCCATCCCAGTCTCCAGCCCAGCCTGGTGGGGGTCCTGGCCCCAGAGAGGGTCCAGCAGCCCCTGCCCATGGCTGGTGTTGCTCCAAAGCTTCCCTAATCCAGCACTAAAGCAATTAAAAACGGACTAATCTCGGCACACTTTAATTGAACTTCAGCCCCGGCCACTAATTGCAATTAGTTGGGCTCCAACAAACAGGATTAAAGGGACGCAGGAGTGTTTTCCATGGAGAAGCACCTACTTCCCTGGCAGAGAGCAGAGGCTGGCTGTTAATTGGGGTTCATTAGTGAGTGACACTCCAGGGCTGGGTGGCTTCTTGGGGACCTTGTCCTGCGATGAGGTGAGGGGGTCTGGGTGGGCCTCAACAGCTGCGAGTCCCCCAGGATGGAGGGCCAAGCCTGGGACAAGTTTCTGGGGATTTAAGATGGAGGCAGAAAAGGCACCTTGGTGAGCAGCCCGGCAGGATGTGACACCAGGGACAGTGTCCTTGACAGGAGGCTGCTGCTTCCCACGTGCCCGGTGCCACACGCTGCCCCCTGAGCCCCACGGAGAGGCCCCTAAGAGGCTTTGTGGTGTCAGTGGGGAGGGGTCTGGCCCCCCCATCACCAGGGCATGGCCAAGGTGCTGAAAATCCCCCAAGGTGCTTAAATTCCAGCTGGGAGCACAGGAGGACGAGGAGGGCTGGGGGGCCGGCCAGGCTGCCCTTGGCAGGGATTTGCCATGCTGGGGAGGGCACAGCATCCAGCTCCCGGGAAATCCAGGGCTCAGGACAGCCCTGAGTCACCACCTGTCCCCAAGGACAGCTCCCCCTGAGACAGGAGGTGACCCAACCTCGCGTGACATCCCCGGGGTGCCGCGCTCAGCACACAACAGACACTCCCAACCCCCCCAGCTCAGACCCTGTCCCCCCAGGGGCATCCCCACCCATGTGGGGAGCCCGTGGGAGGCTCAGTCCTTCCTGGCACGCAGCCTGATCTCCATCCTGAGGATCATTTTGATGTTCTCGTCCTCCACGTGCTGCTCCACGGCCGCCAGGGCCTGCGCTCCGCCGTCCCGGTGCCGCTGCAGCAGCTCCTCCACGTATCCCACCCAGACGCAGTTGGGGCAGCCGGTCCCGCAGCAGTGGGTGGGCGGGGGGGGCAGCGGGGGGGGCCGCGGGGGGGTCCCCCCTGTCGCCACTGGGGGTGGCTGTCCCGCTGTCCCTGCCCGGGGTGTCCGAGGTGCCCCCCAGCCCCTGCCGCGGTGTCCGAACGCTCCCGGGGGCTGCAGGAGGTGGCGGGGTGGGGCCGTGGGGTCCCCCTGGGGCTCTTTGGGGGCTGCAGGGAACCGAGAGCCCCGTGCTGTGCCAGTCTGGGGGGGCACGGCGGGGCTGCTGCACCCCCAGCTCAGCCACAGGAACGCCCTGCCCCCAGTGCACCCCCACTACCACCCCCAGCATCCCCACATCCCCCTCCCAACGCCCCCAATTCCTGCTCCCAGAGTAACCCCACTGCCAGCACTGTTATATCCCCTTCCCAACATTCCCACTTCCTGCTCCCAGTGTAACCCCACTACCACCCCCAGCACCCCCATATCCCCTTCCAACACCCCCAATTCCTGCTCCCAGAGTAACCCCACTGCCAGCACTGTTATATCTCCCTCCCAACATTCCCAATTCCTGCTCCCAGAGTAACCCCACTGCCAGCACTGTTATATCCCCCTCCCAACATTCCCAATTCCTGCTCCCAGAGTAACCCCACTGCCAGCACTGTTATATCCCCCTCCCAACACCCCCAATTCCTGCTCCCAGAGTAACCCCACTGCCAGCACTGTTATATCCCCCTCCCAACACCCCCAATTCCTGCTCCCAGAGTAACCCCACTGCCAGCACTGTTATATCCCCCTTCCAACACCCCCAATTCCTGCTCCCAGTGTAACCCCACTGCCACCCCCAGCACCCCCATATCCCCCTTCCAGCACCCCAATTCCTGCCCCCCACCCCATTCCCTGCACTCCCCCCAGTCCCATGCCCACCCCCTCCTTGTTCCCCCCACTCCCCTCAATCCCCATCTCCCCCTTGTCCCCTCCTCTCCCTCACATCCCCCAAGCCCCCCTTGTCCCCTCATCCCCCCACATCCCCCCTTGTCCCCCGTCCCCCCCAGCACCCCCCATGTCCCCCCGTCCTCGCTCACATCTCACGCCCAGCACCTCTTGGCCCCTCCCGAGGACTCCCCCGCGTCTCCCCAAGCCCAGCCCGCCGTGTCCCCCCGGTGTCCCCCCCGTGTCCCCTCCTGTCCCCCCTGTCCCCGCTCACCCCCCGGCGCGCCCCCGCCAGCCCCCGCAGCAGCATCCGGCCGCAGCGACCTGGCCCCGCCCCCTCTCCGAGTGACAGCTCTCTCAGCCAATAGCAGCCCGGCGCGCTCAGCAGGGCTGGAGCGGCGGGGAAGGTGGGACCAATAGGCAGCAGGGGGCGGGGTCAGAAAGGCGGAAGTGGCGGCGGAACGGGCGCGTGAGAGGCGGCGGAGCCATGGCCCGGGCACCGGCACCGGGACGGGGACAGAAACCGAAACCGGCCCGGGGACCGCGACAAAAACCGGGATGGGGACCGAAACAGGGACAGAGACCGGGACCGGGACCGAAACAGGGCCGGGGACCTGGACCGGGATCAGGAAAGGGACAGAAAGCGGGACCGGGACCAGGACAGGGACGGAAAGCGGGACCGGGACAGAAAGCGGCACCGAGATCGGAACATGGAGCGGCCGTGCCGCTGCGCAGCAGGTCAGTGCCCGCGGGATGCGGTCGGGATCGCTCCCGGTTTGGGAGCTGGAGTCCCGTTCTCGGTGTCTGCGTCCCGATCTCTGCCGTGCCCGGCTCCCGATGTCTGCCCGTGCTGACCCTGATGGCTCCCCGTGCCTCGGCCCCGTGTCCGGCCGTGCCTGAGCCTCAGCTTCCCACCGTGCTCAAATCCCAGCACCCTTCCGTACAGGGGTCCCGGGGTCCCGGTGCCTGGGTCCCGGTGCCCCGGTGTCCCAGCCTCCAGGTGCTTCCCTGGAGCCCCCTGACTGTGCTCGTTTTCCCCAGGAAGGAGAAGAAGGACAACATGAAGCCCAAGCACCCCGAGGAGCAGGAGATCCCGTTCCGCCTGCGGGAGCTCATGCGGAGCCGCGAGGCCCTGAAGCGCCCGGGCCCTGGCAAGAGGCAGGGGACAGGTGGGACACGCAGGTGGCCCCAGCAGGTGGCCCGGGGCCTGGCCCGGGAGCCCGCAGCATGGCTGGATGGTGGGACATCACCTCCTCCCTGCGGTGATGTCCCACGGCGCCGTGCCGGCCGGAGGGGCCCCCGTGGTGTCACCGCTGCAGAAATGTCACCCGTCTCTCGCAGAGAAGAAGCAGCAGCAGAAGTGCCAGGGCCCCAGGGCGGCGGGGGACGTGGCCGTGCCCCGGTTCCGGAGGGGCAGGGGCGAGTCGGAGCGTTCCTACTTCTGCCGCATGGAGCAGGAGGTGCAGCGCGTCCTCTTCCTGGCAGAGAACCAGCTCCAGAGGGAGCCTGAGAGGGAGGCGGCGGCTCCGGAGAAGTCCAAAAGGAAAAAAGAGTGAGAGCAAGGCCGTGTGAGCCACGTGGGGCCAGCCCGTGCCTGTGGCGTGTCCCCTTGGCCAGTTCTGCAGGGCGGGCCTGGGGGGCAGTGAGCTCCCTTTCCATGGGGATGGGTCTCTGGGAACAGAGGCACAAGGCTGCTGCACCCTCCTGGGGGAAAAGCTGTGGGGTTTGGGGGGCTCCCGTGGGGTGGGGAGTCACTGCTTGCTCCCTGCCCACCCCTGAGCCATAATGTGGCTCTTCAGGTTTCAGAAGAGGAAGCTGGAAAAAGCTCGGAAGAAAAAGGAGGAGAAGAAGGAGGCCATGCTGGAGAAGAGCCTGTTGCAGGGTGAGGATGGCGTGGGGGGCTGCAGTGACCCCAGCCCCGGGGGGCAGCACGTGGGGGAGCTGGGCTGGGCACCCCGAGGGTCTCCCACTGATCCCTTTCCCTTGCAGACACGGTGCCCTTCGGAGAGGTGGTGACACAGCCACCCACCATCACCTCCCGGCCCAGGGGACGGGGTCCTGCCGAGCAGGTGAGCTCTGGGGACAGTGCCACCTACCCCTCGGGTACCTGGGAGGGCGGCGGTGGCCTCAGTGAGCCGGTGCCAGCCCCTTGGAGCGCACCCCGTGTGTCATCCTTCACGCTGAGCTGTGCCATCTCTGCCTGCAGGCTGGACGGAAGCAGCTCCTCCTGACGCCTCGCCTGGGCCAGCGCCAGGCGTGCCCCGTGTCCCCCGTGTCCCCCGCGTCCCCGGCGGTGTCGATGGCTCGGCGGCGCATCCTGGAGGAGGAGCGGGCGCGCGTCATCCGCGCCTACCGCGACATCCAGCGGCGCAAACAGCTGGAACGGGAGCGCGCCCGGGCCGGCCCGGGCTGAGCCCTGCCACTCCGGGGGACATTGTCCTGATGCTCCGTGTCACTGCTGAGCCCCGGGGCTCCCCGCAGCTCCCGCTGCACGGCTCAGCACCGCCGTGGGTGCCTGTGCTGCCACGGACTGGTTTGGAGTAAACGGTGCCGGTGGAGCCGGGCTGTGAGCGTGTCTGTGCTCCCCCTTCCCCAGGGGTTCTGAGGGACACTGCTGTGCTGGCAGATGGCAGCCCCAGGCATGTCACTGTCACCACGGGTGGCCCTGGCAGGGCTCTGGTGGCGGCAGGAGCCTCGTTGCTCAGCCGTGAGGAGACCCCAGTGCCTGCCAGCTCAGCACCCGCTGGGAGGAAAGTGAGCCGGTGCTGGGGACCTGGAGTGTGCCACTTGCCTTTATTGTCACTGTTGTGACCCTGCTGGAGCCCCAGGGCCGCAGCCACACACAGCCCTGCCCTCGGCATCCTTGCCCGTGTCCCTGCCTGGCCCCGGTCACGGTGGCCCCGGTGCCGGGTGTGCTGCCACGTCCCCGCCGCTGCGCCCGCACCACCCCGGTGCCACCTGCCCTGCGACCCCCCCGGGCAGCCCCCGGCTCCGGGCAGGCTCCGGGGCTGCTCCCGGCGCGGCGCAGCCGCGTCTGCCTCACCTGGCCGGACAAAGGCTGCGCTGTTCCGCGGCCCCGGCGGCACAAAGCGCTCGCTGTTGGAGCGGGGCCGCCCCGCGCCGCGGCCGGCGCTGGCGGGGCCGGTGGGATCCCGCGCTTCCGGAGGGGCTGGGCACGGCCGCGGGGCCGCTCCGCTGTCCCCTGCCACCCCCGAGCGCCTCGTTTGTCGGGTGGCTTTGCCGTCCCCAAGGTGTCACCGCTGTGTCCCCGGGGAGGTGGAGGTGCCTTTGGGGGGTGAGGCGCTGTGCCACGCGGTGCCCGCGGGCGGTAGGAGGGAGGGCGTGCTGTGGTGACAGTGGCCCTGGTGACACCGAGTGCCTGGTGCTGCTGGGCAATGTCCCCGCTGCCGCTCGGCACCAGGCAAACACAGGTGACAGGTAAACACGGCTGACGCAGCACAGCCCGGGGGGCACGGCCACATCCCGCTGCCAAACACCGGCTCCGTCCCGCGGCCGTGTCCCCGGAGAGGGTTTGTGCCAGCTAAAGGCACAGCCGGGACGCGGCGAGTGTGTCCCTTGTGCCCTGTGTGTCCCTTGTGCCCACCGGCAGCCCCAGCGCCGCCATCCCGGCTCCGGCTCAAGGAGACCCGGTCACCCGCTGCCCCCACCGAGCCGCTCCAGCCCTGAATAATTCATGGCTCTGCTGGCCGCAGGCTTCCTGCCCGGAGGAGGAGGAATGGCTCTGGAGGGGAAGGCAATCCGAGCGGGAAACCACCGCGACCTTGGCACGTCCTCCGTGCCGTGCCACCTCCTGCCCGGCAGCCCATCTGCCCACGGCATCCCGGCCCCGGCGGGGGGATGGGGGTGCCCGGGAGCCTGCCCGGAGCCCCCCCTGCTCCCTGTCCTGCCCGGGATGGGGGCACGGGGCTGAGCCCGTGGGTGGGGAACACCTGGGACCCCCATCACAGGCCACCTGTGACAGCATCATAGGAAAAACCACCTTTATTGGGGCGACCTGAAAAAAATGGAAAGGAAACTTGACAGAGAAAGCCGCCAGGAGGGCGAGGGGCCCAGCTCCCTCCCCACTCCGGGCAGGGGGAGCCCCGAGGGGGGGAAAGGCACCGAGAAGGTGGCCAGAGCTATGGGGGGCTGGTCCCCAGCCCCAGCAAGGCACTGATCCCCCTCCCCCAGCACCGGGGAAACAGAGGCACGGGAGGAGCAGAGCTGGGGACAGCTTGGTGTCCCCTTGTGTCCTGCGCTGCGATGGGGCCAGCTCAGCTCGGGGTGCCCAGGGCTGGGGAGTCAGTGTGGGGCCGGGGGCTCGGTGCTGGGGTGCCCTGGGGGGGTCCCACGGGGCTCTGGAGGGTCCCTGGCCCGGGGGAGGCGGGGGGTCTGTGCATCACGAGGCAGTGAGGCGACAGCCGGGGGTGTCCTCACGGGAGCCAGTCCTTGAGGCAGGGATGAGGGGCCGAGGCCAGGTGGGACGGGCAGGCGGGAGCGCTGGCTCTGGGGCCGTGTCCAGGCGTCCCACGGGCAGGAAGCAGCCCTGGCTGCCGCCCGGGTGGCATTCACTCAGTCAGGGTGGGATGAGGCTCGGCGAGCCCTGGCAGCGGGACGGAGGGGCCGCGGCGGCGCCGGCGCTGCGGGAGCTGTGCCTGGGGGGCTTCACCACCGGTTCCTGCTGTACGGGGACTGCACCTGTGGGCACAGCGGGGTAGCACCGCGGTGGCACCACACCGCGGACGTGTACCCTGACCCACGGGGGGGCTCTGGGTGCCGGGCAGCGCCGTCACCACGGCAGGGCCGGACTTTGCCCCCGCTGCAGCCACCGTTCACCCACCTGGCAGCTCCGGGAGTCCCTCGGGATGCTGGAGTGCCGGGCCTGGGCCGCGAAGGCGTCCTCGGCTCGGAGCGTGGAGCTGGCGCTGCCGGGCACGGGGCTGGTGGAGGCGCGGGGCAGGATCACGTCGTAGGGACCCTCACTCTGAGGGACAGACGGGGTGGGAGGTCACAGCACCAGGAGCACCCCAGCCCCACGGGGTCCCGGGGGTGGAAGGCTTGGAAGGTCCCCAGCTCACACAGGGGTCACAGGAACACCCCACTCACACCCTGTCCCCCACGCCCCGGTGTCACACTCACCAGCCCCTTGTGCATCAGAGCCATCTCGGTGGGCTGGTAGACGCTGGTCAGCAGCTGCCCGTTGTAGCCACTGTATGGGGACACCGGCTTCTTGGCTGCTGACACACGGGGACAGTCACCATGGAGCCAGTGCCACCTCACCGGGGCTCCTGTACCTCGTTAGCAGGTTTAACGAGCTGGCTCAGCAGCTGCGTGCCATTCCCGCGGGACACTCCTGTCCCCAGGGGTGGCATCGCTGCTGCCTGGCCGTGGCTTGTTATTGTAGGGTCTCTGGGGTGCAGGTGCTGCTCAGGGGGACCCTCCCTCCCCCATGGGGAGCAGACACCTGGTGTGCCTGCCCACGGTCCCCACTGGGACTGTCACCACCCCGTGTTATTGCAGGGTCTCGCGGGCCCGGGGCGGAGGGGCAGGAGCCGCGGGCACCCCAGGCCGGGGAGGGAGCTCCCTGTGGCTGCTGGGCTCAGCCCAAACTGGTACACCCAGCCCGGCCAGTTCTCAGAGCCACAACAGCAGCAGGCGCCAGTGCCGGGCAGGTCACTGCCAGACATCTCGTCACCCACCCACCGCTGCCATCCCCGGTGGGGACATCCCCAGCATCCCCAAGAGGACGCTGCCCACCCTGCCACGGGGTGAGGAGGTCCCTGGCGAGCCCTGGCACCTACCAAAGGACGGCTCATCCATGGAGAAGGCCTTGTTCTCCACGAACATGCTCTGCGACTTCTGCTCCTTGAGGATGGTCTCGTAGCCCACCCCCCGTGTGGGGTAGCCATCGTCCTCAAAGGGCAGCTCGGGGCTGCGCCGTGTCACGTGCGTCACCTCGGGGATGGCGTAGAGCAGCAGGAAGGCGGCGGCGTTGCAGACCAGCGCAATGGCCAGCGTGGGGTCGTCCCAGCCGGGCTTGTGGCCGGCGCGCTGGTTCCCGTACAGGTACATGACGCTCCACGCCAGCCAGATGGCCACGGAGAGGCCGGCGGTGGCCAGGATGAAGGCGCCGTGCTTGCGCCAGCGGCCGTAGCGGCCGCAGAGCGGGGGCCAGGCCGCGCCGAAGGCGGCCGCCAGCAGCGCCATGACGTAGATGAGGGCCATGACGAAGTCGGCGTCCGCCAGCTGGCAGGGGTCCGCGGGGCCGCCCTCGCGCCGCGCCACCGTGATGACGAGCCACTCGGCGTTGATGATGACCTCGACCGAGGCGAGGGACAGGGCCACCGCCAGCGTCACCCAGCCCCGCGGGGCCCGGTTGTGCCGCGCCAGGAAGTTGAGGGCCACGGCGTGGGCCAGCAGGCAGGAGAAGCAGATGGCGAAGAGGACGCCGAAGAGGAAGCGGCGGGAGGTGCAGGTGGAGAAATCCGGCCCCACGATGAAGTCGAAGGTCAGGCAGAAGAGCCCGAAGGTGCCCAGAAGGAAGAAGACCTGCGTGGCCACCAGGCTCTTCTTCTGGCGGTCCTGCACGAAGGGCAGGCTGGCCACCAGCACGATGGTGAGCACGAAGGTGGTCACCACGCCGAGGCTGGCCACTGCTTCCACGCCGATGCCCCAGCCCGCCGAGAGGTCACAGAGGTTGTAGTAGAGGGAGGAGAGGTCGTGGCCGCAGCCCGGGGGTGGTGTGGGCTGCGCAGAGGCTGTGGGGAGCAGGGCCAGCAGCACGGCCGTGGTGCCCATCCTGCACCGTGGCATCCAGGGACCCTGCGGGACACAGCGGGGTCAGGGCTCAGCGGCTGGGGATGGGGATCAGCTCCCAGCCCAGAGCATCCCTGCCCGTGCTCCCCACTGGGCATGGTGAGCAGGGGGTCCCGGGGGGCTCTGCCCTGCTGGCACAGCTGAGCTCAGCCAGTACGGCCACGGAGCTCCAGATGGGACCAGGCAGCCACACTGGCTCCCTGCCTGGAGGCTGGTGGCTGTTGAGGAGGGGCTCAGCGCCTCTGTGTCCCATATGATCCCTCCCAACACGGGAATTCTCTGGGAATTCTCCTGATCCCTTCCTCCAGTGTGAGGAGCAGCACTGTGCCTGATGCTTCCCAGGATCCCCAAATGCGGGCCCACACCAGATGGCAGAGGTGATACTGGGGGACAGGGCTGTCCCCTTGCCTTGTCCCTGCACGCACCACGTTCCTCTTTCCACTTCTCCTGTCCCACTTCCCTCTGGCTTTGGGCACTGGCCCAGTGCAGGTCGCATGTCCAGCCCGCTGGCACGTAGGCAGCCGCAGCCTGGCACGGCACGGCACAGCATGGCACGGCACAACACGGGGTCCCAGTCCCTGTCCCCACCGTTGCCACCCCATTCCTGCCACCTCATGGTGGGCACGGGGAAGAGGAGGCAGCGAGGAAGCCGCAGCCTCACTGCTGGGGGAGGAAACCGGGGCGAGACCCCAGCAAGGACATGCCGGGACCCCCGGTCCCCCGAGGGGCACCCCGAACCGGGCACCCCCAGGCCCGGGACGGGGACAGGGACCCCCAGCACCACCCCGGGACGGAGTCCCTGTTCCCGCGGGTTCCAGGAGCTCCGCCGCCTCCGGTTCCCACCGCACCCCCAGCCCGGTTTCCCCCCACCTCCAGCCCGGTCTCCCCCGCGCCCCCGGCGGCTGCACCCGCGTCCCCGGTTCTGCTCCTCCTGCAGCCCGGCCCGGTCCCTCGCACCGCCCGCTGGTTTCCCCCGCTCCCCCGGCCCGGTGCCGCCGCTCTTCCGTCCCGCTTCCCCTGCCCCTCCGCCGGTCCCCCCCGCCCGGTCCTCCCGCACCGTCCCGGTGCTTCCCGGTGCTTCCCGGCGTTCTCGCCAGGTCCCGGCCCCGAAACTCCGCCGGAGCCGCCCCAAATCTCCGGCCGGAGGAGCTGCGGGGGCGGACGGCTCTCGGTCCCGGTCCCGGTCTCTTCCCGTCGGCGTTGCCGGTGCCCCGGTCCCGCCGGGCTCGCCGCCCGCCCCGCCCCGCTCACCGGCCGCAGTCCCCGGTGCCCGGCGCTCCGCTCCCCCCGTGCCGAGCCGAGCCGAGCCAGCCCCGGTGCCGCCGCACCGTGCGCCTGCCCGGCCCGGCCCGGCCCCTCCCCGAGGTGCGGCTCGGCCCCGGGAGCGCGATTGGGGCCGGCCGGGACCTGCCCCGCACCGGGCGGGGACACCGCACCGGGGCACGGAGGGGGCTGGGGGGGAAGAGCCCACCTGGCCATCGGTGCGATGGGTCCGGGGGCTCAGCCTGGCTCTGCCGAGTGCTGTCCCCCGGGAACGACTCTCAGGGGACAAGGGACAGACCGGGGGGGCTGCCCCGGGGCCCGGACGGGGCTGAGGGGGCAGAGCCCGGGCTGGGGGTGAAGCAGGGCTGAGCCCACCTGGCCATGGGGTGATGGGTCTGGGGTCTCAGCCTGGCCCTGCTGAGCGCTGCACAGCAGGAAGGACCCTCAGGGGACAAGGGACGGAGCAGCGGGGTCTGTGTCACCCAGGCGGGATCTCCCAGCCCCGGTGGGCTCGGGGATGGCTCGGGGAGCGGCGCTCCCCGCCGGGTAAGGATACTCCGGCCTGGAGAGGCCTCCCGGAGGAATGTCAGCTGATGGATAAAGCCGGAGCCCTTGGCAGGGCAGCAGGACCCAGAAAACCCCAGAAAACCCCAGAAACCCTTTCAGCAGAGGGTCAGGGACCAGGGCAGCCCCAGCCCGCGGCACTGGCAGGGTTTGGTGGTCCCTGTCCCGATGGGGGTGGCCGCCACCCTGGAGTTGGGATGGGCACCCCTCAATCACCCCATTCATCCCTGGGGATGGGGAAAAGCCCTGGGAGATTTGGGGCACCCCGGGGCCCCGCCAGCCCTGGGAGAGGTTTCCAGGCAGGAGCTGCTATTTCGGGAGGGTGAAGCAAGAGGGTGAAGGATGCAGAGGAAAGTTCAATGTGCCTCCGGCGGGGCCTGCCCCGATCCAGGCCGGGATGAAAACAATCCGGGGAGAAAGGGCAGCAGAGCCGCCAGCGGCAGCACCGGCTCCCACCGGAACCGGCGGCACCCGTGGCACAAGGACCGGCGCCCGCCGGAGCCCCGGGCACAGGACGGCGTGTCCGGGCTCACCGCCACCCTCCCGCCCTCTTCCCAAGGATCCTTCGGCTCCGGGATGGTGTTTGGGATCGGATCATCCCTGCCTCGCACGGGGCAGGGCAGGGCAGGGCAGGGCAGGGCAGGGCAGGGCAGGCGAGGGGCTCTGCAGCAACCCTCGTGCCTCAGTTTCCCCATGGATTTGGCCCCAGGATTGGTCAGCCGGGAAAGGCTCAGCTTTGGATAAGCGCTGCCGGGAGCGGAGGCCGCTTGTCCTGCCGCCCCCACACCGCAGCCCGGCCTCTCCACCGGCTGCTTCCTTCCGCCGGAGGCTTTCCCGGCTGCTGAGTCAGCACGAGACCCCCGTGACCCCCCGTGGGGCCACCGGCAGCTCCCGTCCCGCCGGGGCCGCACAGCCTTTGCTTTCGTGTCCCGTCCTTGGCGGGTGATTTCCTCATCCCCTTCGCATGGGAACCCCCCATCCCCCCGTGGCGGGGGATTCCGGCCCCCTCCCCACGGAGACCCTGCTGTCCCACCCCTCGTGTCCCACCCCTCGTGAGCGTTTTCCTCTCCCCCTTCCCATCGGGACCCTGTCCCCGTTTCCAGCCCCCACTGCCTGCTCCCGGCGCTTCTGCAGGTCCTACAGAAGGATCCCAAGAGGCTGTGGGGTCACTGGGGGGTGATGCCACCCTCGGTTTCCTCTGGGGGTCCCCGGCCCTGACCTCCCGGCGCAGGCAGAGCCCGATCCCAGCCGCGGGCGCTCTGGGTGGGCTGCGAGCCGCGATGCCAGCGCTGGGACCGGGCAGAGCTGCTCCTTCCAGCGCCGGGGGGCTGCCATGGCGCTCAGCACCGGCCCCTGGACCCCGGCCAGGCTCTACCCGAAAACATCAGCACGCATTTTTTCCAGGCTTACCTTTCCTCGGGAGCCGCAGGGACGGGCGGCTGGCACGGCGGGCACGGGGCACGGCTGGCTGAGCCCCCTCCCCGCGGCGGCTCCCCTCGGGAGGGCGAGGGCCGTGCCTGGAGCCGGGGGTCCCCGCTGCCCTCCCAGAGCCTCCCGCCGCCCCGGCCGGGGCTCGGAGCCGTTCCCAGCGGAGCCCCTCGCTCCGGCGGACGCCGTCAGCACATTTCCACCTCCCTTGCCAAGTAAACACGCACCGGTTGGCACCGGGGAGGCGGTGGCAATCGGGGGGGCCGGTGGCAATCGCGGAGCTCCCGCCGAGGGTTCCCGAGGCAGCCGAGCCCCCCGCCCCGCGGCCCCTCAGCCCCTGCCCGCGGTCGGGTTAATAACTAATCCCTTGCCGCTCCTGCTCTCCTCACGTGCCAGAATTAATGGAGCGAGAACCTCCCAGGTACCCCCCGCGCCACCGGCCCGGGCTTTAACCCTGTCCCCCGGCAGGGATCCTGCCCGGGATGAGGTGACATCCCCGGAGGGGTTTGTCCACGCCAGAAAACGACTCGGGGGCAGGGGTCCGTGGGGGGGTCAGCCCCACACCCTGGGGGCAAAGGCTGCGCCCCATCCCACCCCAGTGCGGGCACAGCCGGGCTCGGGGGTGGACAGGGGGTCTGCTGGGCTTGGGGGTGTCTCTGTGCCCTGCCAGGATCCAGCTGAGGTCCTGATCCCCCCCGGGCACCCCCCGGGTCTGTCCTGCCCCTCTCGGGAATCCGAGAGGAAAGGCTGGACGGTTTTGGGGGATTACGTTAAGGACCTTACAGGGAATTAGGGTGGCGGCGGGGCTGGTTTGGGGCGCTGGGGCTGCCAGCTCCCTGCCCCGTCAGTGCCAGCTCCGCAGTGTCCCATCCCTGCCCTCTGCCGGCAGCTGGGGACAGGCTGGCACGGCACGGCACGGCCGCTCCTCCAGTGTCACACCAGTTTGGCACTGGAGTAACTGGGAGGGCAGCACTGGGTGCACCCGATGCAGGGGGGCATTGCCCGGGGGCTGCTGCCAGGGGGATTAATGGGTGGGGGTCGGGAGCTGCGATCTTACCATGTGTCCAGACCCACCACAGGGGACAGCAGACCCTGGGGGTGCTCCCCCGGGCAGGGGCATGGGGGTGGGCAGGGCAGAGGGACCCTGTGCCACAGCGGCTGGAGCACGGAGCCCCCGTCCCAGCTGCCCGCAGGGAGCCGGACCCAGGCGGAGTTCGGTCTCAGCACGGCAGTTTATGGAGTGGCACCCAGAGGGCACCACGTCCTTGTCAGGGCTCGCAGGAGCTCACTCGTGCCCTCCACCCCTCACCACGGGCAGCCCCTGGGCTCCTCAGAACCATCGGTGCCACTGGGCTGGGGCGTGTCCAGGATGAGTTCCCTGGGTGAGTTCCAGTGTTGTGCCAGGGGCTGAGCATGGGCAGGGCTGAGCTGCCCACCCTGGGGCGCTGCTGCCAGGCAGGCACCACGACATCTCCAAATGAGTGTCTGGGCACAACCACCTCCTCCTGCCACCCCCACCAGCAGCACCCCCGGCTCCGTGCAGGGTGGGGGTCTCTCCCTGGTCCCGGTGCAAAGCGTGGGGCTGGGTGGGCACAGCACTGCCAGCCGGGCACTGCCCTGGCTCAGAGCGCGGTGCTGCCCAGCAGCTTCAGCGGTTTGAGGGCCGGGGCTGGGAAGTGCCCGCTGCCACGGCGAGGGGCTGCCCGGGGCTGGCCCCGCAGCACCTCGCCCACCGTGCGGCGGAAGGTCTGGCTGACGAAGCAGTAGAGGAAGAAGTTGAGGGAGGTGTTGAGCATGGCCACCATGTTGGCGATGTCCAAGGCCAGGTGCACGCGCCAGTCCCTCCTGACCGAGGCCACGTAGAGGTGGCACATGGTGACGATTGTGCGGGGAGCCCAGAGCACCACGAAGACGGCGGTGACGGCCAGCAGCAGGGCCGTGGTCTTGCCGCCCCTGGAGCGCCTGCGCCGCTTCAGCTTGCGGATGATGGCGGAGTTGGTGGCCAGGAAGACGCTGCAGGGCAGGAAGTAGATGGTGACGCAGTGCAGCCACTTGAGCGCCGTGTCCAGCGCCGTGGGGGGCTCGGCGTCGCGCCACATGTCCAGCCACCAGTAGAAGGGGATGCCGGTGGCCAGCGCCGCGGCGAAGACGGCCGCGATGATCTTGCGGGTGCGCCGCGGGTAGGACACGGCGCGGTAGCGCAGCGGGTGGCACAGGGCCACGTAGCGGTCCACGGTCAGCAGCACAGTGACCCAGGTGGACGCGTGGTTGGCCGTGAACTCCAGCACGGTGACGGTGTGGATGAAGGCACTGGGCACTGCCCGTGCCAGGATGGCCGTCTGCAGGATGAAGCCCACGAAGATGATGAAGACCTGGGTGAGGATGTCGGAGGTGGTCAGGGCCAGCAGGTACCAGTACGATGACTTCTTGGTCCTGGTGGCCAGGCGGGACAGGGCCACGGCAGTCAGGATGTTCACTGCAGGGAGGGGAGCCACGGGTGGAGGTGAGAGGTGGGGTTCACATCCCCCTCCAGGCACCCAGACCCTGGAGCTGCCCAGGCTGCAGCCGAGGGGAGCTATAAATATCCCGGTACCCTGGGGATTTGCTGGGCTGATTAATCTCTTCTGTGTGCCAGCCCAAGCAATGCAAATACCATCTGTCCCCGTGGCGGTGGCACCTGCCCTGGGCTGGGCAGCATGGCCAGGCACTGGGGCCAGCTCTGAGGCTGGGGGGGAGCAGATAAAATCCCTCCATCCTGCGGGGTTTTCTTTCCAGCCCCCCAGCCCCCTCACCTGGCAGCCCCAGCCCCAGCAGGACGCTGTAGTACACGATGGGCACGATGCCAACCAGGCAGGGCGACCGCTCCAGCTCTGCCCATGACACCGCCGTGCTGTTGGGCACTGGCAGCGCCATCTTCCACCACGGAGCGGCTGTGAGGAGACACGGGAGCACCAGGGGCATCAGAGTCCTGATGGCACCCGGGGGGAGGCCAGCCGTGACATGGCACAGGGGGCCTGGGGACAGGGGCCGTCGCCTGGGTGTCCCCGCTGTGGCTGGATCCCAGCTCCCTTGTCCTGTAGCATCCATGGATAGAGGGCAGCTCCCAAATGTGCCACCGCGGGCAGACCCGGGGCTGCTGCACCCATGGGAGACGATGCACCCCAAGCCCCCTGCGCCATGTCCCAGCAGAGCCCCCGCTGCCGGAGCTGCTCCTTCTTTATCCCTCAGCCCCGTTTTTGTAGAAAACCGGATTAAAACAGCATGTTCTTGGGCAGCTGCCAGCAGAGGGAGTCTCTGGCCCCCAGCCCGGGCTGGGTGCCACTAGGCGGCTCCCAGTGGTGGCAGAGAGTACCCAGAGGTGCCGATGGGGGGGTCCTAGTGGTGACAGATGTGGGGTGGCCATCTCCAGGCTGCCAGCTGGGTCCTTTTCCAGCTCCTCAGGCTGAGGCAGCGGCCCTGCCCACGGCCCTGCCCGCATCCCCGCCCGTATCCGGATCCTGATCCGTATCCGCATCCCTATCTGTGCCCCATCCCTGCCCTGTCCCTGCCCTGTCCCTGCCCTGTCCCTCTGCCCACTCCCCACGCCCGGATCGCGGCCGCGCTGCCCTCGCCCATTCATAAACCAGGGCGGCTCCACCCCCTCCCCAGCTCTGCGCTCCTATTGGCTCAGGGGAGCCAGGCTCCAGCCAATCGGAGAGGGGTTCCCCGGGAGTGGCGAGGCCAGAGCTGAGCGCTGCGTTCTGATTGGTCAGAATCCCCCCCCAAATTTGCATCCCATGGGGACCGCCACCCCCGGTCCCAGTGCGGGGATGATGGGAGAGCCCGGGAGATCCTGGGAGACCCTGGGAGACCCTGGGACACCCTGGGATCGGAGCTTGGGGGTGCGGGGGGTCATGGGATCGGGGCTTGGGGGGTGTAAGGGATCCTGGGATCGGGGGTTGTGGGTGCGGAGGGCCCGGGGGTTGTGGGGTGCTCTTTGGGATGGGGGTGTCTTGGGTGTGGGGTGCAAAGGGGGGTCCCGAGCTCAGGGAGGGGGTACGGGGCACCACGCTCCTCCCAGTCTGACCCTGGCCCCAGGGACACCCCAAATTCCCCTTGTCGCAGACACTCGATGGCTTCGGGGCCGGAGGGGCGGCCAGGTCTCTCGCCCGTTCCGAGACCCCCAGTGATGGATCCGCTCCCCAAGAAGTGCCCGAGGTGTGTGTGGGATCCCGGGGGTCCCACCTGCCCGACCCTGGGACCTAAGCAAGATCCTGAGCGCAGCCCGAGGGAGAAGAAGGGGGGGATGGGGGAGCAGAGGGGTGCCAATTAACTGCAAATTAGCTCCGGTTCATCAGCAGGAGGTCCCGTCCATCCACGTCCCCCGCGGAACTGAGGCATCGATCGGCTGCAGCCGCGCCGCGAGCGCCTTAACCCTTTCCCAGCCCGATTCCCTTCGTGCTGCTGGGGCCGGGTTCGCTCCGGGGCCCCCTTTGCTCCCCCCGCCCGGGCTCCCGCTCCCCAAATCCTGCGGCACGGGGACCCTCACCTGGGCGGCCCCAGTGCCACCCGCCGGGCGTGCAGTGCCACCTTCCCTGGGCTCGGCGTTTCCCACGGACGTGTCCCCGTCAGTGTCCGTGTGCCGCTGGTGTCCGTGTCCCCGGCAGTGTCGCTGTCCCCGCGGGCACCCGCAGCACGGCACAGCCTCCCGGGGCGCGGGACACGGGGCGGAGGGAGCGCGCCGTGGGCAGAGCCGCGGGCTGGGCTGGCCGGGCGCGGGGGCGTCACCGGCCCTTGGCTCCGCGGGGGCCGGGAAGGGTCACCGGGCAGCTCCGGTGGCCGGGACACAGCCCGTCCCGCCCCGGAGCGGTAGGGGTGGTGGTCCGGGGGCAAGCGGGCAGCTGGGCTGGTGGCCACCGCTGGGGACCCAGGGGAGCGGGTGTGCGCAGGGTGTGACGTGTGGCTGTGCACACGAGCGTGAATCCGTGTGCGCTGCCTGCGTGTCCCTGCTGGGCTCTGCGCTGGCTGCTCCACTGCCAGGACACCGTGCCTCAGTTTCCCCAGCAGCACAGGGAGGGACCTGCTCTCCCCTGCCGGTGCCTGGGTCCAGCTCGGTCTCTCCAGTGCCCCCCAGCCCGCGGGGCGATGCCCTGGCACTGCTGCCTGGCACAGGTCGCTATGGTGAGCCAGCGCTCAGCCGCAATCTCCGGGCCAGCGCAGCTGCTCCTCAGCTCACCGCAGACGGGGAGGGGTCACCCTGTCCCCCGGCGACCTCCGGAACCAGCCCCCCGTTCCCGCGTGTCCCCCGTGGTCCCCTCACCGCCGTGAGCAGCCCATGAGCGGCACGGGGGTCCCGGGGTGCGGCTGCTGCCCAGCTGGCATGGTGCCGGCGGCACGCCGGGCACACGCTCGCACAGGCTGTTGTTTATCAGGCGGGGGTGAAATGAGGCGTCGGAGGACGCGCTGAGCCGTGAACCGGCTGTGCCGTGCCGGGGCCCTGTGCCCCGCGCCTCCCCGGTGCAAGGACAGCGGCAGGGCCGGGCGCTCTGCTGGCCCCGCGGTTTTGGGGTCCCCTGCCCAGCAGGGACACGGGGCTCGAGCATCGCCCACCTGCCCGTCCCTGCCAGGGGCCAGGGGGCCCCAGCAGCGTGGCGTGGGGTGATCGGTGTCTTGTCCTGAGTCTCCGCGCTCAAGGGTTAGGGACAGATGGTGATTTCCCCCCCGCCCCCCGGCAGCTGCAGCAGCATCTGCCCACACTCAACATCTGGAAACAGCGTCTAAGCCCGTGTTCAAAGTGCTGTGCAGGGTCCGGGGCTCCTCGGCGGTGGGTAAGGGGCTGCTGTGCCCCGCGGGCTGTGCTCCTCCCCTGTGGGATGTGTCCCCCCGCCTGGGGTCCTGCTCCCGGGTCCCACCCCACGGTGCCACCGGGGCCACACGGCTGGGCTGACACCGCTGCCCCTACCCCGCTCCCCCAGCGCCGCCCCAGCCTGCGCCTGTGGCGCTGCGGCTTTGGGGGGCCCCAGCCCCGTGGTGAAGCCCCCCAGGAGGCGTCGGGGCGGGCGGGGGGCCAGGGCGGCCGCCCAGGGCGCACGGGCGGCCTCTTGGCTGCAAAGGCTGGGAAAAGGGCAGGCAGTTCCTGCCGGCAGCGCGGATGCCATGGTGATGGGCCGCTGCCGGCATGAATACCCATGAGCCGGGGGGAGCGGGAGGCCACCGAGCTGTGCCCTGAATGCAAAGACCCCGGCACAAAGGGCCGCGGCCACGCGTGGGGCTGCGGCGCCAGCAGCAGGTGCCGCACGGCGACGTCCCCGCTCCGCAGCACCCCGGGGTGCGGGGCTGGGGCTGGGGGTCACGGTGGGATGCGGGGAGGCTGGAAGCCGTTCCCGTGGCAACCACGGGTCCCAGTTTCCACCAATCGATGCGGCGGCGCGGGCGCTCGTGGCCTACATAAGCGGCGGGGCAGCGTGCGCCGCACCCGGCAGATGCGCCTGCGAGGCCATGGCCGGGCTGACCGGCACCCGGCCCGCCGCCCCCCGCCGCTGCGGCTGTGCCGCCGCCTTCCTCCTCCTCCTCTTCACCGTGCAAGCCGGTAAGGGTGGCCGTGGCGCGGGGAGGCGCGGAGGGTCCCCCCGAGCCGCGGGTAGCGCTGCCCTCGCCGGGTGCCGGGGCGCGGCTCGGCGGCTGATGGAGAGCTGAGCGCGGCGCTGCGGCTGCCGTCGGGCTGCCCCGAGGGGATGGAAGTGGCTGCGGGATGCGCTGCGCTCTCGGAGCCGGGTTGTGCTCGCTGGTGGTGCCCGGGGAAGGGCTCGGTGGCGGGCAGACGAGTCCAGCGCCGCGGGGTACGGGGCTCCTGCTCCTCTCCCTCATCCCCGCTCCCCTTCCTCACCCCCCGGCCTTAAGCCGGCGCTGGGAAGGGTAATCCGTCGGCAAGACGGGATTTGAGAAGGAAGATGGATTTGAGACAGACGGGGCCGAATTCCTCCTGGGGGAGAGATACTCCGAGGAGCGGGTGGCAGTGGTGTCAGGAGGGAGAAGAGGAGAGGAAGGAAGGATCCCAGTGCCCACAGGAGCATGGAGACCCAGATCCACATTCCACATTCCCAGATCCCTCTCCAGTCCCTGTTGTGATCCCAGCACAGACCTGAAGTGACACCAGGGCAGCTGGAGTCCCCAGGCTGCTCGGGACCCCATTCCTGGCTGCGGGGCAGAGCGTGCCTGGCTCCCCACACCCGGGGGCTCTCTGTCCCCCCACGTATCCATCCGGGATGTGAGGGATCAGGGCAATGCCCGGGGCTCCCTCTGCCCACAGCGGGGACGGGATCAGGACAGGCAGGCCGGGCTGAGAGCCAGTGCCGCCGGCATCCGGCCATTTCCCAGCACACCCCAGCCTGGGACATGGTGGTCTCAGCCCTTCTGCTGCAGAAAGGCAGTTTTTTGGCTCTCAGGGACACAAATGTCCCCATGTCCTTTGTTCCCCCACACTCCCTTGGCGCCAGCAGCCCTTTGGCACTGGGGGAGCGGAGGCAGGAGGTGCACAGCCCCCGGTAACCCCACCCCACCTCAGTGCCTGGCACTGGGGTGCAGCTCTGGGACGCTCCCATCTCCCTGCAGCCCAAAAAGCCGACTTTAGTGGGGACTCCACGGCGGCCACCATCAACCACTCGCTGACGCTGCTGCAGCGGCTGCAGGAGCTGCTGCAGAGCGGCAACGGCAGCGACTCGGTGCTGCGGGTGCGCTCGGCCGCCTCCGACGAGCCCAAGGTGTTCCACACGCACCAGCTGCTGCTGAGCCTGCAGAGCGAGGTCTTCGAGAGCCTCCTGCGCAACCAGAGCGTCGTGACCCTATACGAGCCGCCCGAGACCGCCGCGCTCTTCGAGAAGTTCATCAGGTGCGTGGGGACACCCTGGGGTGGGGAGCACAGGAGGGTGCAGCTCTCCTGGGAGCTCCACGGGGAACTCCACGGGATGGGGAGGCCCAGAGGGATGCAGCCAAGGAAGGGGGATGCTCCCTTGGGAACCACAGGGACCTCGAGGGATGTGCATTTTGGGAGGGATGTGCATTTTGAGAGGGATGCAGCCCAAGAAGGAGGATTCTCCCCTGGTGACCATGGAGATCCTGTGCAATGGGTGTACCTGGAGGGATGCAGCCAAAGAAGGTGGATGCTCCACTAGGAACTTCATGGGATGCAACCAGGGAAGGAGGATGCTCCCCTGGGGACCATGGAGATCATGGGGAATGGGAGGGAAGTATCTAAGGAGAGGGGGTGCTTCCCTGGGAGCTCTGGGGACCCTGTAGGGTGGGAATTCTCAGAGGAAAGCAGCCCAGAGCAGAGGCTGTTGCCCTGGGCTGGGTTCCAATGTTGCCCCTTGGTCCCCAATGTCACCAGCCCCTGCTCTGCCCCAGGTACCTGTACTGCGGGGGGGTCTCCATCCTGCTGCACCAGGCCATCCCCATGCACCAGCTGGCCAGCAAGTACCGGGTCTGGGGGCTGCAGCGTGGCGTGGCCGAATACATGAGGACCCACCTGGCCAGCGAGTCGAGCCAGGGCCACGTGGTGGGCTGGTACCACTACGCCGTGCGCGTCGGGGACGCGGCGCTGCAGGAGAGCTGCCTCCAGTTCCTGGCCTGGAACCTGTCGGCGGTGCTGGGCAGCGCCGAGTGGGGCTCGGTGAGCGTGGAGCTGCTGCTGCTGCTGCTGGAGCGCTCCGACCTGGTGCTGCACAGCGAGCTGGAGCTCTACACCGCCGTGGAGGGCTGGCTGAGCCGCCGGCAGCCCGAGGCGCCCGTGGCCGAGCGGGTGCTGCGCGCCATCCGCTACCCCATGATCGCGCCCAGCCAGCTGTTCCGGCTGCAGGCGCAGTCGGCGGTGCTGGCGCGGCACCGCGCCGCCGTGCAGGACCTGCTCTTCCAGGCCTTCCAGTTCCACGCTGCCTCCCCGCTCCACTTCGCCAAGTACTTTGACGTCAACTGCAGCATGTTCCTGCCCCGCAACTACCTCGCGCCCAGCTGGGGCTCCCAGTGGGTCATCACCAACCCGGCGCGGGACGACCGCAGCACCAGTTTCCAGACCCAGCTGGGGCCCAGCAGCCACGACGCCGGCAAGAGGGTGACCTGGAACGTGCTGTTCTCGCCGCGCTGGCTGCCCGTCAGCCTGCGCCCCGTGTACTCGGACGCGGTGGCGGGCGCCATCCAGCCCGTGCGCATCGAGGACGGGCGCCCGCGCCTCGTCATCACCCCGGCCATGAGCAGCCCCGACTTCGCCGGCGTCAGCTTCCAGAAGACCGTGCTGGTGGGCGTGAGGCAGCAGGGCCGCGTGCTGGTCAAACACGCCTACAGCTTCCACCAGAGCTCCGACGAGGCGGCCGACTTCCTGGTGCACGCCGACCTGCAGAAACGCACCTCCGAGTACCTCATCGACAACTCCCTGCACCTGCACATCATCATCAAGCCTGTCTACCACTCCCTCATCAAGGTGAAGAAGTAACAAGGTGCAGTTGGGTCCTGCCATGCTGGCCCCAGCACCACGGGGGGAACGCTTGGTCCTGTAGGTAGATGGGGGTTCCCTCTCTGGGGGGCTCCAGGACTGGGCTCTGCACTGCCCACCCCTCCCTGAGTGTTCCCCTGCCACGTCCCGTCCCCATCGCTGTCCCTGGGGATGGAGGATGCTGGGAGTGCCCCAGACCCATGTAGGGGGTGCAGGAGGTGAAACGTGCAGCCCACGGGCACATCACAGACCCCAGTGGGTGTGGGGATGGGGATAGGGAGAGCCCATCCTTCCCGTGGGGCAGCCCCGGGGTCCCTCTGTGTGGGCAGCTGGGTCCAGCTCAGGAGCAAACGGAGCTGCCCAGTCGGGGGGTGAGGGGCCCATCAGCCTCCCCCAGTGGAGGAGGGGTGGGGGGCACTGTCCCTACTTGGCGGTGGCAGCTGCCCCATTCCTGTCCAGGTACACCCACCCCTTTCCTAATAAAGCAGAAAATGAGTGTGGGACGTGTGGGGCATCTTTGGGGTGACGCTGCTCCCCAGCCCAGCTCCTCCTAATGGAACTCCTGGGAAGGAGAGCACCCATCCAGGCACGGATGCATTTCCCTGTGGGATTTAGGTCCCTGCTTGGCATGGCTTTGGGGGGGAGATGGCCCCTGAACCCTGTCCTGGCATTGCTCACCCACAGGTGGGTTCAGCCCCTGGGCAGAGCCTGGGGAAGGGTCCTGCCGGGGGGCTGGCCCTCAGCCCACAGAGAGCCACCTGTGTGATGTCCCCATCGCTGTGACAGTGCTGCTGGCAGCTCGTTAATGATTAATTAAGTGGGGTGAGGAGTTGGGGTGGCTGCTGGTTCTACCAGCAGGGCTGTGTTTACCCAGCACTGATAACCCAGCCCGGGGCTGCTCCTGTGGGGACACAGGGCTCTCCTGTGCAAATGGCCCAGAGGGGACTGGGGCCCCCTGCTGCCACCAGCCACCCTGCTGTGCCCTGCTCCATGGCTTGGGGACACTGAGGGACACCCTGTGCTGCCCTGGGTGCTTGGCTGTGCTCAGGTACTGGCTTTGAGTGTCCTGGATCAAGGAAAGGAAAGAAGGAGCAGGAGGACGTGACTTTCCCACCTTGACCCTGCTGTGACAAGAGAAGAAATGTGATGTGGAAAGCACCAGTTTATTCACGCCAAAGAAAATAAGGATGCAAAGGCCAGGGAGCAGCTGTGGGGTCAGGGGGCTGTACAGGGTCCCCCACTTGCCACCCGAGGAGGGCAGAGAGCCCAGGAGAGCTGCCTGGCCTGGTCCCTGCAGCAGCTCTGGCATGGAGGGGAAAGGAAGGTGCAGCTGGAGCACACTGACCTTGGCATCCTCCTACTCTTTCTCCTTGCTTCCCTCCTGTGCAGCTGCCTGCCCCTCTTCACCCTGAAAGACAGAGTTCACCCTGTTCCCTGCCCTTGCTGGGGTCCCTGCCATGGTGGCCAGGCTGTCCCGTCCCCGTTACCTCTCCGGCCACTTCCAGGCCCCTCCTCTGCCGCTCTGCCTTGATGCTGGACAGGAAATCTGCTTGGGCCTGCTTGAACACCTCCTGGGGATCCTCCTGCTCCTCTGGCTGGACCCGCAGCCGCTCCTGCTCCCGCAGCAGCCGCTCCCGATACTTGTCCTGCAGGACCTTCTCCCGCCTGGCCTCCCGCTCGAACATCTGGGGGCAGATGTGGGCACAGGGGACCCCGTGATGTGTCTGGGGACAGCGCCGGGCTGCAGGCAGAGTGTGGGGCTCAGGTGGCACATACTGCAGAGGACAGGGTCTTCTCGTTCTTGCGGAGGGTGCAGAGCCCTGGGGAGATCTCCAGGAGGGACACGGTGCCCTGCCGGGTGCCAAAGGCGATGATGCGCCCGTTGTCCTGCGAACACAGGCTGAGCAGGGGGTCGTTGGACACCTGGGGACAGGGCACAGGTGGGTGGTGACACTCGGCCCTGGGGTGGTGTGAGGGTCGCAGAGGTGCTGGGGACCCACCCTGAGGCTGAGGGAAGGTTCCTTCTGGTGGAAGAGGAAGTCCCAGATGTCCAGGGTCCCGTCCGACCTGGCGGTGAAGAACACGGCCGGCTTCACGGGGCTCCAGCACACGTCCAGCAGGTAGGAGGTGTGGTACCTTCCAGCAGAGCCAGTCCTCAGCCACGCTGGCACGGCCCTGCCTCAGCCACCAGCCCAGAGCTGACCTGACCCCAGTGCCACCTGCCCTGGGGATGATTTCTGGCCGACTAAAGGCCCTCTACTACTTCTCTAAAGGAGACCTACTTGGTCTCCATAATTGATGATGAATCCATCAGCTCCTCCGTCCAGATCCGAGCAGTCCAGTCACCGACTGACAGGAAGACTTTGGGGAAGAAGGGGTTCCTGGTCACCCTGTAGACAGCCCCGATGTGGCTCCTGAAGATGTTGGCGATTTTCTCAGGCGGTGTCTTGGCGTCGCGGTTGCAGGAGATGATGATGCCCTGCTCTGTGCCCACCAGGAACTTGGTGGGCTGGGGGTGGGAGCAGGAGAGTGCAGCTGTCAGCAGGATGGAGACCCCATGGTGTGGGGGGCAGCGGGGGGATCCTGCTGCAGCCAGAACCCTGGGACCCACCACCATGGGGGGGTTTAGGGACGGGAACCCCTGGGCTGGGCTCCCCCTCCTGCCCAGGCCAGGGTGTGGGTGGAGGGCACAGGGACACTCACCAGGATGGGTGCAAAGTCCAGGGAGATGGCACCCAGAGCCTGCTTCAGCTGGTCTTGCCGGGTGATGTCCAAGACCAGTCTCTCGCTGGGCTGTGACATCTTGCGGATGTCCCACCACAGGACCTGTGGGGACACTGCGTGGCAGGGGCTGTGGGGGCTGCTCCCAGCACAGGCAGAGGGGCTGCCAGTCCTGCAGCTGCTCCGTGCCAGCCTGGGAGACCGAGATCTTGTGCTGCTGAGGGGCAGGGCTGGCACAGGGAGCTCTTTCAGGAGCCCTCCCGTGTTGCAGCCCCTCACCTGCCCGTCGGTGGAGCCTGAGAAGCACTCGGTGCCCGTTCGGGAGGGCAGCCAGCACGCTCCGTACACGGGGTCCCTGTGGCTGAACTCCACAGGGGTCATCTCCATGGGCAGCCCCCCTTTCCTGGTGTCCCAATACACTGGGAAGGAAAAGAAAAGCCCCTGCCCAGCTCTTTTGTCACATTTCCCCCACTTTCCAAGTTGGAACAGAGAGGAAACCTCACCCAGTGCTTCCCAGAGATCATCCAGGGTGGCGGGAGAGGTGGGAGCACAGCACCCATCCAGCTCATCCCCAGCATCCATCCATCCATCCATCCATCATCCATCCATCCACCATCCATCCACCATCCATCCATCCATCCATCCATCCATCCATCATCCATCCATCCACCATCCATCCATCATCCATCCATCCATCCATCCATCCATCCATCCATCCACCATCCATCCATCCATCCATCCATCCATCCATCCATCCATCATCCATCCATCATCCATCCATCCATCCATCCATCCATCCATCCATCCATCCATCATCCATCCATCATCCATCCATCATCCATCCATCCATCATCCATCCATCCATCCACCATCCATCCATCATCCATCCATCCATCCATCATCCATCCATCATCCATCCACCATCCATCCATCCATCCATCCATCCATCCATCCATCCATCCATCCATCATCCATCCATCATCCATCCACCATCCATCCATCATCCATCCATCCATCCATCCATCCATCCACCATCCATCCATCATCCATCCATCCATCCATCCATCCATCCACCATCCATCCATCATCCATCCATCCATCCATCCATCCATCATCCATCCATCATCCATCCATCCATCCATCATCCATCCATCCATCCATCCATCCATCCATCCATCATCCATCCATCCATCCATCCATCCATCATCCATCCATCCATCCATCCATCCATCCATCATCCATCCATCCATCCATCCATCCATCCATCCATCCATCCATCCATCATCCATCCATCATCCATCCATCATCCATCCATCCATCCATCCATCCATCCATCCATCCACCATCCATCCATCCATCATCCATCCATCATCCATCCATCATCCATCCATCCATCATCCATCCATCCATCATCCATCCATCCATCCATCCATCATCCATCCATCCATCCATCCATCCATCCATCCATCCATCCATCCATCCATCATCCATCCATCATCCATCCATCATCCATCCATCCATCCATCCATCCATCCATCCATCCATCCATCCATCCATCCATCTCAAGTGAATGGCACAGTGCCCTCCCCTCCCTGGCTGCCCGCTCAGGTGAGCACACACCTGGCCCCAGGTAAACCCCAGGGGCAGCCCAGATCCCGGCAGTGCAGCAGGGCTGGAGCCAGGCTGGAGCAGAATTAACCCCTCACCTATCTGCCCGTTGTAGCAGCCTCCCAGCACGTGATGCCAGTCCTTGGAATTGTACTCCAGGGTCACCACAGGGGACGAGGGCTTGAGGGTGAGCTCTGGGGTGTAGGGTTTTTCTGCCAAGGAGGGATGAGTGAAGAGTAAAGGATGAAGCCCCCAAAAGCAGCCCCCAGCCCACCCCGCTGTCCCCACCCCTGTGTTCCCTGACACAGCTGTGCAAGATGATGAGCCCATGTCACTGGGAGCTGGCCTGGGGACAGCCCTCAGTACCAAATCTGCATTCCCACCCTTCTTTTTGTCCTTTTCACTCCAAAACACGTCAGGTGTGAGACAGGCTTGGACAAGTCTCACCCCGGGCTCCTGCTGCCTCTCCCTTCCTTCCTTACCAGCTGAACCACACCACCAGACCCTCACGTGAGGCTCTGCTGCCTGGCTGGCTGGGGAACCACAGAGTGGGATTGCAGTGGTGATTTCCCCCCTCCCAGCTCCCATTTCTCCTGTTTCTGCACTGAGGCTCCCCCAGCGACCCTCCCCGGGGTGCTGCAAGCCTCCACTGCTCTCTGAGACACAAAGTGCTTCCCTTATCCTGGAGGGTTTGGCCTTGCCCTTACCCAGATCCCAGATGTAGGAATCAAAGCTCAAGTCCTTCCTGCTGTCCTGGAAGTCCAGGCTGCAGTAAGCCACGGCCATGGCGCGGTTGCCGTCGGGGTGCCAGGAGACGTGCGTGGCCATCCTCCTGGGCCTGTTGGGGTCCCTTTGGGGCACACATCAGCCAAGGTGGGTCAGTTTGCAAAGCCCTGGGATGAACATTTCCCACAGGGAGTTGTGGGAACCACAAGGAAACCAATCTGCAGCCCTCAAGCCTTGAGTGCAGGAAATGATTCTCCTGAGGGGTCGGGCGGGGGGAGAAGAGTTGATGATTTCATCCTCTTTCCAGTCATACCTGTCTAAAAATCCAATTGTCTTACTGGATCTGACTCCTAAACACCCCTGATGTGGAAATTAACCTTAGAGGCACCGAGAACAAGGAGGAAAATCCAAAAGCACCATCAGGAGATGCTCAGAGCTGAGTCTGACCCTGGCTCCCATCCCCAGATCGCCTGGGCAGGGCGAGGGGCAGGGATGGAGTGGTGGGGCAGGCAGGGTTCGGGTTTGGGGATCTCTGCACCCACAAACTGCAGCAGGACCACCCCAAACCCACTGGAATTTAACTCCTAACGTTCCCCCATTTTCTGTGAAGGCTCTGGAGACCCCCCGGGCTGTGCTACCTGACAACATTAATTGTTTTGGCTGAGGGATGCTCCTCCTCCTCCTCTTCCTCCTCTTCCTCCTCAAAATATTCCTCGTAGATGTCGATGGTGTTGTTCTGCCTGATGTAGTGCTCCATCACCTGCAGGGACAGCACGGCCGTGGCTCTGGGGGGCTCCGGGGGGCCCGGGGGGTCTGGGGGGTCAGGGCAGGCTCTTACGACGCCGAGGCGCTGCACGGTCTTGGTGTAGATCTCTTCCCTCTCCACCTCCTCCCGGTAGCGGGACGTCAGCTCCGAGTTCTTGGGGTCGACGTGCTTGGGCCAGCCGCCCTCCACGTGGTTCACACCGCGGCTGGACACCTCTGCCCGCTGCGTGTTCACCTGGGGACACGGAGGGGACAGCGCCCTGAGCCCTAAAGGGGGCTGTCACACCCCCGGGCCAGCTGCCCCTCACGGGTGACACGCCGGGCTGTCCCCGTACCTCGTCCAAGGCCATGACAGGGCCCTCCTGCACCCCGAAGTGCACGGGGTCCTGGGGGATGAAGTCGTCAGCCAGGCTGGGGTCGGGCAGGATGTCCACGGTCACCTCGGCCAGAAGGTCTGAGAAGCTGCAGGGCCGGCCGAAGTCGCTGCGCTTCCGCGAGTACTCGTACTTGATCTCCATGGTGGCACCGAGGGGAAGGACTGCGGAGCTCCAGAGGGAGGGTCCCCAAGGGAGCCCCAAAAGGAGGGGGGACTCAGGGGTGGAGAGCTGCAGTGGGGATGGAGGGCTGAAGGGAAACAGCGGCCTCAGGGAGGAAGAGAGAGTTCCGAAGGAGAGTGGGAGCCTCTGAGAGGACCCCAAAAGGGAGTGGGGATCTCAGGGAGATCCAAGGAGAGGGTTTCAGGGATGAAGGAAAAGGAAAAAAGGAACGGGAGCCTCAAGGAGACCAAATGTGAACAGAGACCCTGGAGAGGGAGGATGCTGAAACAGACTCAGAACCTCTGGGAGCCCCAAAAGGAAATGGGGTCTCAGATGGAGGACCCCAAAAGGGAGTGGGGACCCTCCAGAGCCCAAGAAGACTGTGTGGGCCTTGGGAATGACTCAAAAGGGATCAAGAACCTCAGGGAGTCCCAGAAGATCCCAAAGGGAATGGGAACTTCAGCACGGCCCAAATGCAAGCAGGGATCCTGCGCAGGGAGGGCCTTGAGAGGGCCTCCAAAGGCAGCCAGAGCCTCAGGGAGCCCCAGAGCGGAGCTGAGCCACAGGGACGGAGCGATGAAGCGCCCAGGGTGACGAGGGAGCCGCGGAGGCCCCGGGAGCCCGGCGGGGCCTGGTCCCGTCCGCTCGGTGGGGCCCGGCCGGGGACGCGTCGCCGTTGCCAGGCAACAGCCTGCCCCGATCACGTGACACCGCCACCACCGCGATGGCTGCGGCAACGTCACGTGACAGCCGCCATGTTGGGAAGGTCAACGCAGAAGTTTCCCAAACATTGAATTATTCCCCAAAAAAACCCGCAGGGGAGACAGTAATTTAGTCCAAGTGTTTATTATCTTTTCTCCCAAAAGGGCACAAACAAATCCAGCCGGACTCCAGCTCCCAGCCGGAGTCCTTCGGTTAGTTCACATGCGGTTACAACAGCTCCTCTACCAGTACCGTTACATGGAAACGTTAAAAGCCAAGAAAATAAAAAAATCCCTCGGGATAGTCCCCAAGGGGGGGATGCTAGTCATGGGGAATGTGGAGAAGGGGATGTCCTGGCCCTGGGGGGCACACCACTGCCCTGTCCGCACCTTTTGGGGTCTGGGTGGCTGGGACAGGGGGAAGGGGCCTTTCCTGGGGATCCATGTGCCAAAGGGCAGCCCCAAAGGGCCAAGTTCAGCTCGAACTGCTCTCCCAGCTCCTCACCCTGGCGCCCTGGGAATGCTGGCTGAGCCTCCAGGGTGGCAGGTCCATGCTGTCCCTCCCCAGGGATGCCCCCGCAGCTCCCGTCCCTCTCCTGGGGATTTGTGACCACTCCAGGGCTGCAGGAGGAGGGGAGCCTGCCCCAGCCCACACCCGCCCTGGGGAGCCAAAAAAAGCCTAAACCCACCCCAAATCCCACTACAAACCCCACTGCAGCGACTCCTCTCTGAACAGAGCCAGCACCTCCCAAACCCCGGGGCGAAGCGGAGGAAAACCAGCAAGGCCAGAACATCCCTAATTCACCATCCTGGGAACGCTGCGGCCGTGGGGGCAGCCGGGAAGGGCTGGGGAAGGGCTTGGGATCACTAGTGGTTGGTGCTGCATTGCTACGGCAGCCCCTGCCCTGTGTTCCAGACTGTGTTCCAGAACGTTCCGCAGGGACGGGAGGAGCTCCGGAGCCCCCTCCGCGCTCTGGGAGCCCGTAAGGCAGCGGGATGTGGGGCTGCCGGGGCAGGGGGTGCTGGGGGGCTCCCCGGCCCCGCCGTGGCTCCCTCCAGGCTCTCTGGTGTCCCGGGCGCCATCCCCTCCTAGGCCGGGAAGTCGCCGCGGTGCCGGACGCGCTCATCGGTGACCGCCAGGTACGTGGCTCTCATGCTCGGGGAGTACTGGGGGCACACGGGGGGTCAGCACCCCAAACCGCCCCGCGCTGCCCCCGTGCTGATTAATCCCAAATTCATCGGAAAGGGCCAGGCCCTGCTGTCAGCCCCGCTGAGGGCTGGGGGAGACAAGGCCCCCCCCTCCCCAAGACAAAACCCTTCCAGCCCATCCAGCCCCGCTCTGCCCCTCCCCAGGTTCATCCTCCATCTTCCCAGCTTCCCAAATTCATCCCAAATCTGCCTGTAGGGGTGTGTGTGTGGGATGCCAGGAGGCCAAGCCTGCAGCCCCCCCAGGATCACATCCCCCCAGCATTTCCCAGCAGGGAGGATCATCCCGGGCAGGCATTAAGGAAGATTATTCCGAGTTTGTTATTCTGGACTCGGAAAGTGTTTCCTCAGGGATCTCAATCCTGGGTGAATTAGACTATTCAGAGCTGGGAGAAGCATCCAATTAATCCCCCCACTCGTGTCCCCCCCGGGAGGAGGCTCTCGCCAGCTGCCAGCTCTGTGAGATGGGATCCAAGCTTCCACCTGGTGGAAAAATCATCCCTGGAGGAGAGTGACAGTATTCCTGCCACAGCAGCATTCCTGGAGCCTTATCCTGGGTGGAAGGGGCTGCACTGCTGCAGGGATGGAGACAGGGACCAGCGTCCCAACAGGCGGGAGCTGAAAACCCTCCTGGCCCTTTGTCCCCCCCTCCCTGAGCTCTCTGCACCCCAAAAGCCAAGCGGGAAAAGGGGATGGAGGGAGGTGTGGAAGGGTGAGAAGGAGGGGAGAACCTGGCTGCTGCCCCGGGATAAGGCGGGAGAAGGAAGTGGCCGAACTTACTCTTGATGGGCAACTTAGCTCCAAAATAATGGATGCAAAAAATTAAAAGAAATCACAAAAAAAAAAAAAAAAAAAAAAAGAAAAAGAAAAAGAAATTTAAAAAAAAAAAAGACAAGGAATAAAAAATGAAGCAGCAATACCAGACAGGGCAGGATTAACGAGCAGGGAAATGGGAATGCGAGGGGAGAGACTGCGAGGAGCATCCTCTGAGAGCCAGGATGGAGAGGAAGCACAGGGAAGGGAGAGAGGGGAGGCTTATTTTGGTGTCCCCTCCCCGTGGGTGGCCGGGAATTGGATTAGAGCCGAGCAGGAGGAACCAGAATCTCCCATCCCTGTCCCACCCAGCAGATCCAGTGACCCCCCGGGTGTCACAAGGGTTTGGCCTCAGTCCCCCATCGTACCGTGGGGGGAGGAGAGCCCCTGCCGATGAGGGGCACGTTCTCGTAGCGGGGGTTCCCTCCGAAGAGCACGGCCTGGTTCCTGGGGGCACACGAGACCCGTCACGCCCTGCCCGGCACGGCCGCCGGGCGGGGGGCTCGGGGGGCTCACATGTACTCGGAGACGGGCGCGTTGGACACGGTCTGTGCCGGGGGGTGCAGGCTGCTCTGGCTGCCCAGGCTGCTGCTGTAGCTGCAGAAGCTGCGCAGCTGCCCCCGCGGCGGGCGGTGCGCGGCCATGCGCCGCGCCTGCGGGTTGAACGGGTCCTCCTCGTCCATGTCGTCGTAGTCCCGCTCCCTGTGGGGACAAGGCGCTGCCAGTCACACCCCGGTGACAAAGCTGGGGGTCTCTGTGCCCGGGGGGGGGTCGGGGGCACACGCACCGCCCGGCCAGCTGCTGCCAGGCGCGCGGGGCCGCGCAGATCACCGTGGAGAAGGCGGCGGCCGCCAGCAGGGAGAAGAGCCCCAGGTAGAGCAGCCCCTCCACGCCGTCGTAGCAGATCCCGATGAGGCCATCCAGGTAATCCTGGCGGGACACAGGCAGGGCAGCGCTGGTGGCACCGCAGGGGGACCCCAGAGCTGGTCCCCAGTCAGCCCCCCCTCACCTTGTGCAGCCCCCGGCAGTCCAGCAGGGCTGTCAGCTGGTGCAGGCTGGTCTCCGAGGAGTTGAGGAGCTGCTGCACCCCCAGCAGGTCTTTCTGTGGGAAAGGGGGGGTCAGGCAGCTCTGGGGAGCAGAGAGAGGGATGGGGACACCTGCTCCCCCTCCTGTACCTCAGCTGTGGGGAAGAGGGGCAGTGCATACTGGATGAGCCCCTGGATCTGGATCTGCATGGTGGTCAGCGAGCGCTGGAACACGGTGAGAGCCTGCAGGGGGGAGTGGGGCACAGTCACAGACCCCCCCAGCCCCAGGCAGCACCAAAGGGGGTACCCACCCCCCCTGTACCTGCTGGAAGGGGCTGCTCAGGCTCTGGTCACAGTACAGGTAATAATGAACCACCTCTGCAGAGAGAACGGGAACATCAGCGGGAGCATCCTGGGGCACAGGAGCCGTGGGGGGACAGTGGCAGTGGGGGCACCAGGCCCCCAGGTGGGTTTTGGGGTCCTGCCCGTGCTCGCCTCCAGCTCTCAGCCAGCCCTCACCTGCGCTGATCTCATCGTCTGTCTGGTTCATGATGAACTTGTCCGGGGCCACGCAGAAGTCGCTGGTGCCCTGTGGGGACAGAGGGATGTCACCGATGCCCGCAGTGCTCGGCACAGCCCCGAGCAGCCCTTCCCTTCCTCCCTCCCCTCCTGCCCCACTCACCACCGCCGCTGCCGTGTCCACGGCCATGGAGGCCCAGCTGAGGACCAGCATGAGCAGCCCACAGCACAGCATCCTGCAGGGAGAGCGGGAGCACGAGAGGGGAGCATGGCTGGGGTGCCCCTGAGCCCCCCCAGGCCGTGCCCAGGGTACTCACATGACCAGGAGGCAGCGGGAGTGCTTGGCCAGCCCCAGGCAGGCCAGCAGGCAGACGGTGAGCACGAGGATGAAGAAGAGCAGGTAGGCCAACCACCTGGGTGCAGAGGAAGGCTCTGTCACACACAGGCACGTCCCCGGCCCTGCTGGGACACCCTGGGGCGCTGGAGCTCACCGGTAATACTCGACATAGGCCACCTGTCCCGACAGCTCGGTGAGGTCAGCGCTGACGCCCCGCCAGGCCGGCAGCCCCTGGAGCTGCAGGGCAATGCTGCCAGCCAGCTGCTGCGTGAACTTGAGGGTCTGCACGTAATCCCCCCGCGAGGCCAGCAGCTCGTTCAGCCGTGCCAGGTGCTGCTCCAGCGCTCCCTGCATCTGCAGCGTGGTGCTGGCAACCTGCGGGATGGTGCAACCGGGATGGTCAGTCCCCGGGATGGTCAGTGCCCTGGCATGGTCAGTGCCTGGGATGGTCAGTGCCTGGGATGGTCAGTGCCCGGGATGGTCAGTGCCCGGGATGGTCAGTGCCCTGGCATGGACAGTCCCCTGGGATGGTCAGTCCCCGGGATGGTCAGTGCCTGGGATAGTCAGTCCCCAGGATGGTCAGTGCCCGGGATGGTCATTCCCTTGGGATGGTCAGTCCCTGGGATGGTCAGTCCCCGGGATGGTCAGTGCCCTGGGATGGTCAGTGCCCTGGGATGGTCAGTCCCTGGGATGGACAGTCCCCAGGATGGTCAGTCCCTAGGATGGTCAGTCCCCAGGATGGTCAGTGCCCTGGCATGGTCAGTTCCTGGGATGGACAGTCCCCTGGGATGGTCAGTGCCCGGGATGGTCAGTCCCTGAGATGGTCAGTGCCCCAGGATGGTCAGTGCCCGGGATGGTCAGTCCCTGGGATGGACAGTCCCCAGGATGGTCAGTCCCTAGGATGGTCAGCACCCACCAGCCTGGCAGAGCCACATGCCCCATCCCTGGAATGCTTTCTCCAGGAAAGCAGCTCCACCCCACCCCTGAACAGCCCTGCCATGGCCCTGACCCGGCCCTGCCGGGCCACAAAGGTCCCTTTCTGTGGGGTGACGTCACCCTCCCGCGCTCGGCCAGCACGGCCACCCCGGGGACATGGCCGGACGTCCCTCCCTGGCGCTTCAACCAAACCCACAGCAGGGGACTGAGGCACCCCGGGGCCGTGGCCCTACCAGGGAGTCGATGCCCGTGAGGGTCTGGTTGGCGTGGTCCAGGGCATAGAGCAGCTGGAAAACCCCGTCGTTGGTCTCGCTGTTCCCGTAGAAGCCGACGCCGACGGCCGCGCTGTGGGCAGAGAGGGGACCCTGATGGCAGGGGAGGGACATGCTCACCCTGCCACACAGGGGACACTGCCCTGCTGTTGGGGGACAGCCCACCAGCGGCAGGGCAGGGGCAAAGAGTGGGGCAGGGACAGCACCACGATGGGAACCTGCTCCTGCTGGTGACAGGGGCCTGGGGACAGCCGGAGCTGCTCCGTGGGCGCGCTGGCTTGGAAGCTCCTCCTGCCAAACCCCGAGAGATTGAGGGCGGAGGGGCTGGGCCAAGCAGATTAGGGGAATCCGCTGGAAGCGCCGGGCTCCAATTAAACCTTCGGCTCCCTGCAGCTGCTGCAGAGCTCCCCACGGAGCTGGGATGATGCTCGGAGCTGGCTCCGAGGACAGAGGTGCCCGTGGCCATGTCCTGGCCGGGCACGTGCCCACACGTGGCTGGTGCACACGGTGCTCGCCAAACCCCAGTACAACCTACACACACCGGCCCAGCAAGGGGCTGCTGGGGGGGTTCAAAGCCCCCGGGAGCTGCAGAGTGCCCCCCTGCCATGCTGGGGGAGCTCATTAGTGCTGTTTCCCTGTCTCCCTGTTTCCCCGCTCCGTGCGAGGCTCGCAGGCAGCCATCTCGCTCCGCCCCAGCACAGCTCCCTTTGTCTGGAGCGAGGGTCGTGGCCAGGCAGCCAGAGGGGCCCGTGGCCCATCCTGCTCCCCCCAGGCCACCAATGCCGGGGGACACTCGGGTTGGCTGCCCTGGGGGTCCTCCCAGCCACGGCTGCCCCGAACCGAGGTGGGCTTGGAAAGCCCCCAGAGCGGTGCCGGGTGAGGAAGCGTCCCCTTGTCTAATTGTTGTGGCTGCAATTAAGGTCGGGCACAAGGGACCCGCCAGCTGGGTCACGCTGCCGCCCGCCATCTGCTCTGGGCTGGGATTATCGAGCGGCCACGCTCCCGCCCGGGATTAGCCGGGAAGGCGGCACAGCCCTGACGGGGCCGGGGCCGGGCCGGCCCGCAGCTGCTCCCTGGGGCTGCCCCGGCAGCTGCACGGGAGCAGGCAGGGATGGAGCACGTTTGTTGCACAGATCTAATTAAAGCGACTCGTGCCTGGAGCGCAGAGTCCCCTCGGTGACAGGGGGACAGCAGCAGGTCCCTGTCCCCGTGCTCACCAGCAGATGAGCCCGGCGGTGACGGCCATCCAGGTGACACAACACGAGTGGGGCCGCTTGCTCTCGGGGTCCTGGTCCCTCTTGCAGCAGCACAGGCAGATCAGGTACACGATGAGGAAGAGGAGGTTGAGGCCGAGGCACACGGCGGCCAGCAAGCCCAGGACAAGCAGCGACTGGAAGGAGAGAGGGGACAGTGAGACGCCGTGCCCGTGACCCGCTCTGGCGGCCGCGTTCCGCGCCCCACGGGACTGTCACGTGGGGAAGAGGAAGAAGCGTCCCCGTCCCCGTCCCCAGCCTGTCCCCATTCCCACGCAGGGCCCGCAGCCGCGGGGGCCGAGCCGGGGCCGCAGCCGCCCTTGCGGGGCTGTCGGGGCCCCGGGAGCGCGGCGCTGCCCCCTCCCCGCGCAGGGTCACGGCGGGCCGTGCCCCGGGACGCCGGGGGATCGCGGCGGCTCCGGGAGCGGGGCAGGGGCTCGGGGGGAGCAGAGGGAGCGGCGGGGCCGGGAGGGGAGCGGCGGGGCCGGGGGTGCCGGTGCCGGCCGGCCCGGGCGATGAAAGGCGCTTTGTGCGCCGTGAGATCAGAGCTGGCGCCGGGCGCGGCGCGGGGAGCGCGGGGCGAGCGGGACCGGGAGTGGGAGCAGGGGGCGCGGGGGGCGCGGGGCCGGGCCGGTACCTGCTGGTAGTCGGGGTCCTGCGGGCGGAAGGTGCTGGGCACGGGCTGCAGGCGCGGGCCGCGGTGCGGGAGCCCGTGCAGCCAGGCCGCCCACCAGGGCGCCAGGTAACCGGCGCGGGCGGGCCCCATGGCGGGCCGGGGTCGCCGCGCTGCCGGGCGGGGGGCGGCGGTGCCGCCACGCCGCGGGCTCTGCCCGCCCGCCCCGGGCCCGCCCCGGGAGCCACCCACCGGTACCGCCTCCCGGTGCCGCCCCGCGCCCCGCCCCGGCAGCGGCCGCCGCGCAGGGGCCGCGCACGGCGACACCGCGACACCGACCCCTGCTGCAGGGACACCCGACAGCCCTGCCGAGCAGGACGCGGTGGTGGCCCTGTGTGCCACCCCCGGTCCCGCGGGTCCTGTCCCCCGCTGTCACCCACAGCAAACGGGCAGCTCCGGTGACTCCCCGGTGCCGCCCGGTAGCAGACCCGGCCCCCGGCCCCTGCCGGGAGCAGCACCAGCCCCAGGAGCCCAGAGCGGCTCCAGGGCCGCGAGCAGCAAGCTGTGACAGACCAAACGTGACACCAGGAACAGTTTTTTTTATTTATTTTAACAAACACAGAGACTCCAACAGGCACGCAGCTGATCCCGGCTCACTTCAGCTCCTTCACGGCCAGACCTGGGAGGAGAGAGGCCATGGGCTGGGGGCCCGGCATGGAAGGGGTGCCTGGGGCCCTCCAGCTCCACGGGGACACCAGCAAGGCACTGGTGGTGACAGCAGGGACCCCTGCCCAGGGAGGGGCTCTCACCCCCCTCAATCCCACCCACCCAACAGGAGACTCCCGGGGTACCTGGGGGCAGGGACTGCTTCAGCTTCTCCGCCTTCTCCTTGTCGGTGATGACCAGCGTGTACAGGTACCGGCTGCAGCGCACCTTGAACTTCACATTGTCCTTGTTCTTCTTGATCTTGACGGCTGCGGGGTGGAGGGGACAGCAGGGACACCCCGTGTCATCCCTGGGGACCCCAGTGCCCCGTGCAGAAACCTCCAGCCCCACCCCGAGAGAAAAAGCCCCGTGAGGGCTCAGCTCTCCCTTGTCACGGGATCCCGTGACAGCCAGGTCCAAACAAGAGGGAGAAGAGGGAAGACCCTCCTCCCGTGCTGTTGAGACAAGGCAGCACTCTGTCTCAATTATCCTCGCTCTGTGGTGGCAGCAAAACTCTGCCGCTGAGGATGAGGAGTGAATCGCCTGCGGGGCAGAACTCCAGGGCTCCACAGAGCAGGGAAGGTTTGGGAATTGCCTCCAGGGGTTTGGCAACCCCGGGGACGCAGAGCTGGGGCTCCCGGGGACACCCCCACAGCAGGGCCGTGTCCCCGAGCCACAGGCACTGCCGGGCGAGGGGCTGCAGCAGCCCCAGACCCCCACTCACACTTGGCGTCCTTCCGCCGCGCCGTCAGCAGGAAGTCCTTGATCTCCTCAATCTTGCGAGGCTGCGAGGCCGAACACAGATGGGAATCATGGAATGTTGCGCTTGGAAAGGACCCCAAAGCCCGCCCGGCTGCGCCCCGAGCCGCGGGGCTCACAGAGCCGCCAGGGCCCCGCTCACACACGGCCAGCCCGCGCCCCGGCCCCCAGAGCCAGCCCGGCCTCCCCCCGCAGCCCCGGCCCTCACCATGGCTCCCGCGCAGCTTCAGCAGCTCCAACCTGCGGTAAAACCGACCAAGATGGTGTCAGCCCCCGCCATCGGGCGCCCCCGAGCCCCCTCCTCCCGCCCGGCTCGCCCCGGGGCCGCCCGGTGCCGCGGGGCCGCGGATGGCGGCGGATCCCCCCAGGCCCCCCCGGGTCCCCCCGGCCGCCATCGCTCACCCGCAGCCGCTGAGAACAAACCGGAAATGAGCGCGGCACTTCCGCATCCGGGGCTTTATATCCTACGGCGCGGGCGGCGGACAAAAAGCCTCGGATGGCGGCGGTGGCGGCGGGAGCTGCGCTGAGGGGGCCGGGCTCAGCCCCGGTGCGGACGGGACGGCACCGGCGGCCGCGGGGGAATGCCGGCACCGCCAGCCTGCCGGGGGCTGCCGGGCACGGCTGCTGGCGTTTCCCGAGCCGCTGAGCCCCTCGGGCATGCTCCGCCTGGGAGCCCGGTTGGTGCCGGGGCTGCCATGGCCCGCTCGTGCCGCCAGAGGGAGCCTGGGGCCCGCGGGAAGCGGCAGCGCCCGGGGTGGGGCGGGAGAGGGAACCCGGTCCTGGCCTGGCGCTGTCCCCGTCGGGTCACTGCCCTCATCCTGGCCTGGCACTGTCCCATCCCCATCCTGCCAAGCCCTGAGTGCGGCTGTGCCAGTTTCTAGGGGAGCTGGGCCGGTTTTTGGGGTGCTGGGCATTTTTTTGGGGTGCTGGGCCGGTTTCTTGGGCATCCTGGGAGAGTTTTTTGGGGGTGCTGGGCAGGTTTATGGGGGTGATGGGGCATTTTTTTGGGTGCTGGGTGGGTTTTTTGGGGTGCTCGGCCGGTTTTTTGGGGTGCTGGGTGGATTTTTTGGGGTGCTGTGCCGGTTTCTGGGGGTGCTGGGCCATTTCTTGGTGTGCTGGGTGGATTTTTGGGGGAGCTGGGCCGATTTTTTGGGGGAACAGGCCCGTTTTTTGGGCGGTGCTGGGCTGTTTTGGGGGGAGCTGAGCCACTTTTTGGGGTGCTGGGAGAGTTTTTTGGGGGTGTTGGACCGGATTTTTGGGGTGCTGGGTGGATTTTTGGGGCAGCTGAGCCGGTTTTTGGGGTGCTGGGCAGGCTTATGGGGGGTGATGGGCCATATTTTGGGGTACTGGGCCGGGTTTTTGGGATGCTGGGCAGGTTTATGGGGGGTGATGGGGCATTTTTTGGGGTGCTGTGCCGGTTTCTGGGGGTGCTGGGCTGTTTTTTGGGGTGCTACGCCGGTTTTCTGGGCATGCTGGGCTGTTTTGGGCGGAGCTGAGCCACTTTTTGGGGTGCTGGGAGAGTTTTTTGGGGATGTTGGACCGGGTTTTTGGGGTGCTGGGTGGATTTTTGGGGCAGCTGAGCCATTTTTTGGGGTGCTGGGTAGGGTTTTGGGGTTGCTGGGTGGATTTTTGGGGTTGCTGGGCCGGGGTTTTGGGGTGCTGGGCAGGTTTATGGGGGGTGCTGGGCCGTTTTTCGGGGTTGCTGGGTGGGTTTTTGGGGTTGCTGGGCCGGTTTTTGGGGTGCTGGGGTGCCCCTAAGGGTTCTGGATGGAGTCACAGCCCCCAGTAGCTCCCAGTATCCCCCAGCCCAGTTACTGGGTGAAACCCGCCGTGCCAGCCCAGGGCTCCCAGCCGGGAGAGGATTTTGGGGTGAGACCCTTCCCCCTCGCCGCCAAAGGAGCTTTTTAATTGTTTGATTTACTTATCTCCTCTCTGATGGGCTGATCTACTCCGCTGCCTTTTAATTGCTCCCGAGCCCGGGCGGTTTTTCACCATTTCAGAAATGCTGAATGCTGTAATTAAAGCCCTGGCAGCGTAAATCAGCGGCGCGAGCGCGACAGCCCCGAATTAAAGCTTTTGGCACGACAATAAAACTAAAGTGCCGCGGAAAGTGCCCGTGTTGGCACCGGGGGGGGCTGAGGCACCCCAAAACCCCCCGGGTTTTATGGGATCACGGGAAGATTCGGGCTGGGTTGGATGTTTTGGAGCAGCCCGGGATGGTGGGAGGTGTCGGGGGAGGGATGGGATGAGTTTAGGGTCTGTTCCCTCCCATTCCATTCCATTTTTGTGTCGTTAATGAAGGTGTGAAGCCAGCCCTGGCCCTCGGGATGGGATATTCCAGCCAGCTCCTTCTGCACCCCAAATCCACCCCAAATCCTTCCCTGGGGCAGGGAAGGGGCTGTCCCCTGTCCCCCCTCCCCGGGGAAAGGCATCACTCCTCCTTTATTAATAAATTTAAAGCTGAGTGGGTGCCTAAATCAACAAAAATAATTCATGAGAGTCGTTAGCTGCTCAAAGTCAGGCTCTTTACGACCGACTTTAAATTAAAACAAAAATTAAAATTAAGAAAAGCCAGCCCCGACCCCCCCACGTTGGAATCTGCTTTTCCCAGACATCAAATGCATTCCCTGCTGCCTCCCCCCGGCCCGGCCCGGCTCTGCCGCCGCAGGAAATTCAATTAACGCCCCGAATTCACCCTCCATGCCAGGCTGAGATTAAAAACCCCCCGGGTTCTGCTCGGGGAGCGCCGTGGGAGGCTGGGGGGGTCCAGCCTCGTGGTTTGGGGTGCCCCGGAGCCCCTTGGTGTGTGGGGCTGGTGAGGTCGCTGGGGACCCTTCCTCCTCCTCCTCCTCCTCGTCTCCAGCAGCTCCAAAGGGAGTCCCTGGAGGAAAGATGAGATTCCAAAGCCACCCCAAGGCATCCCTTCGTTCCCAGCACCCCTCCAGGAGCTGCGGGTGGCACCTGGGCCCTTGGGGACCTGGTGGCATGATGTGGGACCTGGTGGCACACTGGGGGAGCTGGTGGCTCAGTGTGGAACCTCAAGGACCTGGTGACACAATTTGGGACCTGGGGACCTGGTGGCACAGTGGGGGACCTCGTGACATGATGTGGGACCTCAGGGACCTGGTGGCACAATGGGAGACTTGGGGGACCCGGTGGCTCAATGTGGGACCTGGTGACGTGATGTGGGACCTCAGGGACCTGGTGGCACAATTTGGGACCTTGGGGACCTGGTGGCTCAATGTAGGACCTGGTGACGTGATGTGGGACCTCGGGGGCCTTGTGGTACAATGTGGGACCTGGTGGCTCAATGTGGGACCTGGTGGCGCAGCCCCGGGTCTGTCCCTTGTCCCCCTTGGGGACCCCGGCAGCCCCCGGGGGGATAGGGAGGTGCCGCGGGGCGTCCCCGGCGGTGACTTCGCCTTCTCAGCGCCGGCAGGGAGTGATCATCAAAAAGAGACCAAAAACGGGGGTTTTTGGGTCACGGTTCTGCTCCATCCCTGGATGGTGGAGGAAACTCCGCCCCGAGCGTCAATTATCCGTAATTAGCCCGTCCTTAATGGGGCTGCAGATGAGGAGAGCCTGGGCAGGGCTGTGGGGCTGGGGCAGTGAGGGGGGGGTCCCTGTGGCAGCTCCGGTGCCCCCCACCCGGCGAGGTCACACGGGAACGAGGGAGAGGAGGGAGAGGCCAGGCCAGGCTGGACGGGGCCTGGAGCACCCCGGGGCACTGGGACGTGTCCCTGCCCACGGCGAGGGGGAACTGGAGGGGCTTTAAGGTCCTTCCCAGCCAAACCATCCCGGGATTCTACGGCCACGCTCAATTTCGGGGTCCCACATGGACCTGGGCACGGGAGGTGTCCCTGTCCTCGGGAATGGGGACATCCCGGGGGGGCCGAGCCCCACGCTGGGGACACGAGTGGCTGAGACACGGCGGGGGGGTGGCAGATGGAGCCGTGCCCGGCAGAATCCCGGGATCAGGCTGGAAAAGACCAGGAGTGAATCCCAGCTGTGCCCATCCTCTCCTTGTCCCCAGCCCGGAGCTCTCAGTGCCACCTCCAGCCCTTCCTTGGGCACTGCGGGCATGGGCACTCCAAACCTGCCCGGGCAGCTCTTCCAGGAGGGAATTCCCCCTGAACTGAATTCTTCCCAACACGTGTGCCCACACCGTTCCCAGGGTGCTGGCACCCCTGTCCCTGTCACCGTGCAGCCCTGCTGTGCTCTCCCAGTCCCTCGGGGCTGGGGAGGGAGCAGAGGCACGGCAGGACACGTTCCCTGCAGGGTCAGGGCACAAACTGCAGCAGGAATTGATTCCTCCCCCAGTTCAGCAGAATTTCTCCCCCCAGCGCAGGGGAGAAAGGTGGATTGCCCTCTCTGCCGTGTGCTGGGAGCATTTATCACTGCCAGGGAGAGGAATCTCTCCTGTCCCCTCTTTTCCCCCCTTTCACTCTCATTTTCCTGCGTGCCCGGATCTCCGCGCGGGGCTCCCGGGCCCATCCATCAGCCACGGGCAGTTTGGGGCCCAAACCCCACCTCCGGGGGCTCCGTGCTGCTCTCCCGGCTCTTCCCCCTTTGTTCCGTGCTCGGGGAGGACAAAGGCTGAGGGGGCAGAGCTGAATCCCCGGAAACAAAGCGCCTGTTTTCATGGAAATGCCCTGGGAAGGAGGCAGCAATGTGGGGAAGGGGGAGCGCAGGGCTGGGAGAGGTCTGGGGGGGATTTGAGGCCGTTTTTGGCACCGCGGCGTGGCCAGAGCAGGGAGAAGAAGGATCCCTGGGCTGGAAGTTTCCTGCAGGCAGCGGGCACTGCTGGGAGCTCTGGAATACAGATATTTTTTTAAATTAGGGATGGGCTGGGCTGGATCCTGCCCGGGCAGAGCACCCCGATGGAGCAGGAGCAGCATCCACACGGGGAGCAGCTCCTGCTCTGCCCCAGATTGTTTTGGGGGCTCTGAGAAGCTGGAGCCGGGGGGTGACACCCCAGTGTCCCCCCCTGTCCCCCCCAGAGGGGCCCTGCCCTGGCTGGGGGCACAGGCCAGCACGTGAGGTGCTGTGCCTTGTCCCCGTGTGTCCCTCAGTGTCCCCCCAATGTCCCCACACCCACCGGGGGTCACCAGTGGTTCCCCAGGGGTGGCACCTGACACAGCCGGGACCTGATGGGACACAGGGGACCCCACCCACGGGGGGTGGGCAGTGCCAGGCGGGCACAGAGCAGCGCCGGGTCGGGGCTGGCACCGCGGCACGGGCAGCGTGTGACACGGACGGGTGACACCCGGGTGAGGACAGAGCAGCTCCCTGTCCCCGCTCTCGCTCCAGCCCAGTTTGGTCTCATCCTGCAGAGGAAGATTATGGTAATTTTCCTCCCCCCTCCCGCATAATTTCCCGTCCGGGCTGCAGCGGCGGCGGCGGCGGGAGAGGCTGGGTGATGGGAATGTCATCCGCGATTCCATTATCTCCTCCTGCCTCCCTGCTTCGTGCTCCTTGTGAAACCTTCATCCAGATCTGCCGATCTAATTAGGACAATTACAGCGCGAGGACAGCTGAAACCCGCGGCGAGAGGGGCACCAGGGATTGGGAAGGGCGGGTCTGCGGGATTTTTTGGGATTACTTTGGCTCTGCAGGGGGTGGATGGCACTGGGGGGGGGGTCCCAGCCCCATGTTCTGCTTCCCGGCGTTGGTTTTGGGGCGAAGGGCCCCAAGAGTGACCCCATGGCCGTGTCCTGCCCGTGCTGGTGACACCCCCGTGTCCCCCCACGCTGCTGCCACGAGCTGCGGGGTCTCAGCTGCCAGCCCTGCCCGTGGCCCCCGCTGTCGCTGTCCCCGTCCCGGGGGTGCCGCAGCTCCCGCATCCTCATCGGCATTCCGCGGGCGCGCCGCGGCAGCTGGCGGGATGGCAGCGGAGTGACAGCGGTGACAGGTAACGCCAGCCACGGCGACAGCGGCAGCCGGCGGCTTGGCAGCCAGGCCGCAGCCCCGCCGGGCTCCGGATCCGCCTCTCCAGGCCGGGATGTGCCGGGGAGGGCTGGGAGAGCCCCGGGGGAGCTGCTCCAGGGGTGCCGGGGGCGCTCCAGCAGCCACGGGCGCGGCGAGGACAGAGCTCTGCTGGCACCCAGCTCCGTGTGCCCAGCTGGAATGGGGCACGGCAGGGTGGCACAGCCCGGGGGTGGCTGTCACAGCAGCCAGGCCCCTGAGCTCCGCCGGGGGCGCAGCGATGTCACCCTGGGGATGCTGCACCGGCCACGGGGACGGCGGCAGCGAGGGCGCGGCTGCCCCGGGAGCCAGATCCGTGTCCCCGCGCTGGGATGTGGCACTGGAGCACAGCGACAGCCCCGGGGACGCGCCAGGCCCCGGAGCTGTGGGCGCAGCCCTGGGGATGCTCCCAGCAGGGAGCTGGGGAGCAGTCCCCTCGTGCCGCACCAAGACGGGGACAAAAAGCCAGGCGGGGACATTCGGTGACACTGCTCCCATCCCGGGGGGGCCGGGCACGGCGGGCAGAGCCGGCTGCGCGGGCAATTAAGGGAAGTGCCAATTGTCAGCGCCGGTGATTAACGCTGCTCCAAATCCGCATGAATATTAACGGCGGACACGGCCCAGGCTCCCGCGCCATGAATTCTGGATGAATCTTAAGATAAATCGTTTGGATAACTTAGCGGCAGCTGTACTCCCTCGCCACCCACTGCCTCCCAAAATCAGCTCACGTCAGGCGAGAGGAGCCAGCCCGGGCCGGGAATCGCGGCCGGGAGTGGCTGCTCGGGGCTGGGATCGGGGACAGAGGGTACCCGGGGCTCCCCGGGGCGAAGGCAAAGGCTGCGCGGCTCTGGCGCCTTCCCAGCAGCTGGTGACAAATCCTGTCACTCGGCACGCTGGCGCTGTCTTTGCACGGAGATATTGGCTGTGCCCGGGGCTCCTTCCCGGAGGGATGGCGTTTGTCACCGGCGGTGGGGATGCGGCGCGTCCCCTCCCGGCCCCACGCGCCCGTCAGCGGGAGCACATCCCGCTCCCGCAGCCCTGCCCCAGCACCCTCCGGCACAGGCGCAGGGATCCACCTTCCCGCCGGGAACCCGCCCGGCCCGGCCCCATTGGCATTCCGCCGCCGCGGCCGGGCCCGAGGCTCCTCGGGGGCCGCGGCCTTGATTGCATCCTCGTGCTTCCATAAATCAGCGCGGGAGCGGCGCTGCGAGCGGGGAATGGCAATGGCACAGGCGGGGTGAGGGCTGCCGTGCCACTGGGCTGGGGGACACGGACCGCCCTGGCACTGGGACAGGGTGCAGGGATCACCCTGGCACTGGGGTGGGACACAGGGACCACCCTGGCACTGGGACAGGGTGCAGGGATCACCCTGGCACTGGGATGGGATTCAGGGATCACTCTGTCACTGGGATGGGACACAGGGACTGCCCTATCACTGGGACAGGACACAGGGATCACCCTGGCACTGGAGAGGGACACAGGGATCACCCTGTCACTGGGACAGTATGCAGGGATCACCCTATCACTGGGTCGGGATGCACGCTGGCACGCCAGGAGCTTTCCCAGGAGGAGAACAGCTTCTCCCACCCAGCACCTACATCCCGAGGCACCTCTGTGTCCAGGGATGGTGCTGGAACCGGACCTGCCCCGATGCCCTCTGGATCTCCAGGTTTGGGCAGCCTCAGGAGGTTTCCCTTGGGAGGGATCTGCTGCCTCCTCCTCCTCCCCGCTCCCATCCACGGCTCTGCAGAATCCTGTCACAGCCCCTGCGTGACCCGCCGTGGCACCGTGCCCGCGGAAAGCTGCAAACCCGACCCTCGGCTGCCAAAACACCGTCAGAAAAATCAGGAAATTAGGTGCAAATGGCAAGAGGAGATTAACGGGAGAGGCCATTAACAGATTAAATCATTACACGGAGTCAGATCAGCGCACAAATAATATGAATAATAAACGTGGCTCGGGGGCAGCAGCTCCTGCTTCCCGTTTATCTGGAACAGAAGGCGAGGGCTGGTGACTGCCACCACCCACGTGGTGCGGGGACACAGGACACTCGGAAGGGCTCGGGGTTGGGGACAATGACGCCAGATGTGTCACTGTGACCCTGCCCCTTTCTGCGGGTCCCTTTTGGGGCCCCCCAGCATCCTGCAGCCCCCTCAGCCCCGCAGGGACCCCCTGAGCCCCTCTCCCACCCAGCCTTTCCCTCTCCTCCCGATCTCCCTCCCAGCTGTGTTCCCTCCCTGCCCGGGCTCCCCTCTGGAGAACGGGAGCAGCCACGTCCCTGCTCTGCTCCAAAAGGCTCAAAGGCAGTGCAGTCGCGTCAATAAAAGGCTCCAAACAATGGGAAAATGTCTTTTCTCCCTAACTTAATTTCATTCCCGTCACCAAAAACCCCGAGGAGCTGGAAACAAAGCCTGAGCAGCCTCTGCATGGGCACGGGGAGGGGGTCGAGCCCTCCCTGGGCTGCCACAGGGTTAATTCACATCTCAGCACCGTCACTTTTATTCTGCCGGCGAATCCTTTCTTCCCTAAATTCCTGCTCGCCCAGGAAGGCTGGGGAAAGTCTGAGCTGCTGCGACAACACCTGGGAACGAGTATTATTATGTGGTGTGACAAGGTTTGATGAATTCCTGTGTGCCTGGGGGAAGGGACTAAGTAGGTGAATGAAGTGCGAATATTCTCCGTGCCAATCAATAGCCTCGATTGAGCCGTCTGGGCACCGGTGACGTTTGGGTTTCACTTCCCCGGACAGACTGACTGCGCCCACAGCCTGGGAGCTGCGGGGGGTGAAGGGCTGCAAGAGCTGGCACAGAGGGCACAGGGTTGGGGTGGGCACAGGGCTGGGGTCATGGTTTGGGGTTATGGAGATGGGGTGGTGGGTTTGGGACGGTGGGTTTGGGGTCATTGGTTGGGGTTATGGATTTGGGATGGTGGATTTGGGATGGTGGGTCTGGAATGGTGGATTGGGGATGATGGGTTTGGGGTGGCGGGTTTGGGGTGATGGATTGGGGATGATGATTTTGGGGTGGTGGATTTGGGATGGGTTGGGATGAATGACTGGGGTCATTAGTTGGGGTTATGGAGATGGGGATGCTGGATTTGGGGTGGTGGATTTGGGGCCACTGGTTGGGGTGATGGGTTTGGGGTGGTGGATTTGGGATGGTGGGTTTGGAGTCATTGGTTGGGGTTATGGATTTGGGATGGTAGGTTTGGGGTGATGGATTGGGAATGATGATTTTGGGGTGGTGGATTTGGGATGGTAGGTTTGGGATGGTGGATTGGGGATTATGGGTTGGGATGAAGAATTGGGGTCATGTGTTGGGGTTATGGAATGGGGGTGATGGGCTGGGTTGAATGATTTGGGTCGTGGTTTGCGGGTTATGGAGTTGGGGTTATGGAATGGGGGTGATGTGTTGGGGTGCTGGGCATTTGGGAATGATGGTTTGGGGTGATGGTTTGGGGTGATGGTTTGGGGTGATGGTTTGGGGTGCTGGAGCTGCTGCCACAGGCAGGGAGGTCTTTCCCAGGGTGAGGGGAGTGCCTGGGCCACATTGAGGAACTGCAGCTGCTGGAGCGGGGGCACCCCACAACCCCACAACCCCAGCCTGCAGTGCTGGGAGCCACCAGATCCCTCCCACCCCAAGGATCCCCCAGGACCCCTGGCTGTCCTTCCCCCAGCCCCCATCCCCCGGGATTCCCGTCACATCCCGCAGCCCGGCGCTGCTGCCTCATGCCCAGCACGGCCATTTGTTTGTGCTGCTTTCAGGCAGACTGATGGTTTTAATGGCACATAATCATTTTTCAGGAGTCATTTGATGCCACTAATCATGGCTGTGATCCGGCACGCCGGGATGTGTAATGACAACGCTGAACAGGAAAAATGGCACTCGGCTCCTCCGCTCTTCCCGCTCTAATCTATATTTTACCACATCTTTCTACCTAATGATACTTATAACTGTTAATAAATGACTACTTAGGCACTTCCTTTTTTTTTTTTTTTTTTTTTTTTTTTTGTGGCCGTGGGCGATAAAATAATTCTGGGTTAAAATATCAGAATGGGAAAAGGAAGTGGGGGGTCAAGTGTTTGCCTGGTTGTTGGAAGGAGTTCACATGGTAGGAAGTTCCGAGAGGCTTTTGCTGCTCAGAACTTTGTGGCCTGTGGATTAAAATAACAACCGTTTAAAAAAAAAGAAAAAAAAAGGTAAAATAAACTATTTTAATATGAAATTTCCTCACTGCAGGAAGAGGATCCTCTTGGCACAGTGCCCAACATCTTCAGGATGAATTACCGTGCCATTCCTCACACTCCAACTCATTTCATTGCAAAATTAACAAGAATCTGGCAATTAAAAAAACCCAACATATATATATATAATTTTCTTAACATATTGTCTTCCCTGAGCTGCTAAAAGTCAGGGACCATAGCCTGACTTGAATGGAGCATTGAGATCCCTTCCCTTCCCTTCCCTTCCCTTCCCTTCCCTTCCCTTCCCTTCCCTTCCCTTCCCTTCCCTTCCCTTCCCTTCCCTTCCCTTCCCTTCCCTTCCCTTCCCTTCCCTTCCCTTCCCTTCCCTTCCCTTCCCTTCCCTTCCCTTCCCTTCCCTTCCCTTCCCTTCCCTTCCCTTCCCTTCCCTTCCCTTCCCTTCCCTTCCCTTCCCTTCCCTTCCCTTCCCTTCCCTTCCCTTCCCTTCCCTTCTGTAAAACATATTTTATTTATTTAAAAAGAAGGCACAGAATATTTTCAACTCTTTTCTGGGGGATTTTCCCATTATTTTACAAAACCCCTCTGTTTGTAGCAGGTTTCTCTTCCCTGGGAAGGTGGCAGGAGTTGTCCCCACCAGGGCCACGGGGACAGGGACACGAGGGACCCCATCAGGGACTGGAGACAAGGAGGCTGGAGGGTGACAGTGACTCCAGCTCTAATAAATCACGGTGACACCATTACACAGGGCCACGTCACATCTCAGCAGCCACCTAATTAAAAACTGGAATAAAGCAGGGCAAGAAAACAACTTAATTTGGGTGTCTCTGCACTGCTCACCTGGGGACAGTTCCCTCTGGGGGGGAGGGTTGTTTGATCCTAATTAGGCTCCAGACTGGAGCAGGGATGGGGACAGGGCGCTGTCCTGGTGACCTGGGACACTGTGACCCTGCAGAGGGGGCTGCCGGTCCCACGGGTATTTTTCCCCACTCCTTCTTTTATTTTTAATCCAACCTTCTAACTGGACCCAGCTGTTTATAGCCCTGCCAGGACCTTGGGGTGTCACCAGCAGGTTTTTGGGGAGTGGGATGCTCACAGCTCTGGGTGAGCTGGGTCGAGCTGGCACAGGGCTTGGGGACATTGAGGGACGGGGTTTGGGAATGTGGCACAGGGCTTGGGGACATCATGACACAGAACTTGGGGACATTGTGGCACTGGGACTGGCACTGGCACAGGGCTTGGGGCATCTTGGAGCTGATCTTGGGGACATCATGACACAGGGCTTGGGGACATTGAGGGATGGGGTTTGGGAATGTTATGACACAGAATTTGGGGACATCGTGGCACAGGGACTGACACTGGTGCAGGGCTTGGGGACATTGAAGGATGAGGTTTGGAAATGTTGTGACACAGAAATTGGGGGACATTGTGGCACAGGGACTGGCACTGTGACACAGGGCTTGGGGACATCATGACAGAGGGACAGACAAGGGCTTGGAGCATCTTGGAGCTGATCTTGGGGACATTGTGGCACAGGACTTGGGGACTTCACAGGACAGGGCTCAGGGACATCATGGCACAGGACTTGGATTAAACCACAAATTCCTGCCTGGCTGTGCTGGTTCTCATCCCAACTTGTTCTACGTTTTCCCAGTGAGAGGAAGAATTTCCATAACGGGCCCTGGGGAGTGGCTGGAACAGGAGCCCAGCCACCCCTGATTAGCCCCTTCTGCCAATTCTCTGCTGCTTCACTTCTCCCAAGGAAAATAACCCATCCATGGGTCAGGGAGCTGCCTTCTCCCTCCCTGGATCTCCCCGTGCCACCCCGTAATTTTCCCTAATTGCCAGGAAGAGGAGGGTGAAGGCACCCAGCCCCCCTCGAGGGGAAATGTGGGATCTGTCTCTGGAGGAGCAGGGAAGGGAGAGGGGAAGTGGCAGCCTCTCTCCAGTGAGGAGAGCACAAACCCTTTCATGTGGCTCTGTGGAAAGGAAATGAAAATCTGCTGGATTATTCCAGGGAGACAATCCAGCCCTGCCCTCCTGATCCCCCTTTTGGGATAAAAGCTTTGGGGGGGCTTTGGAGAGGGGAATTCCAGGGATGTGGGCTCAGCCACCCGCTGCTGGCTGCTGCTTCTGCCGATGGAGGGGAATTCCTGGCATGTCCCCAGTTGTCCCAGCGTCTCCTGGCATGACACAGCATTTCCCAGCTTCTCTGGGCATCTCCTGGCACATCCAGCACATCCCAGCTTCTCTGGGATCTCATGTCCCAGCACGTCCCAGATTCTCCTGGCACGTCCCAGGGGTCCCAGGGTGGTTCCCACACCCCGGTGCTGCCTGGGCAGGTCCCGAGCTCCCCCAGTTCTCCCTTTCCAGTGCTTCAGTTTGGGGGTGCAGGGAATGTGGCTCCTTCTGGGATGGCACTGCTGCCATTCCGAGCACTCGGTGCCATCCTCAGCCCCGTGGCCACGGCTGCTGATCCCAACCAGCAGCTGTGGAAAATCTCCAGGAATTGTCCTCAGAGTTGGGTGATTTTCTGCTGGTTTGGAGCAGAGCCACCAGCCTGGGATGGGAGGCGCTGGAATGAGTGATTTTCCGTGCAGATCATTCCCTAATTAAAGCACATCCCGAGGGGCTGCGTGTGAGCTGGGACCTTCCTGGGGTATGGGATGTTCCCCACCAGCCCCCGTGGCCCTGCCAAGCCTGGAGCTGGTCCAGCCCCACTGGTGGAAAACTGGAATCCAGCTGCCATGAGAGGAAGAGGCAGGGACGGAGCAAAACCAGCCCTGACCCTTCCACAGCTGGAAAATCCCCTGGAGTTTCCATCTTTGCCATTAAACCTCTGCAGGAGGCTGCCCCAGGAGGTGTGGATCCACCCCGGACATGGGCGGGTGCTCAGGACGAGGGATGAGCCCACCCATCCAGCCAGGGTGGAGGAGCTCCATTAGCCCTGCTCCTTCCTGGGAGGTGAAGATGTGCCTGCCAGCCCAGCTGTCCCCACCCCGAAGCCCTGGGACCCCCAGACCCCCACAGGAGTCTCCCACTCCCACCCAGCCCTTCCAGGGGGTCACAGCACGGCCTCAGCGGTGCAGGGACACGTCCCTGCTGGAGCTGCCACCACAGCCCTCCGCCGTGCTGTCCCCGGGGGTGGGACAGGGGTCAGGTGGGGGACACGGCGTCCCTGGGCTCACGGAGCACCGTCGGCAGCCGCTGGCGCAGGCAGAAGGGGCTGCAGCGTAGGGGAGGAATATTTTTAGCTTTCTCATTAACCGAGTCCTTTCAAATTAGCCTTCCATTAACCTCAAAGCGCAATGAAAGCGCTGCAAAGCGAGCGTGGGATTTTTCCCCCTTCCCTTTCAGGGCTTAAGGCTCCTGCAGAATATCAAGGTTTTCCTGATTAGTGTCGCATCTGCCTTGAAGCTCTAATGAAGGGAAGTTGTGGCAGGGGTGATTTTGGGCAGAGCTGGGCTGTGCCAGTGGCGTTGAGGCAGCCCTAACCCTGCCCAGGCCTCCCAGTGGGGATCCATCAGGATTCTGCAGGCATTGGCACCTCTGTGCCCACCCTGGGGTGCCCGGGGTCAGGGAGATCCATCAAACGAGGGAGAATCACCCCAACAGGGCTCGGAGCTGCCCAGGTGCTCCCCTGGTGGCTCTCCCCACCGCCACACTGGGATTTTCTCTGGGTTTTGGGGTGCCTGGGGCTGGTTTGGGGCTGGACATTCATCCAGGGCCTGGGAGAGCTGCTCTGAAACCCCTGTGGCTCAGTCTGGCATCCTTAGGTGGGACGGGATAGAGGTGAGGGGAGGGAGGTGGAGGGATGGAGAGGGAATGGGGAGAGGGAGATGGAGACAGTGGAGGTGTGGGGGATGGAAGGAAGGAAGGAAGGAAGGAAGGAAGGAAGGAAGGAAGGAAGGAAGGAAGGAAGGAAGGAAGGAAGGAAGGAAGGAAGGAAGGAAGGAAGGAAGGAAGGAAGGAAGGAAGGAAGGAAGGAAGGAAGGAAGGAAGGAAGGAAGGAAGGAAGGAAGGAAGGAAGGAAGGAAGGAAGGAAGGAAGGATCGGTCGGTTCCAGGTGCAGCAGCTCCTGTTCCCTGCCCTGTGTGAGGCTGCTCCGAGCTCAGGGGCCCCTCCCCAGTTCCGAGCCCACCTGCAGAGCCAGAGCAGGAACCCACAGCCCCGGGATGCTCCTGCCCAGCCCCCCGGGATCCCCCAAACCCCCCCGGGACCCAGCACATCCCGAGCTGCCTCCACGGCCGCGCGTGCAGCTCGCACAGCCAGGGCTGATTTCCATTAAGTGGAAAGCAGAAATGAGGGGAACATCAAAGGGAAATTGGAAAGACAGAAGGAAAAAAAAAAAAAAGGAAAAGAAAAAAAAAAACGGGGCGGAGGAATGGGAGACAGAGGAGAAGAAAGGGAAGGAGCTGCTCCGCGCCGGCGCCCGTCCTGCAAATTGGAAGAGCTGCTCGGAGGTGTCCACAGGCGACCCTGCCAAATCAATTGATTTCATCTCTGGGCACTGAGGCCTTTTTTTATTTCACACCAATTTTCACGGGCAGCGTCGGATAAAAATGGCAGAGACGCCGGGAAGGGGGAGGGACAAGGGGGGGAGAAAAGTGGGGGGACAGGAGGGACCGGCTGGTGACAAGAAGAGGCTGAGAGGAGGGAATTCTGCTGCCAGGGCCCGCCTGGGGACGGTCCCCGCTGTCCCCCACGTCTCCAGTCCTTCCCACCTCCCCCTGGGGACCCAGCGTGGGCATTGCCACCCCCTCCCCGCCCGGGACACGGGAATGAGGGCGCAGCCCCGAATCCCGGCAGCTTTCCCGAGGTGTGGCGGGAGCATCCCTGCTCCTCTCTCTCCCGCACGCAGCCGGAGACTCAGGCAGAGAAAAATACCCGCTGACATCAAGGTTATGTAGTCCTGGGCTGACAAGATGGATTATCTCCCGCAATCCATCATCTCCCTGGCTCCTATTGCAGTTTTCCTTTTGCTCTTTCTCTTCCCCCTCTTTTTCTTTCCTCTCCCTTTATTTTTTTTATGAGCAGAAAACGTTTTTAGCAACTGTAATAGCCACGGCTGGAGGCAGGAACGGGAATCCATCATTTATTTGGTGGGGTTGGATAATAAGTAAGCTCAGGCCTAAATCCCATGACCTTGAGAATTAAATAATAACAATAATAACACTAATGAAATCCCACGGAACTTCCCACTCACAGCAGCCCCTCTCCCGCCTTGGCAGGTGGAAAAGGGCTTGGGATTATTTTCCAGTAATGAGGGTTGTGAGAGCTCCCATGGAAACGCCGAGCATGAAGGGATGGGGGCTTTGTCCTCCCTCCCTCCCCTGCCCTTCCCCGGCCCCTCGGGTGGCACTGCCAGCAGCAGGGAGGCTCTGGGCACGGGGGCAGTGAGACATTTCCCTCTGGAAGTGTTTTGCTTTGACATTTCCCAAAGAAAATTCCCCGGCTCCTTGTCGCACGCTGGCATTTTGCTTTGAAATTCAGGATCTCCAACCTGTGACGGGAGACTGGGAATCAAAACATTTTCCCTGCCTTGCTGCTGCTCCCTCCCACTGCTGCTGCACCCCCAATCCCCCTTTTCCTGCCGTGTCCCCGGGCTGGGGGCTCGGGCAGACCCCACGGACAGGACTGGCTGATCCATGGATCCTTTCCCTCTGCAGCTGCTCCTTTGCAGCCTCGTGGCCCCTTCGGGGAGCAGCGGGGCCAGAGCCAGACCAGCAGCGTGGAAAATGGAGAGGGAAAGTCACCACGGCCTGAAGATGGAATAATTCCCTCAGTGCGGCTCTGGGGAGCAGAGGAGCGGCACGGATGGGTGGCAGGGTTGGGTGGCAGGGGTGGCAGAGGAGCGGCAGGGTGGGTGGCAGGGGTGGCACATCCCCCGGAGCATGGCGGTGCCCCCAGGGCGGGGATGGAAAGCCGAGGGTGATTCCCATCCTCCCCGCGCTGCCCGGAGCAGGGACACACTGCAGGGCTGAGATGGGGACAGGAGGGTGAGCGGCGCCAGGGTGGCACGGTGGCAGCACGGGGGTGGCAGTGGCAGGGTGTGAGCTCTGGGACCCCTGATGAGACCCAGATGAGCTCCAGGGAACTCGGGCGGAGGAAAATGTAAATTTCGGGAATGCGGGAGTTCCCTTGGAGCAGTGACGGGGCACAGCGGCTGCCAGGGGGTTGTTCCATTCCCTCGGGGTGTCCAGGGTGTCACATCAGCCCGGTGTCCCCCCAGGCTTGCCGGGGACCCTCGGCGCTCCAGGGATGCGCAGCTGCTGCCGGACCTGCCCGGTCCCTGCTGCTCCTGAAGGAGTTAAAAATCCACAAATCGTGCAGAAATGAAACAGGGCCCTTGCACGAGGCTCTGCCGCAGCCCTGGCATGGATGTGCAGCCAGCGGGGCTTGGGGGGCTGTGGGCAGGACGTGCACCCCCGTTTTGGGGCTGGGATCCCCACTCTGGGGCTCAGCATCCCGTCCTGGCTCGGAGAGGGACTGGGAGCCCTGGAGCGGCGCTGGGGTGCCCAGGAGAGCCCCAGAGGGTTCCCCCAGATCCAGAGGCTCCTCTCCCTGCAGTGGGGGGGTTCTGGCCCTCGTGGGAGTGACTCTCTGCAGGTTTTGGGGTGCTGCGGTGGCAGCTGGCACCGTGGCTCTGTCCCACCCGCCCCGCAGAGCTTTGAACGCTCCCCATCAATGATCCCCAGCTCCGGAGCGTTGTCACCCGCTCGGGGGGTGCAATCACAGCGAGCCCCGGGGCTGGAGGCACCGCCTCGCTCGGCTGCGCCGGCGGAGCCCCGGTGTCACCGGGCTCCGGAGCGGGGCCAGGAGCACACGCACCCGTCCTCTGCGGGGAGCCGGGCTTAATTAATCTTCTGTCGAGCAGAGAAGTGGGAATGGTCCCGGAGGAAGCCGGGGAGATGATTGTGCTGGAGTGAGACAAAAGAGAACAGTTAGACTGTGACAGCTGATATTAAAATGACTACAACTCACTTCGCCCCCCAGTCGATGCATTATATTCCTTATAAATAATGGGATACTCCAGGTTAACTGTCTGTTGCTGCATTCCAATTGTTGATATTTAATTAGCTCTAAAATTAAAGTGTTCTTTTATTGCCCTGTCGTTAAGGCTGCCTTATTTCTAATTGATTGAGATTGAAGTGCCTCCTCTCCCTCCCTCCGGGGGCGCGGCGCTGGGGCAGGTGTGGTGACACCGTGTGACACCGGGAGCTGTGACAGCAGCGAGCTCTGCGACACTCTCCCAGGGCCCGGGGGGGTCTGGTCTGTCCCCAGGGAGGGAGGGGGACACTCTTTCCCCCAGCCCCTTCCCCGCTGCATCCGTGGGGACACTCCCAGGGCTGGATCCTTCCCCTGCAGATCCCATTTCTCACAGGATCATCCCAAATTAGTGAGCACCCCCTTTCCCTGGCTCGTGGTGTAAATTCATGCTGACAGCGGGCTCGGGATCCTCCGCACCTCACCCTCACTGACTTCACTGAAAATCACCCCAAAAGGAATCCTGGAGCACTCCAAGGAGGAATGAGGCGCCAGGGCCACAGCCTGCTCTGCCGGCAGGGCAGGAGCTGCTCCCTGCATCTCACAACCAGCAGGAATTCGAGCCCTCTGCTCACCCTGGGATGAAGCCTCAGAGGCCGAGCTGGGCACCAGGCAGCTCCTTCCGAGCCCAAACTGCTCTACAAAACCCTGCTGCATAATTTAGCTGGAGCCATTTCACGCAGGAATGTGGGAAACCCTCACCCCCACACCGTGGAGAACGTTCCCTGCTCCCCAGAACCCCAAATCCCCCCCGGAGCAGGTTCCTCTTGCTGCTCCATCCATCAGGGAGGAAGGTGAGGGGTTTTTTTGGCAGGGCCGTGCTCCAAAGGCGAGGCAGAGCCGGTGGAATTCTGGCTGCGGGTGCTCCCGGTGCCGCTCCCGGTGCCGCTCCCGCCTCGTCCCGGCGCGGGGAGGGCGGGATGCGGAATTTCGCGGTGCCTCTTTCATGTCAGAGCAGCGCCGAAGCGCTTGGGAGAGTTAATAATAGAATAGCAGCGGATTAAACAATGAATAATGGAGGAGGGTAATAGAGAGAATAAATAATATATTTACAGCCTCGCAGTCCTGCTCCCCGCCCGGGGGCTGGCAGGGATGTCCCCGCGGCACAGCAGTGCCACGCCGGGGCTCGGGGCAGCTCGGCAAAGCCAAACTTTGCCGGAGGGTGCCGGTCCCCACGCTGGGTGACACGGGGACGTCCCAGGGCAGCGCTCCCAAAGCCACCCTCCCGACGAGGGCTTGCAGGCAGAAATCTCTCGCTGAGCCGTCTTTTCATGCTCCCTGGCTCCTGACGAGCTCGATCTTGCTCGGCTCTAATCCCCAAACGCTTTAATGGGGGTTTGTTCTGGCAGCAATGCGCGCGGTGACAAGGACGGCTGGCACGGGCTCGCTGCCGGGGGACAGCAGGGTGACACGGGCGGCCCTCGGCTGGCAGCGGGCTGGCGGCAGCGCGGGGCGGCCGCGGGGTGCCGGAGGATGGTGGGATGGGGATTGCCGGGATCTGCTCCGGGCCCGCTCCCCAGCTGCTGCCGTGCGCCGGCCACCAGCTGCTGCGGGGTGTGGGGATGGCTGCGGGGTGTGGGGATGGATGGCTGCAGGATGTGGGGATGGCTGCGGGATGGCTGCGGGGTGTGGGGATGGCTGTGGGATGTGGGGATGGCTGCGGGGTGTGGGGATGGCTGCGGGATGTGGGGATGGCTGCAGGGTGTGGGGATGGCTGTGGGATGTAGGGATGGCTGCGGGATGGCTGTGGGATGTGGGGATGGCTGTGGGATGTAGGGATGGCTGCGGGATGTGGGGATGGCTGCGGGATGTGGGGATGGCTGCGGGATGGCTGTGGGATGTGGGGATGGCTGCGGGATGTGGGGATGGCTGTGGGATGTGGGGATGGCTGTGGGATGTAGGGGATGGCTGTGGGATGTGGGGATGGCTGTGGGATGTGGGGATGGCTGCGGGGTGTGGGGATGGCTGTGGGATGTGGGGATGGCTGTGGGGTGTGGGGATGGCTGCAGGGTGTGGGGATGGCTGCGGGATGTGGGGATGGCTGTGGGATGTGGGGATGGCTGCGGGATGTGGGGATGGCTGTGGGATGTCGGGGATGGCTGCGGGATGTGGGGATGGCTGTGGGATGTGGGGATGGCTGTGGGATGTTGGGGATGGCCCTGCCGTGGCACAGGGCTGGCCTGGGGGCCCTGATGAGCGGCCGGGGCTGTTCCGGGGCTGGCTGGCACTGCGGGGGTCCCCGCAGCACCCCCGGGGAGGTGACGGTGCCGCGCGGGGCGCAGGTGGCAGGCGGCAGCGGGCGGTGATGGATGGGGCTGGGCTGGTGACACCGAGGGCTGCGGCTGATTTATCACCCCCAGATGGCCCTGAGGGCTGCATGGCAGCCACAGGGAGGAGAGGTGTCCTTGGGAGGGGGTGCGATCCCAGGGAGCCACGTGTCCTACTCTGGGCACCCCAAAATATCCGGGGGGCTCCCAGGGAGGGGCTCCTTGTGCCCAGGGCTGGAAGCGCCCTGAGCCCGGGCTCTGGCAAAGCGCTGTGCCCCTCAAATTCCCCCGGGGTGGGCTCTGCCCGCCCCGAGCAGACCCTGCCTGTGTGTCCCCGCGTGTCCCTCCCTGGCTGCGTGTCATTAATTCACCTGTCACAGCCGAGCGTGCAGCTGAGATAATATTGATGCGGCCATTAGAGCGCGGGGACAACAAGGCACGGCGCCCGTGCCACCCGCCACGGGCTCATCCCCACCTCTCCTGCCGTGTCCTCCCCTCTGTCACCTCCCAGGACAGATGTCCCACCTCCCACCCCCCTCCCAGTACCTGGGAGAGGAGGGAAAAACACTGGGAGCCCTTAAAATAACACCCAACTGTTTAAGGATGTGAGATCCGTGCTAAATCTCAGGGAAAAGGAGCAATTATCCTGTCACAGAAGGTGATATAATTTTGGAGAGCTGGTTCCACAGCTGTAATTTTTTTTTCCCAACCATCTCTCCCCCAGAGGGATTTAGTGGCCAATTATCCACCAGGGAGCGGGAAGGTGCTGCTGCCAGCTCCGGGTGCCGTGTGCTGTGCCCTGTGTGCCATGTGCTGTGCCCTGTCTGCCATGTGCTGCCCTGGAGAGGCTGCCCAGTGCTGGTGTGAGGTGTGCTGGCACTGCTGTGGCTGCTGGCACTGCTTTGGGGACTGGTCCTGCTGTGGGTGCTGGCACTGCTGTGGGCATTGGCACTGGTTTGGGCACTGGCACTGGTTCTGGCAGTGCTGTGGGTACCAGTTTGGGCACTGGCACCGGTTCTGGCAGGGCTGTGGGTACTGGTTCTGGCACTGGCACTGGTTCTGACCCTGCTGTGGGTACCTGTGCTGGCACTGGCACGGGCAGGGGTCAGCAGGGCGAGCTCTCCCACCCCTCGGGCTGCCGGGGAACTCAATTAAGTGCGAAGTTGTCATTTTTTTAATGAAGTGCCAGCGCTGGAGTTTATAATTGCTAATGAGCCCGAATAATAATTAGCTGGGTTTTAATGAGGGCGATGATCACCGGGAGGGAGAGAGCGGCGCTTTGGCCTCGTTCCCTGCAGCGCTCCCGTGCTGTGTCCGGCAGCGGGGTCACCCATCCCCGGCGCTGGCTGTGCCCTGTCACCTCTGTGCCACCCCTCAGAGCAGGGCCACCTTGTCACGGTGCCACGCTGGGGGTCACAGTCCCGGGAAGTGCCGCAGCAATCCGTGGATGCCGAGAATGTCTCTGCACAGTCTGGTGGCACTCAGGAGCACGGTGGCACTGGGGACCTCCAGGATGAGTCTCTGCACTCCGGGTGTCCCCACAGCCCTGGCACATGTCCCCACGCCCCGTCAGAGGGTGCCATAGGGAGATGCCACCACTGTGCCTCATGTGGCTCTCCAGGCAGGCAGAGGGGACTAGGACACTCCTGTCCCCTGAGGGCCACACTGGGGTGATGTCAGCGAGCAGCCGGGTGCAGAGGGGACCTGGAGGGTTGGCACCCGACCTGTCCCTGCCTGGGGACACCTGGCTGCTGTGTGACCCCAAATGTGGCTGCAGCTGCTCCTGGGTGCTGCTGCTCCCAGCTCATCCCATCCCCGGGGAGCCAATGAGAGCAGGACCAGAGGGCAAGAATCAGCCAACTAATTAGGCAATTGCAGGTGGTCATTGTTAATTAGAGAAACAGAGAGGTGTGAAGGGATGGGGCTGTGGAGGCTGCCAGGGAGGCGCTGGGCTGGTTATCCCAAATGTGGAATCTGGGACCGCTGAGCCTCCAACCTCCCCAGCTCCCGCTGAGCACCTGATCCTCGCTCTGGAAAATCTCTCTAATTGCAGCAGAAACCTTGAGAGCCACCAATGACTGCATCCAAAGGTTCATAAAGCAGGAAGCAAATCTGGGAGACAGCTGTGATGCTGCTTCAAAGAAAATTAAAGGAAAAAAAAGAGGGGAAAAGAGCAGGATGGGAACAGGTAAAGGCAGCCGGGCAGCTCCACGCTCCGTGTTTTTTATGGAGATAAATAATTCACCCGTGCTGGGGGACCTCCAGCACCCCCAGCACGGAGCTGCTCGGTGCCGGCGGCGTTGTTCCCTCTGGATGCTGCTGGATTCCCAGGAAAAGCGTGCAGGATGTGCCCTGGGATGGGTTTGCTGCTGGGGAAGGAGCATCTCCCCATGCCCAGGCCAGCTCTGCCACTGGGGCCCCCAGAGCTGCCACCCCACCCTGGCAAACGGTGCCACCACATCATGGATGTCACCCTGCTCCACCTCAGGAGTGGGAGGAACCCAGACAGGCCCATTAACCCAGCGCGCGCTGTTATTTCTCAGAGGTGTAATTAAATTTAATTGTCAATTACGGAGTGACAGTGTGGGATCGGCAGCAGCCCGCCCATCCCCCGCAGCGGGGAGCGGATCCGGCGCCGGGACCCCCCGTGCCCCCAGTCCCGCAGCCCCCGAGAAGCAGGAGCTGCGGCTCTTCACGCTGCTCTGCTCTCTGCTCCTCACAAGAGCTGAAACCTGACCTTTTTTAATATACAGGGCTGCGGTTCCGGAGCCGGGAGCGGCTCCGGGAGGGAAAGGTGGGGAGTGGGATGGAAATGGGGGAAGCACTGGGGTCCCCAGACAGATGGGTGGTGTTGGGGTGCCCGCCGAGGGCTGGCTGAGCCGCTGGCAGGGACGCCCAGGAGCATCGGGGGAATTCAGGAGCCCATCGTGGTGTGTGTGGGATGAAGGACGGGAGGCAGAGATGGAAAAGTGCCCGTTTAAAAATCAATGGAAGTGTCACGCGCCGGGAGCGGGGCTGTGCCTGGAAATTGCAGCCGTGTGCGGCGCCGCCGCCGAGCCCCGATAATTGTGCTTTTCTTCTCTTCCTTTCTTTCCCTTTCTCCCGCTGCGCTGCAATAATTGGGAGCTGTTGCCCGGCTCATCCGCTCGGCTCCGGGCGGCAGCGCTGCAATTATCCCGCGGCTCTGGAACGCCGCCTCAACAGCCACACACCCGGCACACGCTGCCCCGCGCACCCCTGTCCCCTCTGTCCCTGTGCCCGTCCCCAGGACAGCCACGTCCTCGTCCTCACTGCCATCCCAACCCACCTCGTCCCACTCCAAACCTGTTCCCGTCTAATCACATCCACATCCCAGCCCAATCCCCACACTTTCATCCCAGTCCAGTCCTTCCCCATTCCTATTTCCATCCTCTTCCCAACCCCATCCCATCCCCATATCCATCCCCACACTCTCTTCATCCCAACCCCATGTCCTTCCCCATTCCTATCCCATCCTGTCCTTGTTCCCATCCCCATCCCTACATTGTCTTCATCCCAATCCCATGTCCTTCCCCTTTCCTATCCCCATTTTATTACTGTTCTCATCCCATTCCATCTCCACACTATCTTCATCCCAGTCCCCTGCCCTGCCCTTCCTTATTCCTATCTCCATCCTCCCCCCGTTCCCAACCCCATCCCATCCCCTTACCCATCCCCACAGTCTTCATCCCAATCTCATCCTTTCCCATTCATATCCCCATCCTACCCTGCTCCCATCCCCATTCCAACTCTATCCTCACCCTCTCTTCATTCCAATCCCACATCTTTCCCCATTCCTATCCCCATTTTATTACTGTTCTTATCTCATTCCATCCCCATCCCCACACTGTCTTCATCCCAACCCCATGTCCTTTTCTGATCCTATCCCCATCCTACCCCTGTTCCCAACCCCATCCCATCCCCTTTCCCATTCCCATCTCATCTCCATGCCACTCCCCTCACCATCCCATCCCACCCTTATCCCATTCCCATCCTGATCCCATCCCCATCCCATCCCCATCCCAGGACACGGTGCAGCAGCTGGGTGAGTCCCAGCTCCGGGCAGCACCACCGAGGCCACAGGTCCCCTCCTGACCTACTTTCCCAAGCAAATCCCTCCCTGTCAGCGTTCCCGAGCCGGCTCCTGCCTGGGAGCCCCGCGTGGGGCCGCGACTCCCGGGGAGCTTCCTGACAATGCTCACAATAACACAATTATGGCAGAGCTAATAAATGTGTCAGTCCTGCAGGCAGGGATTCCCTGGGAGCAGGAGCTGTGCTGCTGCGGCCACGGGCACTCCCCGTGCATGGAATTAACTGGGAAATGCCCTCCCCAGCCTGAGTTTGTGCATTATTGATGAATCTCTCGGGGCAGCCATGACTTATGGGCTCTCCTGCCTTGCTTTTCCCTCACATTGGTGGCATCCATGGCTGGCTATGGCACGATGGAGGAAAGATTTCCATGCTGGAATGCCAAGGAACAGCCGGGTCTCCCAGCTGCAGGGTGGGCTGGGGGCTGCAGACCCCTGCCTGCATCCCTGGCGGGCCTGGTGTGGGGACAGGGACAGGGGTGGCTTCCCAAAGAAACCCCCATCCCCAAGGGCCTTGGCTGCTCTGCTCCCACACAGCCCCGGCAGCCGAGGGATCTGGTTCCCCAAGGATTTTCTTAATTAGGAGAACTGACAGCCACGCTGGCTCCTCACCCACTCAGCCCCGTGCTTCAAAGCTCTGCCACCCCCTGCCACAGCACTGAGGGGACACCGTGGTGGCACCAGCAGCGCTGAGGAGGGGACAGGGACCCTGCCCCAGCCCCAGGGCGGGGCTGAGCTGGGAGAAGAGGCTGGAGCTGCTCCTGCCCCTGGGATTCACTGAGGTTGTGCTGAGGGAACGAGAACTTTGGTGTGGGTTTGGGATCCCCTGGGAGGGGAACGCGCTGTCCCCTTCCACCGCACGCCCAGGGTGGCTGCTCCTGCTCGGGGCCTCGTGCCAGCGTCCTCCCTGGCACGTCTGGGAGGGTCTGGTTTGATCCCAGGGCTGCCCATGGGGCTGGACGTGATGGCCATACCTGTGCCATTTCTGTGCCACTTCTGTGTCATTTCTGTGCCATTTCTGTGCCATACCTGTGCCATTTCTGTGCCATTTCTGTGTCATTTCTGTGCCATATCTGTGCCATGTCTGTGCCATTTCTGTGCCATTTCTGTGCCATTTCTGTGCTATTTCTGTGCAATACCTGTGCCATTTCTGTGCTATTCCTGTGCCATTTCTATGCCATACCTGTGCCATTTCTGTGCCATTTCTGTGCTATTCCTGTGCCATTTCTATGCCATACCTGTGCCATATCTGTGCCATGTCTGTGCCATTTCTGTGCCATGTCTGTGCCATGTCTGTGCCATTTCTGTGCCATGTCTGTGCCATTTCTGTGTCATTTCTGTGCCATACCTATGCTATTTCTGTGCCATATCTGTGCTATTTCTGTGCCATTTCTGTGCCATACCTGTGCTATTTCTGTGTCATTTCTGTGCCATTTCTGTGCCATACCTGTGCTATTTCTGTGTCATTTCTGTGCTATTTCTGTGCCATATCTGTGCTATTTCTGTGGCATATCTGTGCTATTTCTGTGCCATACCTGTGCTATTTCTGTGTCATTTCTGTGCTATTTCTGTGCCATATCTGTGCTATTTCTGTGCCATTTCTGTGCCATTTCTGTGCCATACCTGTGCTATTTCTGTGTCATTTCTGTGCCATTTCTGTGCCATACCTGTGCTATTTCTGTGTCATTTCTGTGCTATTTCTGTGCCATATCTGTGCTATTTCTGTGGCATATCTGTGCTATTTCTGTGCCATACCTGTGCTATTTCTGTGTCATTTCTGTGCTATTTCTGTGCCATATCTGTGCTATTTCTGTGCCATTTCTGTGCAATTTCTGTGCCATATCTGTGCTATTTCTGTGGCGTATCTGTGCCACAGCCACCACACCTGTGCCACACTGCCGTGCCCACCCCCTGAAGCAGCAGCACGTAGGCCCAGGCGCATTCCCACGGCGAGGAATTGATCCCCGCTGTTCCGTTTATGAGGTGGCGTAATCCCACGGAATCGTCTCCGTAATATCCCGAGCTAAATCATTTATTCTTGCCAAAAATCCAATAAAGAGCTCAGGCCTCCTCCATAGGCAGATAAAGCCCAGATTAACGGGGCTGCCGAGATCAAAAAAAGAGAAAGAAAGAAAGAAACAAGGAGGAAACTCTGGGAAAATGAGCGCGGGATGGAGAGGAGACTCCTGCCACCTTCTCCGTTCCCAAGGCTGCTGCAGCTCAGGGTTTTATTACAAAAAGCCACCTAAGTATTACAGACTAATCCCTAAATCCCAGCCTAGTAAAATATGGAATGGATTTTGTAAATTGTGCCCTTTACAAAGCTGATTGAACTTTTTTTTTTTTTTTCCTTTTCTTCTCCTTCCCCCTCCTCTCCCAGGGGATCATTTTAATTCTTGGGGACCATGATGGCTTTTGGTGTCGGTGCCCTGGCCCAGCCTGAGCCACCTGGTCCAAATTTGGGGCTGCTGGATGGTGGGAGCGGTGTGGCAGGGAGCCTGGATTGTGGTGGGGATGATCCATTGGGATGGGATGGGATGGGATGGGATGGGATGGGATGGGATGGGATGGGATGGGATGGGATGGGATGGGATGGGAAGGGATGGGATGGGATGGGATGGGATGGGATGGGATGGGATGGGGTGGGATGGGATGGGATGGGATGGGATGGGGTGGGATGGGATGGGATGGGATGGGATGGGATGGGATGGGGAAAGAGGAATGGGGGTGGGATAATAAGGGATGGGGAAAAGAAAAGGGAAAGGAAAGGGGTTGGGAATGGAGATAAGGATGGGAAAAGGAAAAGGGATGGGGATTTGGAGCATGCCAATGGCCCTGTGGCTGGACCTACTCATCACCTGTGCTGTGCCTTGCTCCCTCCCCCACTCCATCCCCCCTGCCCGTGGCACCCGGCTGCCCTGAGGCAGGAATGCGGCTGGGAGCACCGAGCCCTGTGGAAAAGCCCCTCCTCCCCCCCTTGGTCTGATTTTCGGGCTTTCTGCCTTCCCTGCAGCTCCCCGAGGTGACGTGGGGCTGGTGGGGGACACAGAGGTGCCCGTGGGGGTTGGTGTCCCCTGGGGGCTGCCGGGTGCTGCTCGGGACAAGGGCACCACGTTCTGGGCTGGAGCCGGGCCCGGGGAGCTGCTGGGGTGACACGGGGACCGTGCTGTCCTTGGCTCCTCCCCGGAGCCTTGGCTGCCTGTGCCGGCAATAAATCCGCGTGTCAGCAGCGTGGGTCAGCCTGTCACCTCTGTGCTGTGACTGCAGAGTGCCACCAGCGCACACAGAGCCCGGCCGAGCCCCTCCGGCTCCTCGGGGTGCTGGGATGGCCCCTGGGGCCGTGGGACCTGCATTCCCTCTGGGATGAGCCCAGCACCCCAGCCCCTGTTTGTGCACGGGATGGGGATAAATTTGGGCACTGCTTTTCTTCTCCAACATTATTTCCTGGATTTTTTTTTTTTTTTAATATTAAAGCAAGATGTTGCTGGAAAAATGTTCTCCCTTCCCTGTTTTTCCATCAAATTACTTTGCAGAGGAACATCTGGCAGCAGCTCACAAATGGGCTGCTCCCTCCTGTCGCGGTGGTGGTGCCGGGTCCCCGCAGCGGCCGGGGCAGCTGGCAAATGCCACCTGCCACCGTGGTGCCCACCACCCCGTGCCACCGGCTGGCACGGGGGGCAGCGGGCACGGGGAGCCGTCAGCATCGAGTCCCTCGTAGCAAACGGGGAGCTGGGGAGAGGAGAAACATCTGCCACGTCTTTGCTTTGACTCCGTTCCACCCCGAGCTGCTGCTTGCTCTGGTGTGAGGGAGCGGAGCCCGGGATCAGATCCCAGCTCCGAGCCGGGCTCAGCCCGCCGCAGCTGGAGCCAGGGCCGGACCCCTGCGTGGCTGGGAGCCTGGGCGGGGTTTGGGAGCGTTTGGGGGGTGATTGTGCATTGAATCCCCCCCAGCCGAGCGTGGGCTGAGCTCTCAGCGCTCCTTGCCGAGGGGCAGCCTCAGTTTCCCCCAGACCAGAGGGCACAGCCGGGAGCCATCCATCCCTCCCTTCCCCGCCGCAGCCCATCCCGGCCATGCAACACCGGAATTACTGCTCGGAGCCCGCGCTGGAGGATGTTAGGTGGTAACCATGGCAACGGCCAGGTTTCTCTTTCCTTGCCCTTGCCAATCACCTTGAGATGCCACCACGTCCTGGCCACCAACCGGGCACCCCCAGACAGAGTCCCCGAGCTGTCCCGGGGTATGTGGCAGCTCCGGGGATCCGCACCGTCCTCCAAGGACGGGATCCGGCACCCAGCACACCCAGGGATCCCCTGGCTGTGGGGCTGGAAGGAGGAGGGTCCCCAGCCCGTCCCGCCGCCGTGTCCCCGCGCTGGCAGTGTCCCCTCCCCGCAGCCCCGGGGAAGGAGCCCGCCGAGGCGCTCCAAGCAACATCTGCAAGCGCTTATCCCCGCAGCCGGCCTGGCCCTTCCCGAAATAGCTCTCCGGGATGGCTGCCCATGCCAGCACTGATGTAATTTGCTTTTATTTCCCTCCCGTCTGCTCCCTCCCCGCCGAGCCGCGGTTCCTGTCAGGCACGCTCCGCGCCGGGGCTCTGCTGCCGCAAGCCCCGGGTGATGCTCCCGGAGGGGCTGGGGGGATGTGATGCCATGGGAGGCTCCTCATTTCCCTCACCAGAGCTGGGGCGAGCCTTATTTCTCCAGACTGGGGTGAAATTAGGGAAATCCGGGTGTCGGCGGGGGTTGGTGCAAGCGGGGCGGGGTGGGGGGACAGCAGGCCCCGAGGAGATTCCTGATGTCCCCAGAGCTCCGGGAGCCCTGCAAGGGGCGATTCCCCGCTTCTTCACTCTGGCACTGCAGGGTGACTGTCACCGGGTGTCACCCCGGGGCTGGAGATGCCTTTGCCCCGCAGCTCCCGGCCCCGCTCCGTGCGCGGGGGTTTAACTCGGCCCCTTCCAGGCAAGCAGAGACAGCCGGGCGCTGCTCCAGCGTGGAGCGGGCCAGCTGGCAGCCTCCCCTCGCCTGGCTCCGGCACTCCCTGGCTCCGGCTCCGGCCCAGAGCTCGGGAGCAGCGTGTCCGTGCAGCTCCCGCCAGCGCAGCCCCATCCATCCCTCCCGTCCGTCCGTCCGTCCCTCCCCGCCACCACCGCGGGGTCCCAGCCGCGGCTCCGGCCTCTGCCTCCCACCAGAGCCACGGAGGAACGGGAATCCCGGGCAAAAACCCATGGAGAAAACCCCGTGCCCCCGCGGTGCCCTCGGGGGTGGGCGGTGTCCTTGTCCCCTCGGCTCGCACGGCCCGTGCCCGCTGCCACCGCTCTGCCACCGCGTCCCCCCGTCCTCCCCCCTGCAGGAACACATGGAACCACGTCCTCAAATAATTGCTTCATTACGGGCTAATTACTGCAATTAGCTGAGCAGAGCTCGTGCAAGGCGAGGCTCCTCCAGCCCCTGGAGGTGGCACCGTGGATGGACCTGTGGGATCAGGGGGTGCAGCTTGGCACCCTCAGGGTGCTCAGTCCCCTGGGGGCTCTGGCAGGAGCCCAGGGCTGCCTGTGTGGGTCTGTGGCCATCCAGGGCTGCCTTGGCCACCCCCAGCACGGACAGATTGTCATGGCATGGGCACGTGCCAGTGTCTGGTGGCAATCCACGGCGCTGGTCCCTGGCTGCACGTGGGGTTGGTGACATCCAGCACCCAGGACTGCTGTTCCTCGTGGCCTGTAATGGCTTTTCCCACCTGCCTGGCCCCTGATGCTGGCACAGGAGCCCATGGTGGCCCTGCTGAGCAGGAGCAAGGCCAGGCTCACCTTAATCCCTCCATGGGGATGGGGGAGCAGAGGCAGCTCCAGCTCTGGGCACTCCAGAGGTCCTGGGGTGGTTCTTGCTCAGCACTGCCACCACCCAGAGCCCTGCAGGAGATGGGGTGCAGTGGACACAGATCTGATTGTCCCCTTCTGTCCCCAAAACAGGGAAGCTGTGACAAGCAGGATGCACCATCCTCCACTGTGACCCTGGTGTTGTCACCCCTCTGGTGCCACTGTGAGACCTGGGAGTGCCAGGACGCCGTGTCCCGTGCCAGCAGTTGTGCTCAGCTCTGCTGTCATTGTCACGGCTGCGCTTATGAATAAATGAAGTGCGAGCAAAGCGTCTGCCTAATGGCACGGTGACAAATGTGTACCAAAACCAGAGGGAAAAGGGAACAATTTGAGGAATTCAATTATTTAACAGAAGCTTGTTATTGCCATTGCACTGGGGACCCTCCTCCAGCAAGGCCCTGGCTCTGGCAGGGGGTGGCAGGGAGTGTCCTGGGGTGCTGGGGGGGCGTTGGGGGCCACATCCCCCTGGGGTTGGGGACACACGGGAGGGGTGTCTGCAGAGGCTGGTGGCAGCGAGAGGGATTCATTGGCACCTCGGGAGGTGCAGAGGGACTCGAACTCTCTTGTGCTCAGCCTGACTCCTGAGGCTGGACACGCCCAGGGTCTCATCCTGCTCGGTCAGGACCTCGTGGGTCCAGCCCTGGTGATGCCACAGTCCAATGTCACATGAGATGGGGACTCACAGAGAAAGACTGGCACATAAAATGGATTTAAATCAGTCCCACTGTCCCCCGTGTCCAGGGATGGGTGTCCCCACGGCCTGGCCACGGTCACGTGCATGTGGCACAGAGGACAAGGGGCACCAGCTGCCTGTCCCTGCTGCCTCCAGCTGGGGGCTGGAAGGGACCATCCCTCCCTTTTGAGGTCATGGAGACCTCGAGCTCCATCCTGCACCGCAGCCAGCCTCCCTCCCCGGGGCTGTGGGGCTGTGCCACGTCCTTGTGCCAGGAGCTGAGGCCAGCACGGATCAGTGCCCACGTCCCTCCCCAGGCAGCCGGCGGTGACTGATCCTGGCAGGGGACAGGAGCGTGTGGATGTGGGCAGGCTCTGGCAGGAGCCCTGTGCTCAGGGGCAGCTCCCCGTGCCCGCCCCGCCGCTGCCTGGGGACAGCTCGCTCCGAGCTCCATATGCTGGAGGAGATGAGCTTTATCCACCTCCAGCCTCCTCTGGCTGCAGCCCAGGCTCCGGCTGGAGCAGGGATCCTGGGCTCTGGCACAGCCTCCCTCCATCTCTCCTCCCCTCCCTGCAGCTCCGTGGTGGGAGCAGACCCGGCTGAGCCCCGTGGGGCACCCCCGTCCTCTGCCTGATCGCTCAGCCACAAAATCCGACAGGAGCGTGGCCCGTGCCGAGCTCCATCCACCTCCAAACCTGCCCGGGCCGTGCACCCACACGCGGCCACCCCGCGGTGACAGCCACCGCCCTTCCCGGCCCCAGGGGACACCCGTGGGAGCATTGGGGCCCTTCTGCCAAAGGAGCTCCCGGCGCCGCTGCCCCAGCGCTGCCAGAAGCCAGGATGCTCTGGAACTCCCAGCCCTTCCAGAAGCAGGGATGCTCTCTGGATCTCCAGCTCTGCTAGAAGCCGGGATTCTCTCTGGGATTCTCAGCCCTGCCGGCAGTCAGGATGCTCTGTGGAATTCTCAGCCCTGCCAGCAACCGGGATTCTCTCTGGAATTCTCAGCCCTGCCAGCAGTCAGGGTGCTTTCTGGAACTCCCAGCCCTGCCAGAGGCCGGGATGCTCTCTGGAGCTCTCTGCCCTTCCAGAAGGCGGGATGCTCTCTGGAATTCTCAGCCCTGCTGGCAGTCAGGGTGCTCTCTGGAGCTCTCAGCCCTTCCAGAAGCCGGGATTGTCTCTGGAACTCCCAGCCCTGCCGGCAGCCAGAAGGAAGCCGCTGTTTGCCAGGGAGGCAGAGCCTGGCAGGGTGCAGCCGCTGCCAGGCCGGGGAGCTGTGCTGGAACAAGCCCCGGCTCGGAGCCCCGCGGCTTTGGGTGCCCACCCTGCCGAGCAGGAGGAGCAGGAGCAGGATTGGTGCGGGATGTGCGTGCCTGGGCACCCCCGAGTGCCCCAGGGGCTGGGGCCCGCTCGGAGCCCCTCGGTCCCAGCCCTCCCTCCCCGGTCCCTGCGAGCCGCAGCCAGCGGGTGGCTGTTTGGAGAGGAGAAAAATCGCGGCATCAATCCCAGCGGGAGCAGGGGCGGTGATTTAGGGGACCGGTCACCGCCGCAGCTGATGATGAGCTGCGAATCGAGGGGAGAGAAATCAGGCGGTGACACAGAGTGGCAGCTGCTCGCACGGAGTCACCCGCCCCGGGGAGGGGATAAATCCCGGCCGGCACGTTCCTGCTCTCGGGGAGATGGATTTGGAAGGGAGGCAGAGGCTGGGGGGTGAGTTATTGGCTGAGGAGCGCTGGTGCCAGCTGGCAGGGGAGCCCAAGGGTGATGGCACTCCAGTCTGGGACATCAGGGAGGGCTGGACTCTGGTGTGGGACCCCGGGGGTGACAGGATTCCACCACAGGACCCAGGGGTGCTGCTCTCCAGTGTGGAACCCCGGGGGTTCCAGGTGTCCTGTGTGAGACCTTTGCACTACACCGTCCCTCCTCTTCCTCCCAGCCCTTCCAGCTTCTTTAACTCTCCTTTCCAAACAGGCCAAGACGAGGGAGGAGGAGGAAAAGGAGACTCCGGAGCCGGGGGTTTTGTTCCTGCACATCCCCTCCCTGCGTGCCAGGTGGAAATGATCCATAATTCTTTATCTGGAAGTGCTACAGTGGGGCAGAGTCACCTTCTCGCAGTGACTCCAGCTCCAGGGTGGGGGCTGGAGAAGGGGGGTACCCCCACTCCCAGGCCCCCCACCCTCAGTGCTCTGCCCCAGCAGTGGGGTCTCAAGCAGGGCCCTCCTCCACCCCTCTCTCCCGAGCCACCCCTGTGGCTCACCTCCCCAGCCCGACAAACCATTCACAGCGAGATGATGTACGACTTGCTTGCTCATCTAAGTTTTCCTTTAAATGAGGTTTTTTTTTGGAGCAGCCTCACAAATCGATCCCCTGTCACCCATGCTCTGCTCCTGCCGTGGGTAACGGCAGGGAAATGGATCCCTGGGTGCTGGGCAGGGGCGGGGGCTCCTCCAGGCTGTGTCCGGAGCCTCTCCGTGCACGTGTGCCGGGGCTGGTGGCACACGTGGCTGCACATCAGCATTTCGTGGTGAGCACCCCGGCTCGGGCTGTATATCTGGGTGTGCAGAGCTTTATGACAACTGAAATGGAAAAGACAATTGGATGTCAAAACCTATCCCAGGAACCCATTTATACCCACTGACTTTTATGGGATTCCCACTGATTGATTCGAGCACCATAAAACTTCCCCCAGCAGCTCCCAGCCCTCCCGGGCTCGGCTCTGTAGGGATGGGATCCACTCCTCTGCCTGCACCCAGCATTCCTGGGGTGCAGCTTGTCCCCAGCTCCCTGGGGAGCAATTCCAGGTCAGGGCTGCAGCCACCTTGCCACCCACCCCTCTGCTGGAGCATCAGGCAGGATGGGGATGGAGGCCTTGGCTGAATCCTGCACGTTTTCCTTGGGAAAATCCCTCCTTAGCCTCAGTTTTCCATTCCCAGTCGCTTTTCCTCCTCTCAGAGGTGAACTTCATACATCCAGCTCCTGCCTTGGTGGCACTGAGGGCTGACAAGTGACAGCCTTCAGTGCCACCAAGGCAGGAGCTGGATGCTCCACACTGTCCCCAGAGGGACAATCCATCACTCTGAACGAGTGCCATGGGCAGTTGGTGGCTCCAGGAAGCCAAAATTCCACGTGTGGACACAATTCATCACCCCCAAAGCCCAGCGAGGCTCTGGAATCTTCCAGAGAATGGGACAGGGGGCTCTGCTCAGCCAAATCCTAATCAGAATCTCCCAACCCCCCATTTTTCCCCTTTATTCCCCCAAATCCTAAGCAGAGTCCAGGAATAGAGCACTTCTGGATAGAAAGGACTGGAATATTTCCAGTTGGAAGGGACCTACATGGATCACATCCCCACAGTCCCCCAAGCTGGCCAGAGCAGAGGATGTCCAGGGAACCTGTGCCAAGCAAGGCCTTCCCTGAGCTCCCAAAAATAAAAATATTTCCATGTCAGAAAGCTTGAAAAAAGGAAACAGGAACCATAATGGAAAAGATGAGGAGTAAGGAGAAGAAATTAGAATACTAAGTAGAGGAAAAGCAGTGCAAGGAAGGTTCTGGTGGGGGAAGGATGGGGGGTGTCCCCAGGGAGGGCAGGGCAGGGGCTGGAGCGGGTCACCAGTGCCACCAGGAGCCACCGGCGGGCGCAGGGCTCAGCACGGCCCGGAGGAAGGTGACGGGGAGCCCTTGCCAGCACCCCCGGAGCCCTTGGCACGGGTGGGAGCGGCTCAGGCGCCCCGCAGCGCTCTCCCTCCCTCCCTCCCTCGGCTGAGCGCGCTGACCTTTCCCGGCGCTCTCCGGCTGCTGGAAGCGCCGGGGGCCGGGGGAGGCGGCGGCCCCGGCCCCTTCCCCCTCCCCAGCACCTCCCGGCGTGGAAAGCTCCGGGTGTGTGCGGAGAGCTTGGACACAATCAGGACACGGGGACTGCAGCACAGGGACAGCCCGTGGGCGGCCGGCAGTGTCCCCAGTGCGTGCTGTGACAGCAAGGAGTGATGGTGGCAGGTGAGGGTGACAGGCAGGGCCAGTCCTCCCAGTCCCTGCGGGGACTCCCAAGCTTCGGGCTGGGAGGGTTCGGTGCAGGCTCCTGCCACAGTTCAGGAGGGGTCAGGCAGTGCTGGGCGTGGGGGGCAGCTCCTGCCCTGCCAGGCACTGCCATTGTCACACTGCTGCGTTCTGTGGCACCGTTGTGGCACCATTGCAGTGCCACGACGTTGTGGTTGTGTTGCTATTGTGTCAGTGTTGTGTGTCCTTTGAAGTCACCATTGTGTCACTGTCGCACTGCCATTGTCTTGCCATTGTGTCAGTGTTGTGTCACCATTGCAGTCCTATTTTGTCACCATTTTAGTCCCATTGTGTCACTGTTGCCCTGCTGTGTTGCCATTGTTGTGTCACTGTTGTGTCACCGTTGCATTGCCATTGTGTCACCACAGCATTACTGTGATATTGTCATTGTGTCACCACTGCACTGCCATTGTGTCACTGTTGTGTCACCTTTGAAGTCACCATTGTGTCACTGTTGCACTGCCACTGTCTTGCCATTGTGTCACTGTTGTGTCACCATTGCAGTCCCATTGTGTCACTGTTGCCCTGCTGTGTTGCCATTGCTTTGTCACTGTTGTGTCACTGTTGCATTGCCATCGTGTCACCACATCATTACCATGACACTGCCATTGTGTCACCACTGCACTGCCATTGTGTTGCCATTTTGTCGCTGTTGTGTCACCATTGTGTCAGCATTGCATTTCCATGACATTGAGGCTGTGTCACCATTTCATTGCCTTTGTGTCACCATTTCATTGCCTTTGTGTCACTGTTGTGTCACCGTTGTGTCACCACTGTGCTGCCATTGTGTCACCACCCTGTAACCATTGCATTGCCATGACACTGAGGTTGTGTCACCATTTCGTTGCCATTGTGTCACTGTTGTGTCACCATCATGTAACCATTGCATTGCCATGGCACTGAGGTTGTGTCATCATTTCATTGCCTTTGTGTCACTGTTGTGTCACCGTTGTGTCACCACTGCCCTGCCATTGTGTCCCCATCCTGCAACCATTGCATTGCCACGGCACTGAGGCTGTGTCACAATTTCATTGCCATTGTGTCACTGTTGTGTCACCACTGTGTCACCACTGCACTGCCATTGTGTCACCGCTGTGTCACCATTGCATTGCCATGACATTGAGACTGTGTCACCATTTCGCTGCCATTGTGTCACCACTGGGCTGCTACACCATCCCTGGAGCACCATCACCACACCACCCTCCCTCTCCCATTCCTCTCCCCTCCTCTCCCACCCCACCGCCCTTCCCACATCCCGCCCTGCCCAGAGCACCCTGGTTTGTCCCTGGTTTGTCCCCGTGTCCCCAGCCTGAGGTCACATCCTGCTGGCACACCAAACCCCTGCTCCAGCCCGGCCCGGAGCGGGGCTGGCTCCCGGCACAGCGTGTCCTGGTGTCCCGGTGTCCCGGTGTCCCGGCACTCACCGCCCCGCTCCCGCCCCTCCCCACCCCTCGGATAAAAGCTCTGCTCCTGGAATAAAGGATTTCGGAACCCGCTGTGCCTGTGTGGATAGAAACTCATTTGTTTAATAGGCAGCAGTTTGGCTTTGTCATGTTCATTTAGTTTTTAATGACGCACAGTTGTGCCAATATTGATTTTAGCTTATAGGGACTCAAAAAATTTACTATCTGGAATTATCTGAAATGTAGCTGTTGCATCCAGAGGGCAGCAAGATGGATCTTTCCCAGCCTCTCTCCCAGCAAGGTGGTGGCACCAACCAGTTGGGAAGGGCTCTGTGTCACCCCTGTCCCCATCTCACCCATGGTATGGCAGGGCTGGACCTCATTCAGGGAAACTGAGGCACCAGTGTGCTCCCCCAAGTCCTGCCTGCGAGGCTGTGTGGGGATTTGCTGCAGCTGTCGGCTCTTTGCCCCTGTGTCCCACAGGGATGTTTGTGGAGGGCAGGAATGTGCTGGGGGAGCTGGGCCAGGGCTCAGACCTGCCCCTTCACCCCCACCCAAACCTCGTCCTTCGCCCGTGCCTCATGAGCCAACAGCTCTCGGGGTGACCAGACAGCAAATCCCACCCACAGCCCCTTGGAACAGAATTCCTCGGTGGCAGCCAGCCAGAATCCATTTCCTGAGTGTCTCCACACTCCCTGGGGTGACACAGGGTGATGTTGGGGGTGAGGGGACCCCAGGAGCCCCTGGAGCCCCGGGGGGAGCAGAGCCGAGCCGAGCCGAGCTGGCTGGACCAGCACACGCAGCAGGATGGGTGGGCTGGGCATGGGGAGGGGCTGGGCAGGACCCTCCCCTCCCTTCCTGCCCGGGTGCCCCCACAGCCCCATCCCGACCCAATTATGGGATAATTCTCTTTGAGGTTTGGCTGCTGCTGACGGGATTGATTGAGGAGCTGGTAATTACATCTCCCTAAAAGGCCCCTGGGGCTTTGTGGGAACACAAGTGGGGAAGGGAACGCTGAGTTTTATGGGGGGACAGGCCTGGGGAACCTGCCAGAGCCACGTGTCCCCCTGAGCGTGTCCTCACTTGTGCCCACCCCTGCCAGGCAGGGATCCCTCGCTGCAGCCTCAGCTCGGTGTCATCCATTATGCAGGTCTGTAAATATATTATTTACTATTTCCCCGATTTTCACTCATTATTTATAGCTGCAGGCAGGGCTGGAGCCCCCAGCCAGGATCCTGTCCCGCTGCCAGGGACAGGGCTCCCCCTTCCCTCGGCAGAGGAGGGAGTTGGGAAGCTGCAGGCTGGGGGCCCAGGTACCCCTGAGCACACCTGGAGGAGTTTCAGCTGCTCTGGGTTAAATCTCCCGCCCCAGTACAGAGCAGAGATGTGGGCTCAGAAATGTGGCCCAGCTGCTCTTGGATGCCCACCCTGTGCCAGGCAAGGCAAACTGGAGCTGGCCCTTTCCAGGGGGGATGAGCCACACGTGATGCCCACTGGGGACTGGTAAGGTGGGGTTTGGGTTCTGTTGCTTTTGTAGGGTTCTGCTGGCAGGACCCCCAAATTGTGGGGTGTGAAAAGTGCCCAGGGCTGCTGTGGGCACCCACAGGTGTGTGGGTGCTTCAGGTGGTGATGGCAAAGCAAGGGGTGCTGGGAGAGTGAGAGCACACCTGACATCTCCTAGAAACTGATCTGGTGTCCCCCCCAAGACTTTTTAGGACCTGGATTTTCAAAAAAACCCCACTTCTGTGAGCTTTGAGTGTGGGAATCAGGGGTGGGGTCACTGCAGATGCTCTGGCTGAGGGGAGAGGGTTTGGGGGGGCTCTGGCACCCCCGGCCTGGCCCTGGCTGCTGTGGGGGTCAGCAGTGAGTGCCTCAAAAACCTCAGCTTCTGGAAGCATGTGATTAAGTGAGAGCCTTGGATGCAGCCCGCAGCAAACCTGGCTGGTCCCCAGCTGCTGCTCCCGAGGAACGCTCCGAAGGTGGCCTTTAAATGTTAAGAAATCATGTTAAAATGAGCCAGAGCCTTAGTTTAAATTTTTAATCTCCTGATTTAAAAACTCAGCCTTGAGGTCTGGGCTGTTGCTGGGGGCTGGTGCTGCTCAGTGGGTGTCCCTGTGCTGCTGGTCCTGGGGTGTGGGGTCAGCTCTGCAGTGGGGGCTGCACTTTGCCCTCCTGCTGCTGCTGAGAGGAGCCAGCTTTTCCCATGGCTCATCCTGGGGCTCCTCTCGACCCTTTCCAGCCCGTAGGAAAAGGAAAACTCGGCTTTGCAGGGCAGTGGAGGAGCAGTTTGTGGGGCTGGGGGTGTCCTGATTCCACGGTTCCAGTATTAGAAATGTTCCTTCCCCCCAATACTGCAGCCTCAAAGGTGCTCTGGAGGAGGATTCACCGATGTGAGTTGAGGCAGGGAGGGTCTGGAGCAGCAGGAATGCTGTTAGCCCCACCCTCAGCCCCTCTCACACGGGGATCCAGGCAGGAACCCCCCCACCCTGCTCGGTGTGGGGGGACAGACCCCCTCTCTGGTGGGAGCAGCTCCTGCCGGCTGCCCGGAGCTCCGGGGAGGGGATGAGAGCTCGGGATGGAGCAAAGGCCCCCGCCCTGCCCGCCTCCCCCTGCTGGGACTGCTGCCCTCCAGCCGAGGGTGAGGGGCTGTCCCGGGGGACTCCGAGCAGGAGAAGGAGCCTCAGTGGGGTTTGGGAGCCGTGGTGGTGCTGAATGTGCCAAGCCCTTGTGTTTGAAGGGGAACCAGGCCTGGTGGGGGTCCCATGGTCCCCACATCCCCCCTGGGGGGGTGGGACCCTTAACCCCCCCATTCCAGCAGTTTGTGGAACACTTGGGCCCATCTGATGGGAGCAGGGGGTGGCAGCCAGGGCCAGGTCTCCCTGCAGAGTCTCTGGCCCTTTGTAGCTCATTCCCAAAGCTCTCCAAGCAGAGAGCCAGCTCCTGCTCAGCCGTGGGGGTCCTGCCCCCAGTGCTGAAGATGCTGCTCTGCTCTCTGCCGGCTCAGAGCCCCCTCAGCACCGAGCACGGCCCTGAAGGAAAATCTTAATTGGGCTGAGATGCCCCAGGCAGCTGATGCTGGGAGACAGCCCCAGGGCTGGGGCGAGGAGCAGCCCTGGCAGGAAGGCGAGCGCCGTTCCTATCCTCGGTATTTTTTTAGCTCATCAAAGATTTAAGATGTTTCTGTTCCAAGCCGGTTTGGAGGCTCCTTGCACAGCACCCCAGGGCAGTGGAGAGCCCCGTTTGATGCCCTTCAAGGAGTGGCAGCTTCAGCCCTGCCAAAAATGGGGCATTTGCCTGCGTGTGGCCTTCCAGGGCTGGGGAGGGCCCTCAGGGCCCAGGGAATGGTGAGGTGGATGTGACTCACCCCAAGCTGCAGCTCTGGGGAGAAGGGCCCTGTGCTAAGCCCAGGTTTGAAGGGAGCAGTTAAATGATTGCAGAGGCTGCTCCGGCCTGCAGCGCTACCCTGGGCTGACTCTTCCAGCAGAGCTGATGCTTCTGGAGAAAAAAGCCCCTTTCAATCTTTATTACAAAACCAAAAAGGTGCTAGGGAGCCATGCTGCAGCCGGAGCTCTCCTCCCTGTTAGAAAGGGACACCTTGCTGCTGTTCTGGATGGTTCTGGCTTCCCCTGCTGCCTGCGGGAGCTCGTTACCCCGCTGTCCGTGAGGCTGCCCAGCCTCCCGGATCCAATTTCTCTTCCCTGCGCCGCTGCTGACGGCCTGTGGTTCCATCCATCTCCTCTCCCCTTTGATAGCGGAGAAGGACTGAGCTCCTGGAGTCTCTCGCTCGCAGGCAGCGCTTCCGACCTCTCCTTGCACTTCCCCGCCCTTCCCGAGCGCGGGGAGCGCGGGCGCTGCTCCGCTCCGGGAGCGGGGATGCTGCCGGGAGTCAGCGCCTCCTCTGAGAAGGACGAGGGATGCTGAGGACAGCCGAAGCTCTCGGCTCTTGTCCTGCAGCCTCCGGATAGTGCTGATGGTCCCCAAAGCTCCTGACAACCCGGCAAAGACTTTTTACATTTCAAACAAAGCCTTGATCTTTTTTTGGAACTTGCCTTGGTTTCAGACAAGAGTTTTTAATTCAAGCCCAGCGCCGTATTTTGGGTTTGACTTTGATGCGCCCTCTTCAAGCAGGAGGCAAAATAACAGCGTTCACATCCGCAAATAGCCCCGGGGCGGGCTCCTGCTGCCCGCGCCCGGCGGCTCCGGGGAGCGGCCCCTCCTTGCCCGCGGCTCCGGCCGCAGCTCAGGGATGCGCAGCTCCGGGGCAGGCTGGAGACCCCCGGGCAGGGGTCAGCGATGGAGAGAGGAGCTCAAATACCCCTTTTAGAGGAGTCTTGGAGAGGCAGGAGTCCTGTGATGTGGCTCACGGTGGTCTGCAGGGATGTGCTGTCACCGTTCCTGGTGTAATTACGAGTGGTGCTGCCCAAAATTGTAGGTTAAGTTGGGATTCTCAGTAATGCTGGTGGAGGAGGGGGCAGAACTCATGGGAGATGGAGAAATGTCCTGTGTGGGGCTGGGTGACCCAGCAGCACGGGGAGGACACCCCGGAATGTCCTCAGGGAGGTGGCTGGGTGGCAGTGTGGGGCCCTCCCTGACCCTGGGATGTGCCAGCAGCTCCAGGCTCCTCCCCACGCTCCTGGAGACAGGTGTGGTGTTACCTGCTGGAACCTGCTCCTGCCTGGAGGGCTTTGGGCACAAGAGAGCTGGCACGGAGCAGGGAGGGGGGGATGTGCTCTGGTGGGAGCACTGCTCTGAGATCCAGACTCAATCAGTCTGGGTGACCGTGGGGAACCAGGTACCTGTGCAAGTGGGTAATAAACCACTCACAGCTCAGCAAGATTAATGGTAATAACCATAAATCAGTGCCGGCACCAGGGTCAGACCTGGATTTATGGCCCTGGAGACAGGAATTCCTGTTCTTCATGGAACAAAGCCCCGCTCCTGCAGGGGCCTGGCAGCGTGCTGAGTGTTATTGTGGCTGCAGCGGGTGAGGAGGTGCCTGGGGAACGGGTCTGAAGCCCCGATGGGGCTGAGCTCACCCTGGCAGGGCAGCCTCTCCCTTTGCTCGCTCCAGCCGGCAGCGGGAAACACCTCCCTGAGGGGTGAGCCAGGATTGCTGCCTCCCACAGCACATTGATCCCGTCATCTCGGCTGAGAATGCCAGCCACGGAGCTGATTAATGCCGGGGTGGGCAAGAGCTGGGTTATTGTTCAGTCTCTCTTCAAGAGGTCGATGGGAAATTTGGCAGGAGCTCTCCAAATATGCAACGTGCACACAGGCGTTGTCCCCTCAAGGGCTGTGCAGGATTTCCACGTGAGTGTTACATTGCAGTGGAAATGCACACCGGGGCTGGGCATTGTCACGGGCACTTGTATCAATGCCTGTGGGAGAGTGCTCCCTCCGTCCCTGCCCTGGTGTGACCCGGCACTGCCGGGGCTGGCTCCAGGCTAATCTGCTCATGCTTTCGTTTCACCCTGATCCTTGCAGGTCCCTTGGCTCAGAGGTGCCGTGTGTGCTCAGGAGGCTGATCCAGAATTCCGGATGGATATTTCCTCCTGTGCAGATGGTGCAGGTCCTTGGGTGTTAATGCTCGGTAGCAGCCGTGACTGAGCTGCTTTCCCCCACCTAATAAAAGGCACTGTGCTAGCAGAAAGCACAGACATCTTTGAAGGATGTGTGATCCTGTTGGGAGCTCTGGGCTTGAGGAATTGCGGGATCAGGCCTGATGAGGTGGCGTGTTGTCAGGGAGGTGCTGCTGGGTCATCTCTGGGGTTAAAGGTTTTGTTGGGTTTTTTGAGGTTTATTTTTGAGAACCCTAGAACATTTGCTCTCATATTCCTGTGTCATTGAGTTCTGCCTTAGAGCTACCTGAGGGATGTGCTGCGTCCCCTTCACAGGGGTCGAGTGCTGATGCTCTGAGAGCTGTCGGAGGGACTGGGGCAGCAAGGGGTGGGTTAGGGTGGGAGCTGTAGACAGGAGCCGCTGTATCCACAGCGGGGGCACCGGGAGCGGGGGGGGGGGTCCGCCCGCTCCGCACGAACCGGGGGCGGCCGGTGGGGACGCGCCGCTCCCTCCGCGGCCGCTGGGTAGCGCTCGGGGCCGCGCCGTCTCCCCGCCTCCCCGGCTCGGGCTGCCCCCGGCTCCGCCGAGCCCCGCCGCCGCCGCTCACTCCGCCGCCGCACAGCGCAGGAGGAGCAGCAGCGGCCGGAGCGCCGAAAGGGGTCGGCGCGGCGCCGCCAGCCCGCCCGCCGCGCATCGCCGGCGGCTCCGAGCGGGACCCCGCGCCGCAGCCCGCCGCTGCCGCACTTTCCCCCGTTCCCCGCCGGGGACGAATCCTCTCTCTGTCGCCCGGAGCCGCCTAGGAGGGGATGTCCCTCGGCAAGAGCTGAGCGCTAGGGAGGGGCCGCCCCCCGCCCCCAAACTTTTCGCTCGGCCCCGGAGCGGCGGGGACCCGGCCCCCATGGAGCCCGGGCGGGCAGGAGGGGCCGGGGGCGCGGCGCCCGGCGCTTCCCGTCCCCTTCCCTGACGCGGGGCGCAGCGCTCGGGGAGGGGCTCGGCTGCCGGCTCCGCTCCGGATTTGGTGGTCCCGGCTCCGCGCGTCCCTGAGGAAGCTGCCGATGGTGGGGAGCTGCCTGCGGACCGCCCCCAGCCCCACGAGGAGCCCTTCGCCCCGGCGCTTTCGCCTCCCCCTGAGCAGCGCTGCTGCGGGGATCCCTACGCCGGAGCCGCCCGGATTATAAAGTCGGGGAAGTTCTCCCCCCGCAACCCCCCAGCTTGTCTCGGCAGAGCCATGGCCCGGCTCCGGAGCTGGGGGCTGCTCTGCTTCGCCATGCTCGCCCTGCCCGGCCCCCCGGGAGCCGGCGCCCAAGGTAAGGGGATGCGGGGGGCGGCGGGAGACGGGGGGACCCCGCGCTGCACCCCTCAGCCGAGCCTATTGCCACGCCGGGCTTGGGAGATCGGTGTGCCAGCCGGGGGATGGGAGCGAGGCGGCTCAGGAGCTCCTACCGGGGGAAGAGCGGCATCCGTGATATTCGCAAAGCCTCCCCGGAGCCAGGACTCGCGGCCCGCCGGTGCCGGGCGCAGCGCGGTGTCCGTGGTGGTTCAGGGGCACGAGCAGCGTGGCTCTGCCTCCCCCTTCCCCATCACTGCCCTCAGGCTGGGGATGGGGGGAACGTGTTGCTCTGAGCGTGAGGTAGAGTCTGTGCTGGAGCACCTCCGGGAGAGTCAGCAACCCCGAGCGGTGAGCGTCGCCCATTCCCCCCCTCCACGGGTACCCCCCGTTGTGCCACAAAACCCGGGGTGCGAGTCTGGGGGATTCCCAGGGAGCAGCTCCTACCCTGATGTTGGTCCTGTCGACTTCCAGCCGCTGGTACGAACTGGCAGGGGGCTGGGGGGGTCTGCACCCCCATCCCCTGTGGGTGCCTGGGGCTCCCACTGCACCCCAACAAGCCCTGGGGGCTGCAGGGCAGGGTGAACCCCTCTCTGCTGCTCGCCCTGTGGGCTCGGGCACAGCACAGGCTGCTTTTGCCTGCTCCGCTAGCCCACAGGGATAGAAAAATAGTTTGTGGCCCTTTGGGGTGCAGCTGGGGCTCAGAGGGGCCGGGGGGGCCCTGTGGTCCCTTCCCGGCCGTCAGGGTCCCTGCGGCCCCGGAGAGGAGGCTCCGGCTGGCAGGGCTGCAGCGTGGCCGCCTCTGTCCCTGCGCTTGGACTGAGCAGCTCCAGACGGGAAATGGGGGGGCACAGCCGAGCGCAGCAGCGCCGGGGGTCCTCACCCACGACATTTCTTGCCCTTGTTTGTGGCAGCAAGTGGAGCCAGAAGTCCCTGAGCGCTCCCGTGCTCCCGCTCCCCCTGAGCCTCCCCCAGCGCTGCTATAATTTCTCAGTAATTAAGTTCAGAACATAACATCTAAAGCGGCAGTATATTATCCGGGCAGGCCCTGTGTGGGGAGCTCTGAAGGTCTCTTTGATTGATTCACTCCCTTGCCGAGTTTCTCTTCTCCTGGCTGGCGTCTCCGGCTGCCGGCTCCCCTGCGATCCGTTTGTTCCCTGCCCGCGGGACGGGCTCCTGGGGCGACCCAACCTCCTTCCCTTCATCCGCGGGGCTCCGGGGTCTCGCTGTGGGGTGGAAGATGTGCGGCTGCCTGTGCCCGGCGCTCCGGAGGGGTGGGGAGGGGGCTTCGCTCGGCTCTCCTGGCGCAGCAGCCGAGCTTTGCGGCTCTGGCTCTCTGCGGCGCGTGTCGCGTCCTCGCGGGCGCGGTGACATTGCTCGGTGCCCGGCCCCGGCGGGCCGGACGAGCCGGAGGGATCATTCCCAAAGCCTGGCACGTGCCCGCCTCCCCGGCCGCGGGTGGCACTGGGGACACGCCAGCAGGGTCACCTCCCGGCTGTGGCGGCCGCGGGGAGCCGGCGCTCTGCGCTGCGCGCCGCTGGGATGGACACGGAGCTGGGGACAGCCCGGCACGGGGCTCCTCCGGGCTCCGGTTTGTCCCACTGCGGTGGGGCGGGCAGAGCTGGCAGTGAGGGGCAGCAGCGCTTTGTGCCAGGGCTATCGATTCTGGCAGCCAAGGGAAACGGGATCAATCGGGAAGGGAAGGGAAGGAGAAGGCGACAGCGCGAGACCTCCCCGGCCGGGGCGCAGGGGCTGCCCGGGCACGGGGCGAGGCACCTTCATACCTGTGCTTGCTGAAAAAAAGGCCCCTTGCTGCCCGTGAGAGACAGGACGGAAGTTTAATTACAGCCCGTCTGTGCTGTGTAATTATTAATTACCCGTGGCAAAAAATAACTTATTGATTAGGGGCCTCGCGCTAATTACCCGGAGCCCAATGCGGAGCGGGGGGAAGGCTCAGCCGGCGGCGCTGCCCGGGCGGGAGCTGTCGCAGTGCGACCTGTGCCGGGCCCGGGGCTGTGCCAGGCTGGGGGCACGGGCAGCCCACCAGCAAAGGCCCCTTGGCTGATGAACAAGGCAATAAAGGGATCCCCAAGAGCTGGGGGGAGGCTGGGGGTCCCCAGCCCCCTCCTGCTCACTCTTTGTAGATTTTCAGACACCCAGGGGTGCAGTTTCCCCACATCCAGTGCTGGGGGCACAGCCCAGGACCGCCCGTGTGGGCACAGCACCTCTAATGGGATTGAGGAGGCTGCTGCCAGTCCCAGGAGGGATTTGGGCAGCTTAAGGTTCCAGACGGGATTTGGGGCAGGGGCCTGCCGTGGGCAGCTTCCACCAAAGAGGCTTATTGGAGGTGGCAGCAGGGGAGTTCCAGCATCTTCTGTGCCCGTGCGTGCAGCCTGGGCACGTCGGCACACCCGGTGCCCTGTGGGGCTGGGCGGGAGGGGGCAAGGACGAGCCCCTGCCCACCCTGGGGACGTGATGCTGGTGCCAGGCTCTCACCAGGGCTTTGGTAATGGGAGCTGCTGGTTGCTCTGTGCCGGTGGCGTCGGGGCAGGAGGGGATGGCCCTGGCTCTTCTGTCCCTGCCAGCACCGTCACATTCGCTGGTGGCCTCGTGCAAGGCACCGGCTCGGGAAGGAGAGTGGCTTTTAGGGGAGAGGAAGGGAAGATTAAAATTTGATGCTGCTTGGGAAGCCATTAGTGCCTGGGCACAGCGATGATGAAATTTTGATGACCTGATAGCAGTGAGGGAGGGGGATACAGTCCTGTCCCAGGCAGGCTGTGTCACTGTGCCTTCACTGCGCTGGTCCCCGAAGGTTTGGGGTGCCAGCTGAGGAGGAGAGCAGGCAGGATGATAGCTGGGATGGAAATGGGAGCTCGTAGCCACCTCCAGCTGCAGCGCTGGTGGCAGGGAGAGCTGGCGGTGGCTGAGCAGCTCCTGCCCCGGTGCCATCCGGGGACCAGGGTGAGTGACAGCGTCAAGTGCTGCTCGTCCCCTAGTGACGGGGACCGGGCTGCGGTGGCATTTCCGCACAGGCAGGAGCTCCAGGAGAGCGGCAAGGAGGGAGCAGGCGGATGCTTGGCTGCTTGAGAACCTGGGAGAGCGCTGATAATTAAACCGCGAGGAGGGAGGCTGCCGGGTGCTGCGACGAGGGGTGACCCTGCCTCTGCCACTCCACGAGCTGTGTCCTTGTCCCCAGCCTGTGCCTGTGGCTGAGGGATGAGCTCCAGCCACACTCACATCACTGTAGGCCCTACACAAGCTGCTTTGGGGTGTGTTGGTTGCAGCAGCAGCACAGGCAGTGCCTGGGGTGAAATGGCCCCGTGGGGCAGCGCCATGTGCGAGCAGAACCCGCTGGCTGGGTGGGTGGGTGGTGGAGGGTGCCCTCCCCTCGGAGCCCTCGTTACTGCCCCAAGCTCCTTAACGAGTGGCTGGCGTGTGGCTGGGTGAGAAACGGCCGGGGAGAAATATGCTGCTGTCAGTGGTGATGTGATTGTGCTAACGAAGGGCGAGCTGAGCCCCCGCGTGCCCGCGCTTGTGCCAGGGCTGGTGGCTCCACTGGGCCCTCGTGGCACTGGGCCTTGGCCTTCCAAAGCAGCCCTGGGGAGATCCGGCAGCCCTGGGGAGCTGGGGTGGCTCAGGGTGGGGGGCACTGGGGTGTCCTGGGAGCTTCTCTGCCAGTGCAGTGGAGTGTGGCACGGAGCTGCTGGAAAGGCCATGGTGCCAGGGACCATCCTCATCCCCAGGCTGCTGCTCTGAGCTGGGGTTTCCCCCATCCCTGGGGATGGATCCAGCCTCAGGATGTGTTCCTATCACTGCCCAGCCAGCAGGCAGGAATGTGCTGGCAGCAGCTCCCTGCTGTGCTGGCCATGCTTGGCATCCCTCACACCCCCCTTGGCATCCCTCTCACCCCGGGCATGCTGGCAATGCCACTGGCATGGGCACTGCCCTCAGCACCCTCCGTGGGTTTGGGGACTGGCTTTTGGGGTGCATTTCCCACCCCTGCTCCCAGCTTTGGGGCTGTGCCCTGCACCCCTCACCCTGCAGCCCCTCTCCCCAGCCTGGCTCCCAGCACCTGCCCGTGCCCCGGGCAGGCAGTGGCCCCCTTGGTGGCCCCCGCCCCAGCCGCCCCTCGCCCCCAGCCCCGGGGGTGCAGGAATGCCTGCCTGGAAAGCCATGCCGGGCTCGGGTTGCCTGGGAACTGGGAAACCTGATCCCTGGGAACGGGGGCCGAGGGCAGGGGACATTCCCGGGCTGCAGCTGGTCCCCAGCCCCCTTTGTCTCTCTGCTCTGACGGGGCCCCCAGGAATGGAGACTTGGGGCGTGGGGGCTCGAGCAGGGCCATCCCTGGGGACACTGTGGATGCTCCGGGGTGTCACCTTCCCCTGTGGATCAGTGTCACCACCACGGCTGGGCGAGGGGACCAAGGCCGGCTTGGACAGGGCTTGGAGGAGCCTGGTCTGTGGAAGGGGTCCCTGCCCATGGCAGGGGTGGGACGAGAAGAGCTTTAAGCCCCTTCCAACCCAGCCCATTCCATGACTCTCTGAAGGCCCCAGGATCAGCTGCTGCTGCGTGCCAGCAGCTGGGCATCCGGGCTGGCCACAGGGATGGCACGGTGGCCATTCCAGGAATGCTGGAGTCCCCTGTGCTGAGCCACCCTCCCTCCCTGCCAGCCCTCATTGTCCCCACCGCCCACCCTGACACGTGGCAGCTCCTGAGCATTCCAGGAGCTTCCCTCCAGCCTGAGCAGCGCAGGGAAACTGAGGCACAGGGCAGGGTGGTGGGGACAGTGGGAAGGGGACAGTGGGGCTGGCTGCTGTCCTGCTGCCTGGTGGCACTGGGTACAGCGGGGAGGGGACCCGAGCACACGTGAGCTGCTCCTTTGGCTCCCGTCCTCTCTCCCTGTCCGTGAGGAAGCCCCGGGTGCAGGGAAGCCTTGATGACTTTGGCCATTAGCAGAAGAAGCGGCTGAGCTAATTTTAGCCCTGGTAGCTAATTGCTTTCTGCACTGCTGGGTGAGCCCACAACCCACGAGCCCTCGGCTGTAACCTTGAGCCCTCCCAGCTCCGTGCCCAGCAGCACTGAGGTCCTGCCAGGGCAGGGAGCGGGATGGGGATTCTCCTGTGGGATCACTGGGCCCTGGAGGGGTTTCTCTGGGACATTAGGGTCTACAAAGCTGGGAGGGGTTGGGGTGCCTGGCAGGGTGCCTGGCAGCTTGGAGCAGTGGCCCCTGTGCCGTGTGTGGAATGGGGACAGGTAGTGTGGGAGGACTGTGGCTGTCAGGGGTGGCCGTGAGCTGGAGTGGGACTCCTTCAGCTTAATGAAGGGAAATGCTGGGTTTGGGCCCCGTTAACTGGGAATTGCTGGATCCAGAAGGCATTTCCCCAGGGCAAGAGTGAGGCTGGGGACACTCGTGCTCCCTGTTCCTGCTGCAGGGATGGAGCTCTTCCCGGGATGGCCTGGGGTACCTGTCCCTGTGTCCCCACCCTGCAGGGCCACCCCCCAGCACGTCCCAGCTCTTTGACTGGAACCTGGGGCAGTGCTGGGGGTTTGTGGGGACATTTGTGTTCCTTCCAGGAGCCCGTGTCCCCCTGCAGGCAGGAACAGCGCTGGCTGCCAGGGGTGGCTGCCCCCACGGTCTCTGCAGGGTGGGACACTCGGTGCTTCCCCTCCTCTTCCTCCTCCTGGGCTTGTCAGGGGTCAGGCTCGGAGCTCGGAGGGAGGTGATGGGTCCTGCATGGACCTGGCATCCCAGCTCCTGGCAGTCCGTGAAGGGCTGGATGGGATGGAGCGGGATGTGGGCACGGTGCCGGTCCGGGGCAGCGTGGGGATGGGAGGGACGGACGGAGGGACAGAGGGACGGACGGATGGAGGGGGCTGGGACCGGCGGCCACAATAGCTCTGGTTTCAGCACTCCGCCTCCTGCATGCCTGAAAAACAGCTGATGGCCGTGACGGGGGATGAAATGGGATTAGCTGCTGCTTCCAAAGGCAGGGCGTCCTGCCGAGCCGGACAATGCTCCCGCTGTGCCCGCGTCCCACCAGCCCTGCCCGGGGCCCGGCGCTGTCCCCTGCCCCGGCTGTGCCCGGGGGCACCTTCCCGGGGGTGCTGGAGGCCCCGGGGTGGGTGCTCTCCTCTGGAAGAGCACCCTTCCAGCCCCGAGCAGCTCCAGGGCAGCTGTTGGGGCGGCAGGAGCTCGGAGCTGTCCCAGCCCAGCGAGCACCTGGAGCCCCGCAGTGACAGGAGAAGCGAAGCCCGTGGCACGAAGGGGTTTGGCAGGGTGGGCACCTCTGTCCTGCCCCCCCGGTCGGTGCGGGACCCGCGGGCTGTCCCGGGGCCGGAGCCACGCGCGGCCGCAGCTGCGGCGCTGCCGTGCTCGGTGGAGTGAACTGATGTTTATTTTGATAATGAGTTCTCAATGCATTCGCCAACTAATAAAATCAACTCATTAGGGTGGGATGTTCCACTCCGAGCTCTGCCGCCCTCGGGAGAGCCCTCCCCGCCGGCTGAGCACCTGGAAGCTCTCGGCACCCGGCCCCGGCGGGGAGGGAGAGGATGGGTGCCTTCATCGCCTCCTTGTCTCCGTTTTCCTGGCGAGCAGCGGGGCTGTGCAGGGCGGTGGAAGCAGGACGCGTGCAGGGAGCAGGGCACGGAGCTGCCGGAGCCCTTGCCCGGGGGCGCCGGGGGAGTCTCGCTCGCTTGGCTTCTCCCCATAAGCTTCACGTCAGGCTGGAATCGCTGGCGCGGCGTTGGCTGGAAAAGCCCCTCTGGCTGGGAGAGCCACAAGTGTGTGAATAAATGCGATGACCAGAGTTTGCTGCGCTGCCCTGGGAATTCAGGGCTGTCCGGGGGGGAATGCCAGGCTGCCTGTCCCTCCCCCACCCCGCCAGCAGGGCTGGCTGGGGAGGAAAAGCTTTGGAAAAAAAAGCTTTTCCAAGGAAAACTCATGCTCGCCGTCATGCTACAGCTATTTCTGTTTCAAGTGAGCAATGCAACGACTAATTAATACTTAGGAAAAAGAAAGTCTGGGCAACACCCAGTGCATGGGCGAGTGCCCGGGGCCCGCTGGCTCAGGGCCGTGCCGGGGAGGAGGACTCCGGCCAGCAGCGCCTTCCTCCCGCCTGGCACGGCCGGGCCAGCTGGCAGAGCATTTTCCATCCCGCGGGGCTGGCCGCTCCATTGCGTCAGTGCCCCGGGAAGGGCTGAGCGGGGCTTTTCTTGTGGTTTCTCTCTTCTGTTTTTCTTCCCCCGCTTCTTTTGGGCTGGGCGACGCCGCCTCGTTGGGATTCTCGGGGCCAGGCTGGGACGCGGCTGTTGTGTGTCTGTCTGTCCGTCTGCTGAGCATCCTGCCAGGCGGGGGGGGGTGGGACACGGGTGTCCCTGGAAGGAGGGACATCTCAGGTGCTGCTGTGGCTCCTGCAGGGCGAGGCCTGTGATGGCTTTGCTTTCCCAGCCCTCAGGGCCGCTGGGAGCCCGGAGTCTCTGCAGCGCAGGGCTGTGCTGTCCTTCCAGGAATTCCTCGAGGATGCACTCAGCCGTTCCACGGGCCAAACCCAGCCCCGGGCTCGTGTGTCACTCCCTGGGGTGGGTGACTGGGGACAGGCTCCGGGATTTTGGGACCTCCACCTCGCTTGGCAGCCGGGTGTGGAGCTGTTCCTGCCAAACCCGTGTGGGGGAACCCCGGGCTCGGCTGGGAAGGGCTGAAGTGCAGGACGGGGGATGCACTTTGACCCCTCTCCTGCCCTGGCAGGAGTTATGTCCGTCCATCCTTCCCTTCCTCCGTGTTCTGGAGCATCTCCCGGGAAAATCAGCCGCAGGATCCGGCCCCTCTAATAGCGTTGAGTCACTCTCCGGGTGTCCGTGACTCACAGCAGTGACCCAGATACGGCGGAGCTGCGTAATCGCGGGCTTCGGAGGGATTCTGCCGTCGGAAGGAGTTTGCTGGGCAAGGAAGGACTTTTGTCCAGAGCCTGGAGCTCCTTCAACATCCCCAGCTGGGGACGGGGCTGTGTCCTGCGCGGGGACAGGCTCGGCAGGACAATGTCTGTCTGTGCCACCCGCAGCAGGGCAGCCCTGGGGGTGTCCCCTGGGCTGGGTGGGCTCCTGCCCCTTGTCCCTTCTGGGATGGATGGGCTCCTGTCTTTATCCCCCTGGGCTGGGTGGGCTCCTGTCTTTGTCCCCCTGGGCTGGGGGTGGGCTCTTATCCCTTGTCCCCCTTGGGCTGGGTGGGCTCCTGTCCCTTGTCCCCCTGGGCTGGGTGAGCTCCTGTCCCTTGTCCCCCTGGGCTGGGTGGGTTCCTGTCCCTTGTCCCTTCTGGGCTGGGTGAGCTCCTGTCCCTTGTCCCCCTGGGCTGGGTGGGTTCCTGTCCCTTGTCCCCCCCGGGCTCGGTGGGCTCCTGTCCCTTGTCCCTCCCAGCTCCTGGCAGCTCCACCGTTTGTGTTCGGAGCTCCGTGCCCCGGGGCCAGGGCTGGGCTCGCGCTCCGGGGTCGGCGGGGGCTGCCCGGTGCCTCGGAGCACAAAGCTCCTCTTGTCACCCCCCGGGCTGGGGCTGGGAGGCACAAGGCGGCCGTGTGTGTGTGAGTGTGACTGTTTGGGGTTTCCCGGAGGGAAATGTTGGTTTTTCCAGCGGCAGGGATGGGCAGGCACACAGCCCGCTCTGTTCCCAGCCGTGGGGCTGAATGAATCCCTGTTCCCGGCCAGGCTGGTGTTTCTCCCTTGGCTCTGGGAGCAGTTCGAGCCTCACCTTACCCACGTTGGCACCGGGCTGCACCTGGCTGTGTCCCCAGCGCCACAGGGACGGGGACTGAGGGCTGTCCCGGGCTCTGGTCCATGGGAAGCCTGAGGGGATGGTGCTGGCACGGCCCTGGCTCTGCTGCAGCGGGCAGAGGAGGGTTTGTCACCAGGTTTGGGACCTCTGATGTCCGGGGACGTGGGCTGGGAGCTGCTGAGGTGTTGGGGAAAGGATTGCCAGGATGAGACTGCAGGGGAAGGAGGCTTCATCTCCAGCACTGCTGCTGGGAGAAGGGAGATCCTGAGCCTTTTTCCAGCACCCCTGGTCCTGGGGGAGCCCCTCCCCACATCCCCCATCCCTGGAGGGGCTCACCCGGGCATGGTGAGGCTGCCCATGGCCCCCTGAGCCCGCCAAGAGCCCCGGCTGTGGAAGAGGAGCTTGTTATGGAGCCATCCTGCTTTTAATTAACAAATTAAAATCCTAGTTAACAATCCAGCCCCAGGGCTGTTGGAGGCTGGGAGAAACTGGAGCGTTTGTTATGGAAACAGCAGTTAATTAACAAATAAATAAATAAGTATGGGCCTGGAGACAGATGTGGGAGGAGGAAGGGGAGATGGCAGAGTGGTCGGGGTGTCCCACTGGCTTGGCCTGGTGGGATGCAGCGAGGGAGGAGGACATCCATCCATCCATCCATCCATCCATCCATCCATCCATCCATCCATCCATCATCCATCCATCCATCCATCCATCCATCCATCCATCCATCCATCCATCCATCCATCCATCCCTTTGTCCTGGGGGCTGCCATGTTCCACGTGGGCACTGCCAGCGCCGTTCAGAGCCACTGAGGGCAGGGGGCTCTTGCTGGCAGTGCCAGGACAGGTCTGGCCACGTTCCACCCTCCAGGGCCACCTTGGCAGGCTTGGGGCTCCTGGTCTCTGCCTGGCTTTTCCTGAGCACTGCCAGCTCTGGGAATCACCCCCGCAGCCCCTGCCCCCACCCTGGGACAGAAGGTGCCAGCACAGATCTCCAGCAGGGATGGATGAGGGGTGACACCAGCAGAGCGGCCGTGCAGCCCGCAGGGGACACCAGTGCCACACTGGGGACCGCAGGAGGAGGGGACAGCACTGGGGCATCTCTCGGGGGCTGCTCCTGCACCCAGGCAGGGCCTGCCGTGCCCCCCACTGTGTCACCAGGGCTGTGGGGAGGATCTGGGAGCACTGGCAGCTGCCAGGGAGGGGGTGCTGAGGCCGGGGCCGTGCCCTGCAGTGGTCAGCTCGGATCAGCCACAGGGATGTCACCGAGGGCCCCGGGTGGCAGCTGCTGCCAGCGGCGATTATCACCACGGGCGGCTGCTGGGCACCAGGGCCCTGTGGGGGTTTGGGGTCACTGGGCTGCTCCCTGAGGAGCTGCGGGGTCACCTGGGGGTCTCACTGCCAGTGCCACGGGCGATGAGAGCCAGTGCCACGGGCAGGGGTGGCTGTGGGATGTGACCCAGTGCCATGGGCAGGGGTGGCTGTGGGATGTGACCCAGTGCCACAGGCAGGGCTGGCTGTGGGATGTGACCCAGTGCCACGGGCAGGGCTGGCTGTGGGATGTGACCCAGTGCCATGGGCAGGGGTGGCTGTGGGATGTGACCCAGTGCCATGGGCAGGGCTGGCTGTGGGATGTGACCCAGAGGCATGGGCAGGGGTGGCTGTGGGATGTGACCCAGTGCCACGGGCAGGGCTGGCTGTGGGATGTGACCCAGTGCCACGGGCAGGGGTGGCTGTGGGATGTGACCCAGAGGCATGGGCAGGGGGACTGTGGGATGTGACCCAGAGCCACAGGCTGGGGTGTTCGTGGGGACCAAAGTGGGGACGTGACCCAGTGCCTGTGTGAGGACGTGGGTGGCTGAGGGGTCACTGTGGGGACATGACCCCTCTGCCAGCCCACACCGGGGCCCTGCAGGGTTTTTGTGGGGTGAGGAGGGGGCAAAGCCCACGCCCCTCCTGCAGCTTCACCTCTCCAAGGGCTTAGGGGAAGGAAATCAGTTTAAGCTGCAGCTCTGCAAATCCTGCGGTGTCACACGGGCGGGAGCCGTGCTCTGCTGAGCAGCTCCTCCAGGTTTCCTCTCCCTCAGCCTCCCCCTTAATCCAGTTAGCACACCTCAGCAATCGGCTTAGGGCATGTAGGGAACCCCAAATCCCCTCTGAGGGAGCGGCCCAGCAGTGCTGGAGCTCTGGGCTCAGCCCAGCTCCTCTCTGGGGAGGTGAGGCCAGCTCCAGCTCCCCTCCTTTGCCAGCCCTCCTGGGGTCCTGGGCACACATCCTTGCACCCTCTATGGGAGGTGTCCCCACATCCCCAGAGCTACCCACGACCCAAAAATCCTTTTTCCATGTCAGTGAGCTGCCCAAGCAGCTGCACAAGTGCACGGGGGGCTGGATGGAGATGAGCTGGGACAGCTGTGACCTGAGCCAGGGACAGCGTGCCCATGGCCAGCAGCCCCTCGTGCTGCCCGTGCCCCCTCCCCACGGCACAGCAGCAGCTCCCAGAGCCGTGAGCAGCCCGGCAGCTCCGAGAGGCACCAGGGCAGGGACGGGCGTGCTCCGGCAGCAAGGTCACCGCAGGGCAGTGCTGGTGGCAGGCGGCTGGAGGGCACCGGGTGCCAGCCTTGGAGCCCCCCAGCTCTTCCCTGTCGTGGGCAGGACGGGCACAGCACCTGGCACGGCTCCGGGCTCTGCTGCTGGAGGGATGTGGCCGCTGTGAGATGCTCCTGCAGCGCTTCCCGGCTCCACAAGGGCGGTTTTATCCCAGTGGTCCCGGTGGGATGGGAGCCGGGGACAGAGGACGCTGTCCAGGCCGCTGTGCCTCGGCTGAAACCCCCCCAGCTCCTTTTTGTGGGGCTCCCCCTGCAGCCCCCGCTGCCTCCTGGGCCGTGGTGCTGCGGGAGGGCCCAGCCCGAGCCCCCCGTGCCCATCTCAGCCCACCAGGAGGGCAGAGATAAGAAGGAAAATCATGTCCAGGGCTGTTTTCCACACGGCAGAGGGCTGGAGCAGCCCCAGAAGCTGCAGGACACCATGTCCAGGTCCCCCTCTGTCCCTGCTCTCTGGGAATGCTGTGGGGCTGGGGATCCCACACCTCAGAGGAAGGGCTGGGGGTTGGGTGGGGAGAAGGAAAACCTGCTGGGACGGGGATGGGGACCCGGGATGGGGGAATGGAAACACGATGTTCTCCAATATTCTGCTGGAACTAGGGCACCGTGAGCTCTCTGGTCCAGGAACTGACCCCCCAAAAACTGCACCGTGTCCCTGCCTCCCTCCCACCCCCAGCTCCGGCAGCAGAACTCCCCCCACGGCTCCCTCGCCGCCTCGGAGCGCCGAACCCCTCCTCAATAATTCAGGACGCCGAGTGCCGTCCGCAGGGGCTGCGGATAAACGCGGTAAATGGCTGAGAAATGGAGCGTGTCCTCGGGGAGCCCCTCCGCGCCGGGGGCCGGGCCCCTGCCCGCCCTGCCGGCCCCGGTGGCCGCTCCGAGCCCGCACAGGTACGGGCACCGCGGAGCAGGGAGGGAGAGGAGCTGCCGAGGCCACTGGAGCGTTGGGAATTGCATTTCATGGCTGGGCAGGCTGGGATACCCACCCGGCCCCGCGCGCCGGGCGCTCGCAGAGGAGATAAGATTTGATTAAGAAGGCTGCTATTAATTTATGGCAAGTACACTCACGGCAGTGGAGAGGTTGCTTTTAATTAATAGCCAGAAGGAGAGTTTTAAAGCTCTTGGTCTCAGTGGGGGGAGAAGGGAGGGAGGGGAAAGCAGGGAAGGAAGGGAACAAAGTAAGTTGGGAGGATTAATGGTCACATCTGCAATTATAAGTCTTTTTCTTAGTAAAAAGGGCAAAAAAACCCAGATCAAAAGACACGTCGTGGGTGGGGGTGTGTGGGGCAGCCGGGCTGGTCCCTGGGGATGAGATGGGTGGGACTGTGCCGGGTGCCTTTGGCACTGCTCCATCCCAGCCTGGGGGACAGCAGGGGACAGCTGGGTGTCCCTGTGGCTGCTGGGGAGGGATCTCATGGAAGAAATGATTTACTGTGAGGGTGGGCAGGCCCTGGCAGTGCCCAAGGCCAGGCTGGACAGGGCTTGGAGCACCCTGGGATAATGAAAGCTGTCCCTGCCATGGCAGAGGTGGAACTGGATGGATTCTAAGGCCTTCCCCAGCCCAAACCCTCAGGCTTTGGGTGACTCTGTGGTTTTGGCTGTGGTGGTGCTGGCAGGAGGAGGATGGAGCCGTCCTGCCCTGTTGGATCCCCTCCGAGGCCGCAGGGTGTGGCTCAGGCTGCTCTGCACCTGCCCAGGTGTGGGGAGGAGGGCGAGCAGGGCTCAGCCAAGGTGCCCAAGCCACGCTGACTCATCCTGGCTCCATCCTGGCACCCCCAGCCGGGCCTGTCCCCGAGGTCCCGCCTGGCAGCTCCGTCGCGCTCGGCGCTCCCCAGGTGCCGGCGGCGCTCGGCATTTCAATTCCGTGTTTGCTTTTTATTAAGGGGATGGAGCCGTGTCTCAGGAATACTAATGGCTCTGGCAGCTCTGGAGAGAGCCTCCAGCCCCCTGCACCTGCCACCCGCCACCCGGGACACCGGGAGCACCCCGGGCGTGGCGGTGGCTCCGTGCCCTTGGGGACACGAGGGCCATCGAATCGACCTGGTGGCTGTAGCAGCATCCACTGAGAGATTGATGCTTCCCCACCTCACCTGGCACCTGGCAGGCCGGGAATGGGACATAGCCAAGGGGTGGGGTGAGTGTGGGCAGGGATTCACTTGTCCCCAGGGCCACCAGGTCCCTGTCACCCCCGGGATGGCCATGAGGGATCCCCTGGGGCCACCTCTCCTTGTGCCACCTGGGGCTGTGACCCCAGCGGGGTGCTCGGGGACACTCTGGTCCCCATGGGTGCAGTTTCTGGGGGCCGTGGGTGGTGTTCCCCCCTGCCCAGCCCCCCCAGCTGCGGCGGCGCCGGGGAAGCGCGCGGCGAATATGTTCCACAAATGAATAATAAAAACAAAGGAAAATTACCCTCTTATTGAAACTCGTTTTATGAATAAAACAATTATTCTGGTAATTGAAAAAATGTGTCGTTAAATTAAATGCAGTGGTTCCTATTAAAATTTTAGTGGATTTCTTCTTCTCCTCTGTTTCTTTTTCCCCCTTTTTCCTTGCCTCCCTCCCTCCTGCCTCCGCTGGCGGCTAAAGGCTGGTAATTATAGCGGAGGGTTTCGCTTTCTCTTTATTGTTTTTTAATCTCTTCGTGCTGCGGAGCCAGCGAGAGCCTGATGCCAGAGAGATTTAGCTCCATCTCCCCATGCAGGGGGGGCCGTGGTGGGAGCTGCTTGGTGGCACTGCCAGGTGGCCGTGCCACCGCTCCTGGAGGGCTGGCACCTTCCTTGCTGGGCTGGCACCTTCCTTTCCAGGCTGCCATGCTCCTTTTTGGGTGGTGGTGCCCTGGGGGGGCCCTGTGGGGGCAGCAGGGACATGGCTCTGTCCCCTCTCTGTGGTGCAGGGGTGTGGGCAGTGCAGCGGGCACTCCCAGGGCTGCATCCTGGTGGGACCAAGAAGGTTCTTGGGAAGGAGGAGGAGGAGGATGGAGCTGTTTTCCCGAGGCAGGTGCTGGTCCCTGGTGTTGGCCGGGCCCTGCTGGGTTCCTGGAGCCTGCAGGTGAAGGTGGGCTGGCTCCAGGACATGCCCCAGCTCCTGGTGGGCATCGGCTCCGTTGGGATTCCTTGGTTGTGATCAGCAGGAATGGGCTGGTCACCCTGCAGTGAGTGAGCTGGGCACGGGAGGCACTTGGTGTCACCCCTGTCCCCAGGGGGGACTGAACACAAGCAGACATGGGGACTGTGTTGTCCCCTGGGTGGTGGCACCAGGCAGGAGGGGACCTGGCTGTCCCACAAGCCGCTGGTGCTTCGGGGGGACCCGAGGAATTGGATCTCCTGCCCCCATCCCCGTCTTGGCTCCGAGAGGGGGCCGCGCCCTCCGTCCCCAGCGCCCCCCTGGAGCAGCTGCCAGCAGAGCCGTGCCCTTGGCACCGTTCCGGGATTCCTCCCGGCTTAGAGCTCCCCGTCCCTTCCCATCAGGAGGGATTTGAAGGCGGAGAGAGGGGAGCTTAGTGGCCAGCTCGCCCATTAGGGCCGGGAATTAGGGTCCATTAGGGCTCTGTGGGAGCCCTGCCCTACATCCGCGCCGCCCCGGCTCTAAAGCCCCGCCGACCCCGGTGAAACCGAAGCGCAGGGGCCGAGACTGCGATCCCATTAGGCGGGATTAGTGCCGTGCCAGGGCCTGGCATTACACTGTCATCGGCGGGGGAGGGAGGGAGCCGGGACTGTCCCCATCCCTGTCCCCATCCCTGTCCCCTTTCCCGGCTGCCAGCCCTGGGGATCCCATCCGTCCCCGCCGGCAGCTCGGCTCAGCCCCGAGGGCACGGTGGGGACAGAGGGGCTTGGTGGCACCTTTCTTTGAGGAGGGGACCCTGCTGGCGTGGCAGGGGTGGCACAGGAGCTGCGCGGTGTCCCGTGCCGCCGGCAGATGTGCAGATGTTCCCGGAGACGCCCCTCGCTGCCGCCTGTGTTTGGAAAGTGATGAATTTCTGCACCAACTAATTAGCCTCTAATTAGCAAGCGGAGTGTAAACAGTCACAACAGATGGGGGAGAGGCGGAATGAGCAGTAATGACCCTTCGTTTGGGGGGACGTGGCTGTCATCCAGCGGGAACCCCCCCCGGGCACGAGGCCGGGGGATGGCAGCTCCGGTCCGTGCCAGCTCCGTGGTGGCATGGTGAGAGCTCCATGGACCTGGATTTGGTGCTGCCAGGGCCTGCAGGGGTGGTGGTGTCTCCAGAGAGCAGAGCTGGGTTGGCTGGTGCAGCTGGAGAGGGAAACTGAGGCTGGGGGCTGCAGGTGATGAGGACAGCCCTGCTCAGCACTGGGGCCCCCCACTCTTCTCCCCTCCAAGAGCTGGTGTGGGCACCCCTGGGAACACCAGGAACACCTGATTGCCCCTGGGGGCCTCTCTGGAGACCTGGAATTAAGAAGCCACTTTCCCCTCCCGGGATCCCTCCTCTCCTCCAGCCCCCCTGGCACTGGGTTGGGCTCCCAGGAGGATGAGGAGGATTCCCCTCGAGCTCGGTGCCACCTTCACCCCTGGCAGGGGACCCGCAGGGCCCCCACCCCGCTGTCCCCGGCCGTGCTTGGGCTGGGTTTGCTTTCGGGGGGCACGGGAGGGGCCGGGCGCTGTGCCCTTGGAGCACCACGGAGCGATCCGAGCAGAATTAGGAGCCGCCTCTCCTCCTCTGCGCCGTTTTTCACCCCTTAATGCAGAACAGATGGCTCGGGCGCTTCAAAGCGTGATGAGCCTTAGCTGCTTAAAATCAAATTAGGATGGATGCAAGCGGCGGGCGGGCCCAGGGGAAGGTGCACCAGCGGCACCCTGATCCCAAACGCTTCCCAAATGCTTCCCAAGCTCCTCCAGGACACCTCCCAGGAGCCTCCCAGGCACTGGCTGCTGGCTGGGTGCTCTGGGCATGCCAAGTCAGTCCCACTGTGCCCTCGGAGGGCTCGGCTGGGCCCTGGCAGCACAGCCTGGGGGTCCTGAGGGGTCAGAATTCCAGCACAGCCTGGGGGTCCTGAGGGGTCAGAATTCCAGCACAGCCTGGGGGTCCTGAGGGGCCAGCATTCCCTGGGGATCAGCATTCCCTGGGGACCAGCATTCCCTGAGACCAGCCCGCTGTGCCGTGCTTGGATGCTCCCTGCAGCTGCGTCGTGCCCAGTGGGTGCCAGTCTGGGGCATGGCTCGTTTGCTGGTTTCATGCAGGAGGTGTTTGGATGCAGAGCTGCCATCTGGCTGTGCCACATCCCCATCTGGGCACTGCCATAATCCCAAGGTCTCCAGGGTGGCGTGGGCGATGCCCCGGCCTTGCAGGTCAAGCTCTGCCGTGGTGGGGACATGTGGCGTGCACAGGTGGCACAGATCCTGCTCTGGGACGTTCCTGTGAGCCCTGTGGCACCTGTGTCCCCAATCCTGGGACACCCTGAGGGTGGCAGGGCTGCCCTGAGCTCCCCAGGCCAGGGAACAGCGGGGCCATGGGTCGGGCTCTCAGCAGTGGTGCCAAACCCACAGCCAGGGCACTGAGCTGCCACGGGCACCACTCTGCCCCTGTGCCACCCGGGCTGTGCTGGGCTGCCGTGCCCTGCTGCCCCAATGCCTGAATCCATCCTGGATCTGAGGCACCAGGAGGAGTGAGGGCTGCCCCTTCCAGCTGGTGCTGCTGAAGGTCAGAGAGGAAGATTAAATTAACGAGCCACAAGCTGCTCCTTCCCTTCCTGATGACTCTCCTGGCACCCAGCACCACCGTGCCCTGCCCTTTGCCAGGCAGGACGGTGTAAATCCACCGGGCATTCCCATGTGGGTGTGCAGGAGCCAGGACCGAGGAGAGGGACCCCAGTGCAGCCCTGGGGGTGTCTCTGGGTGCCTCTGGCTCCCACAAACTCCTGTCACACCCCACGGTGGTGGGCACTGCCTTGGTGCTGCTCACAGGGATCCGTGGCAGGAATTCAGCTCGAGCAGGCAAGAAAGCAAAGCCCTACCCCAAAGAAAAAACCCAGAGCTGTGATTGAACGTGCACTTGAAAGCTGCTGGGGAATATGAATGTGCCTTTGAAGTAAAAGGGCTTCCATTTGTTAAGCAGAAAATGGAGCTGTGTGGTTCGATTTATAGTTTTACTTAGCAAATAAAACAGGAGAGGAGTAAGTGGTTCTGCCTCGCTCGGCTCGCAGCCCCTCCGCCCCTTCACCCCCCGAGTTAAAAGCTCCGAGTGCTACAAAGGCAGCCGGGAATAAAGCAAAGCAGCAGCTTAGATAAACCTGCAGCGGGCTGAGCCCTGGTGGATGGGCTGCTGGAATGGTTCAGGAAGGGACAAGGGACAGGGAAGGGGGCTGGGTGGCCTGGCTGGGGCGGGGATGTGGCAGCTGGGTGATGCCGATGGAATCATGGAATGCTTTGGGTTGGGAAAGACCTTAAATCCTGTTGTTCCCTGTTCCAGGCAGCAGTGCTGAGTGCTCCGTGGGGCTGGCGGGACGTGGCCCCTGATCCCTGTCCCTCCTCTCTCCCCAGACGATGTCTCCCCGTACTTCAAGACGGAGCCGGTGCGCAGCCAGGTGCACCTGGAGGGGAACCGGCTGGTGCTGACCTGCATGGCCGAGGGCAGCTGGCCCCTGGAGTTCAAGTGGCTGCACAACAGCCAGGAGCTCACCAAGTTCTCCCTGGAGTACCGGTGAGTCTGGACAGGGTGGTCAGGCCCCAGCAGGGGTTGGGTTGGGAGTGCCCATCCCTGGAGGAAATCTGGGGGTGGCACTCAGAGCTCTGGGCTGGGGATGAGCTGGGGATTGGGCACAGCTGGGACACGATGACCTTGGAGGTCTTTTCCAGCCTCAGTGACTCTGGATTCCGAGTCTTCCCAAGCATCCGTGGTAAATCCTGCCATCATGCTGGTCCCTGGCAGGTGCCAGTGCCAGGGCTGCCATCCTGGGAGGCGGCACAGAGGCAGCGCTTGGCAGCCCCGGAGCTGCGGCTCTGTTTGCAGAGCAAACGGGACTTTAAGCAGGTCAACAGCGGGGAGGAGGTGTTTGCACAAGCGGATTAACACCTCAACACCGGGCTGTGCATCACAGCCCCCGGGGCTCCTGGGAGCAAGGCAGGCTGGCGTGGGAGAGTGCCCAGCTCCATGTGCCAGCTGATCCTGGCACAGAGCGACTCCGGCCCCTTGGAGATGGCCTTTAAATCGAGGCGGGCACCTCTCGCCGTCTCCTCTGAGTGTGTGTGTCATCCTCTCTGTTTTAATCAATAATTCAGGTTGAGACAAGCCGTTCCCCCTTTCCAGGCATCGAATCCAAAGGCTTCGTGTTGCTGTGGTAACAGGGGCTGCTCCGGGATGCCGGGAATGCAGAGAGAGCTCCTGGGTGACGTCTGTGCCCTGCTGGGCTCCCGGAGCCCGGCCCTCCTTGGGGACTGTCCCCTCCTGAGCCGTGGTGGCTGCAGTGCCCCGAGTCCCTGGCTGGGGCCCTGTGGGACACCCCTGTCCCTTGGCATGGGGTGGAGGTTCAGAGACCTGTTGAGCCCCACAGCTCCCACAGCTCTCTCCTGTTGGGGATGCAGCTCTTTCCCAGGCAGGGAAAGGAGTCAGGGCCTCGATCCCAGGCCCTGCTCTGCCCTGGGAGTGGGTTGGGGTGCCTGGGGTCACCTCCAAACCCAGAATGGGCATTCTGCCTCCTTTTCCTGGGTTTCTACTGGGTTTGATCCGTAACTCAATTGACCCTTCAGTAGGAAAGGGCCCAGCAGTGGTGTCTGTGCTCTGGGATGCCAGGCAGCTCCACATCCCTGCATCCCTGCATCCCTGAATCCCTGCATCCCCGCATCCCTGAATCCATGCATTCCTGCATCCCCGCATCCCTGAATCCCTGAATCCCTTCATTCCTGCATTCCTGCATCCCCGCATCCCTGAATCCATGCATCCCTGAATCCATGCATTCCTGCATCCTTGAGTCCATGCATTGCTGCATTCCCTGCACCCCTGAATCCATGTATTCCTGCATCCCTGAACCCATGAATTCCTGCATCCTTGAGTCCATGAATTCCTGCATCCCTGCATTCCCACATCCCTGAATCCAAGCATCCATGCATCCTTGCATCCCTGCATTTCTGAATCCCCCCTTCCCTGCATCCCTTCATCCTTGAATCCCTGTATGATTCCACCCCTGAATCCATGCATTCCTGCATTCCTGCATGTCTCCATCCCTGCATCCCCACATCCCTGCATCCCTGCATCCCTGAATCCCTGCATCCCTGAATTCCTGTATCCCTGCATCCCTGCCTCCCCACACCCCCCATCCCTGCTCCAAGGTGACTCCCCTGGAGCCCTCAGCCCCCAGCTCCAGCATCCAGGCAGAAAGGATTAAGGATGGAAGCGAGAAACCAACCAAACAAACACGTGCGGAAAACCCAAACAAACCCAAACAAGGGAGCAGAGCAGGCACCGTGCAAATCCCAAATCCCTGCTGGGCTCCCCTGGAACCTGCCAGCCTCCCTTGGCTCTGCCCGCGGCTCCGTGGGGATTTGGAGTGTGGAGACGAGGGCTTGGCTGTCGTGCCTGGCACTGGAGGCTGCTGGTGAGAGGGAGAAGGACCAAAATTAGTTATGATGGGCAGAAATTGAATTTTAATAGAGCTGTCGGTGGCGCGGAGCCAGCCCGCTCAGGCAGTGGGAAGGTTGTAATTAAAAGTTAACGAGTTTAGAAACAGAGTAATCCTTGGAGAGGGGAGGACTGCTGCTGATGGCCAGGGAGGCTCAGGGATGTTCTTGGCCGGGGCTGGCTCTGGGTTTGGGGTGCACCAGCCCCTCCCAGCTCCGTGCTGCCGTGTGTCCGTCAGTCCAGGGACAGGAGGACGTTCCCCAGAGCCCAGGAGGGCTTTGGAGGGGACAGTGTGCCGTGGGGGCTGTGCCCGGGGACTGGCTGGCCTTGGTGGCATCACTCATGATTCCCAGCCAGGCTTGGTGGCTTCACCTCGTGGTTCCCAGCCAGGGCTGTGTCTCCAAGCATTCCACCCTCATCATCCTCACGCTGCTCCCCAGATGCTCTCCTGAGCAGCGCATCCTCCCCCTGCAGTGGCACTCGTGCATTTCCCATTTTTGGGGCTGTGGGCAGGGGCTCGCTGTCCCCTCGCCCCCGGAGCCGCCCCGCTCGGTGCTCGCGGTGCTCGGAGGAGCTCCCGCCGCGTTTCCAGGGAAGGAGCCGCTCTCCCCGTTTGGCAACGTTTCCATGGCGACCGCCCTTTCCTTCCCGCAGCGGTTCCGCCGCCACCGGAGCGGCTCTTGGCGTTCTCCGAGGGCCAGGTGGGCAAGGGGCCGGGCTTGTCCCTGTCCCCGAGCCGGGCAGGGCTCGGCGGTGCCTGTGAGAGGAGCTGATCCCTCGGGAGCGCGGCGGGAGCTCTCTGAGCATCATCCTCCCCGAGGAGCATCCCAGGGGATTGGGTGCCATGAGGGACTCCAGAAGGAGTGGGAGCAGCCCTGGGCTGTGTGCTTGTGGAGCCATCCCTGCCCTGGAGCCACCCCCGGGGGCTGTGTGCGACCACGGGCTCATCCCTGGGGATGGAGCATCCCAGCTTGGTGCCAGGAGCATGCAGAGCTGGCTTCCCTCAGGAGAGGGAGCAGGATGAGAGACCCCCGAGGGACTGAGCAGCAGCCTGGCTGTGTCTGTGTGTGTGTGTCTGTCTGTGTGTGTGTCTGTGTGTGTGTCTGTGTGTGTGTCTGTGTGTGTGTCTGTGTGTGTGTCTGTGTGTGTGTCTGTGTGTGTGTCTGTGTCTGTGTGTGTCTGTGTCTGTTTGTGTGTCTGTGTGTGTCTGTGTCTGTTTGTGTGTCTGTTTGTGTGTCTGTTTGTGTGTCTGTGTGTGTGTCTGTGTGTGTGTCTGTGTCTGTTTGTGTGTCTGTGTGTGTGTGTGTGTCTGTGTGTGTGTCTGTGTGTGTGTCTGTGTGTGTGTGTGTGTCTGTGTGTGTGTCTGTGTGTGTGTCTGTGTCTGTTTGTGTGTCTGTGTGTGTGTGTGTGTCTGTGTGTGTGTCTGTGTGTGTGTCTGTGTCTGTTTGTGTGTCTGTGTGTGTGTGTGTGTCTGTGTGTGTGTCTGTGTGTGTGTCTGTTTGTGTGTGTGTGTGTGTCTGTGTCTGTGTGTGTGTGTGTCTGTTTGTGTGTCTGTGTCTGTGTGTGTGTCTGTGTCTGTTTGTGTGTCTGTGTGTGTCTGTGTGTGTGTCTGTGTCTGTTTGTGTGTCTGTTTGTGTGTCTGTGTGTGTGTCTGTGTGTGTGTCTGTGTCTGTTTGTGTGTCTGTGTGTGTGTGTGTGTCTGTGTGTGTGTGTGTGTCTGTGTGTGTCTGTGTCTGTTTGTGTGTCTGTGTGTCTGTGTGTGGAGCCATCCTCCTCAGGAGCATCCCTGGGGCTGTGGGGGCTCAGGGATCAGCCTGGCTCTGTGTGTGCCCACGGACCTGTGATCCCAGGAGCGTTCCTGGTGGGTGGGATGGGATCAGGGACCACCTGCCTTCCCCTCTCCTCGCTCCCTCCATTCCCTGCTGCTGGCTTGGGGTGCACCAGGCCATTTTCCCACGGGATCCCTGCTGCCTCCCGTGCTGGGGGCCCCACAGGGACACCCTCTGATGCCCATGAGGTGACAGCAGGCTGGGTGCCACATTCTCTTCACAGAGAAAAGCAAGGCACAATTCTTCCCAGGAATATTTCTGAGATTCACACTCTCTGAACATCAGAGAAAGAAAACACAATTCTTATCACTTGCTGTGCCTGTGTTGTACCAAAGTAGAATGCAATATGGAGATTTTTGTCCAAAATGAAAATGTTTTATTTCCTTGGACTATTAGGGCCAGGAGCGTGTGTGTGTGTGTGTGAGATTGTCACGAGACAGTCACGGGAGAGTCAGGACATGAGTGCAGTTCTGTGTAATTATGTCCAGAGTGAGTGCTTGGCAGATTCAGTTTAGATAAAATAGATATAGTACAGTATAATAAAGTAATTAATTAGCCTTCTGATAAGTTGGAGTCAGATGCATCATCCTTTCTCCCTCACCGACATCAGAGTCACCCTTGATTTGTGCTGGGTGCCCCCACGCTCGGGTGCCCTGGCCCTGCTGTCCAGGCCCAGCTCTGGTTTTCCAGAGGATCTCTCTCTCCTGTGAGGAATCACAGCATGCAGATCAGGCAGCTTGATGTCTTTAATGAAATCCTCGGAAGGAAAGCGCTCCTCTGGTGAATTGAGGATATTTATTTCTCGTACAAGAAATTTAACATGCAGATTAGTTGGGGCTGGTAATTTATCACACGAGATTGTCCTATTAAGGGCTGCAGCGAGTCCTGCTGCCTTCGGAAATTACCTTACACATAGATTACCTCTGGACAGACTCCCATCCGTAGAGATGCATCTTCTGGCTCCTAAATCAGCCCCCTGCCTCTCCTCATGGCCTCCACAGCTGCTGCAGGAGTCCAGCAGCTGCTGAAGGATTCCCTGCCTCCTCTCTGGAGCCCAGATCCCCTTTGCTGGAGCTTGGAACAGCGCAATTCCATCTCCAGCTCTGGCTGGCTTTGCCCCAGCTCCCCTCTGCCAAGCAGGGCTGGCACAGCTGAGCCTCCCCGTGCCATCCCATGCCAGCCCTGGGGTGGCTTTTCCAGCACGTGGTGTCTCTGATCCTCCTCCTTCTCCTGCCAGGAGCCTTTCTGTGAGGGCTCATCGAGATCTGGGGCAGATCTGGGGCTCTTCCAAGCCCTGCTCCTCCCTGGGCTGTTTTGGGGTGTCCCCCGGGGTGCAGGGACACCACTGGCTGCACACACAGGACTCTGACGTGCTTTGTGGCCTGGTGAGGATCCCAAATGTTTGATGCCCAGAGTTTATCCCCACATTATGTAAAATATGGAGCCAGGAGCCTCTGAAAATCCCAGACCTGGGGCAAACAGGATGGATCACCCCCAGATTCCTGCTGGGAGCCCTGTTCTGCTGGGGCCAACTCTTTGCCAGCCCAGGTGTGAAGCCCTTCCCTCTGCCTTGGGCAGCTAATTACCATGCAACGAGTTAATTAACGGCAGATGAAAAACATTGGAAGGATTGCATCCAGGCTGGGTGGGAGCCCAGCAGGGCTTTCCTGGTTCTTGTGGCTCCAGCCTGGCCTGTGTCACCTTTGGCACCACCAGAGGTGGCAAAGCCCCAGGAGGGCTGGTGAGGGGCGTGGGCAGCACGGGGGGTGGTTTTTCCTGGGAATGTTTGTGCCAGGGAGGCTCCTGCCTGTCTCTGTGCCTTGTTTGGAACTTTGGGGACACTTGAACATTGGCACAAGAGCTGTGGGCACTGGCAGTGGTGCCAGTGAACCACAGCAGTGTCGGGGCTGGCAGCAGGAACGTGCTGGGGTGGCAGCAGAGGGAATGACCCTGCTGGGATCCACGGGGACAGGGCGCTGCCGGAGCAGGAGATGCCGCCGGAGCTGGGAGGTGGCCAAGCTCGTGCTTAGCAATGCACCAAAGCCCTCCGGATGCCGCAACACGGATCGAGGCTCGCTCCGTCCCTGCTCTGCAGGAAGGAGGCTGATTAATACACGGGCATTAATTATTAAATGGCTCATTGTTCTGGCAGGGCCAATTGAGGCAGCGATTTACGGGGCTGCCAATTCCCACGGCCGAGGGAAAACACTCCGGGCAGGAGGAGAGGCAGCGGCCACGTGGATCCAAAGAGAATCCGCTCCGGTCGGGAGCTAATTGAGATCCAATAGCGCAGTTAAGCGGGGCTGATGGAGCTCCAGGGGGGGCTCGCAGCCTCATCGAGCGCTGGCCCGGAGCAGGGGCCGGGACACTGCTCGGATGCTTCGAGTCGTTAAACCTCTGCTAAGTGTGTTTTAATGCTCACTTGACATTTCATTATCCCACAGTAACTATTCAAACACGCGTCCCCTCCAGAATTAATTAGTCGTTATGCAGGATATTAATCAAAGGGGACTGTGCCAGTGTGCTTCCATCCCAAATCCGATCCAGCTGTTGCTGCTCCTGGGCGGCATTGCAAGAACCTCACAGATTTCTGCGCTCTTCTGGCTTTCAATTTGATGGATCAAATCCTTTGGCTGCTGCTTTTCCCGGCCCTTCTCCACCCCCTCAATCTAAGAATAATTCGGCAGCGTCAGCCCCACGCTCCTCAGCAGCCCCACAACAGCCGAGCCGGGGCTGGGGCACGGAGCGATGGGAGCAGCGCGGCGGGGTGGCACGGCGAGGAGCCGGGCACGCTGCTGTGCCCGCCCGAGGGACCAGGGACGGACGGACGGATGGATGGATGGACGGACGGACGGACGGACAGTCTGTCATTCCCAGCGCGCAGCCATCCATCTGTCAGGCAGATCCGGTGCCAAAGCTGCCGCTGCAGAGCCGGCGCTCCCCGGCTCGGGCTCCTGACCCCGGGGCTGAGCGGGACGCGGCCGCTTCCTGCCGGGGCGGGGGGTCAGCGCTCGCTGCTCCCCACGGACCGTGCCCTGTCAAGCTCCGTCCTCGCAGAGAAGCCAAACAAACCCCTGGAACAGCGGAGTCAGCAGCGAGGGCTGCGCCGGGAGCTGCGCCAGCTTCGCCTCGGTCCCGGTGGAGCGGGGGCGGCTGGACAAATGGACAAAGCCACCGGCCGGGCACCGGGAGCGGTCCCGGCTGGAGGAGCTCCTTCCTCGCGTGGGACAATGGCCCTGGAACTCCTGGCCACGAAGCTGTGGCACAAACGGGGGGTGGGGTGGCACCCACCCCTCCTGCCCGCGGCACATCCCCCGTGAGGGGTGACAGGAGGGTGACATTGGGGGTGGAATCAATTCCCGTCCCCTCCCAGCCAGGCTTGGCGGGGGAAGGAAATCGAATCCGAGTGCTCTTGGATAAAAGCCTCGGTGGAAGGCGAGCGGAGAGAACAAAGTCTGTGCTGGCTTGGTTGATGACTGCGGGCTGGGCTGCGCCGGGAATTGATTTCCTTTCTCCGGGCTATTTTCAGCTGCTGAGGTGTGTGTGCGAGTGCTGCTGCTTCAATAACTCCTCCAGCTCCCGTGTGTGGGGACCAGGCCCCTTAATTGGATCTGCTGCGGTGTCCTGGGCTGGGGACACGGCTCCCTGTGCCCAGGGAGGTGTCCTGCCTGTGGGGACCCCGTGCTGCCGGGGCTGTGCTGAAGGTGCCCCTGTGACCCGGTTTGGGTCCCTCGGGCTGTGCCAGCGCTGGTGGCTTTGCTTTGTCGGGAGTGAGGGTCTGGAGGGGACACGGCAGCGAGGACACGGCGCTGTTTGGGCACACATGTGTCCCTCTGCTGCTGTGTGTCCGTCCAGCCATCCATCCGTGGGTTGCTCGGGAGTCACGGTGTGATTTATTAACGAGGACACCGCAAGGAGAGCGGGCCCATTACTCCTGGCGTCTGCAGCCCTTCCTGACAGCTCCGTGCCATTGAAATATCTTACTTAAAGCCTCTGGGGAGCGTTTTTAAATATCAGCCGTGACACTCAAGGACTCGTTCCCAAAGGGCACCCTCCCTCCTCCCGCGGGGACGGGTGACCCCGGCACGCCGCGTGGGTGGGTGGCTGCGTGGCACCGCGGGTTTGGTGCCAGTCCCGGGGGACAGCCCTGTGTCCCCTGTCACCCTCTGCCGTGCGGGCCCCGCTGCGCTCCCGGCACAGCGAACACGCTCCTCAGGTCTTATGAAAGTTTAATTTACGTTCGGTTCTCCGAAGAGCAAACAAAGCTCTGCCGAAAGAGCCCGCGGCGGGTTTTAACGCAAGATTAGATTTTGGGCAAGGAGGGCTGAGCTCGCTTTATTTATTCCCTCTCTGAGTTATCTCGCAGCGCTCCCCGTAGGGGACAGTGACGCTGCAGCGCCTGCCCGGCCCCCGGAGGCTCCCCCGGCTGCTCCAGGGGATGGAACCGGGGCTCGGGGGCTGGGGACTGCCCTGGTGGCCGCGGGGTCCGGCCTGGGGACCGCGGCGATGCTGGGGGCGGTGGAGTGGAGATGGGTGATTTCCTTCATCTCCTCACTGGCGGCTGATAAGAGCAGGCGTGGGGGTATCAGGGTCGGCCGGGGTTCACCGGACTTGGCGGCTCTCAGGTGCAGGCTGGGTGACACCAGCACACCGCAGTGTCACCGGGAGGTGACAGTGTCCCCTGCGCCGGGAGCGTGACAGTCACCGGCTTGTGCGCAGTGGAAGCACGGCCAGCGTGGGTGACCGCGGTCCCTGCGTGGCAGCGAGGGACCCTGGGGTGTCCCCCAGCCTGCACCCACATCCAGCAGCTCCTCGGGGAAGGGAGCTCCCGGCACACGTGCAGTAAATCGGGAGGGTGTGACAGTGACACGGGTGTCCCCTCACTGCTGTTCCCCTCCCGCAGGTACATGATCACCTCGCTGGACCGCACCCACGCCGGCTTCTACCGCTGCATCGTCCGCAACCGCATGGGAGCGCTGCTGCAGCGCCAGACCGAGGTGCAGGTGGCCTGTAAGTGACAGTCCTGCCCCGTGGGGACCGCACGGGGACACCCAGCTCCCGGCGCTGGGGCACAGCTCCGGTGTTGGTGCCGCTCGTGGCCAGCACGTGAGAGCCTGCAGCATCCCTGGGGTGACGCTGGCAGGGACATCCAGAGTGTCCCTGGTGTGGTTGTGGCAGGGACATAAGAGCATCACTGGAGTGATGCTGGCAGGGACATTGGGAGCATCCCTGGTGTGGCTGTGGCAGGGACATCTAAAGTGTCCCTGGGGTGACACTGGCAGGGACATCGGAGCATCCCTGAGGCGATGCCAGCAGGGATGTCTGGAGCATCCCTGGGGTGATGCTGGTGAGATTTAAGGAGGAGATGGCAGTGCTGAGGCTGGGATGGTGGCTCTGTCCCCAAAAGGGACCTGCCCCTCTGTGTCACCCCTTGCCTCTGGGATATCCCCACTCCCATCCCCTTAAACACCTCCTGAGGAGCAGTGACAAATCAGGAGGATAATGAGAAATTAATAAGGCAGCTGTGCTAACAACTAATGATAATGGCAAAGTCGTTAAAAAAGGATTCTTTACATGTTTTTAATTACAGCAATTAAGGAAGTCAATAAAAATCCCCTGTCCCACCCCCCTCCTCCGTGCCCCCCTCTTCCCTCAGTCTCCCAAGCTGCAGTGTGCCTCCAGGCTGGGGATGGAGGCAGCTGTGCCACACCTTGTCCCTGGAGTCAGGGTCACGCTGGGATGCTCCTGGCACTGGGACATGCCATGGGAACAGGGAGAAGCTGGGGAGCCCCGGGAGAGGGCCACAGCCTGTCTGTGGTGGGGGACAGGACTGGGGTCCCCGAGCCAGCACGGGGGTGATGGGTGGAGGGATGGATCACCAGGAGCAGCATCTGAGCCACCCCCACCTCCCTGAGCCAGCCGAGGAGGGGCCAGGAGCAGCCCCCCAGCTCCATCCCCTGGGGAGCCCACCCCACAAACCCCATCCTGCTGCCCAGGCAGACCCCGTGCTCCTCCCCGGGCGCACCCCCGGCCCCTGGCACGCTTCCCTGCCCTCTTCTGCAGACATGGGGAGCTTCGAGGAGAGCGAGACGCAGCAGAGCGTGTCCCACGGGGAGGCGGCCGTCATCCGCGCGCCCCGCATCGCCAGCTTCCCGCAGCCCCAGGTCACCTGGTTCCGCGAGGGACGGAAAATCTCCCCCAGCAGCCGCGTGTGAGCACCCCCAGCATCCCCCCCCAGCATCCCGGGGGCTGCGTGTCACCTTGTCCCCACGCTAGGGATGTTTAACCAACATCCTGCTGAAGCCCAGGGACAGGCCCGGTGACTAATGGCTCTGTTTGTCACCAGAGAAAGGGATTTCTGAACAAAAAATGAAAGCAGGAGGGAGGAAGGCGGGGGAGAGGGTGGGATAGAGCCAAGCACGGCACACACGCGTGTGCCAGGTGTCCCCGCGGAGCTGTGGCAGGTCCCGGTGCTGCCGGAGCCCCGGCAGCCACAGCCGGCAGGAATTGAATTTGCAACCCCCATTATGCAGGAATTGAACTGGTCTCCTTTCGATTTGCAAAGCGGGATTGAGGAGATAAAACTCCTTTATCTCATATTTAATGGTAAAAAAAAAACATATTCCCCACAGCATTTTATGTTTCCAGCAGATTAGATTGTTCCAATAAGTAAAAAATGAAAAAAATAAAAAGGAGAAATCCTCGGAATCTGCACTGTCCCACGGGCTCTGCTTGGGCAGAGTGGGGCAGGGCTGGGCCCCCCACCCTGGGCTGACCCTGGGGGTCCCACGTGGGTGCAGGGTGGGCAGTGAGGGTCCCAGCTCGCTGGGTTCACTGCCCACGCTCTGCTCAGAGCCATCACGCTGGAGAACACCCTGGTCATCCTGTCCACGGTGGCCCCGGACGCGGGGCGTTACTACGTGCAGGCGGTGAACGACAAGAACGGCGACAACAAGACGAGCCAGCCCATCACCCTGAGCGTGGCCAGTGAGTGTGGGGGGCCCTGCCCCCTCCCCCCAGCCCCTGCCTCGCCCCCAAATTTAATTTGCAGTAAATCTCCTCGGAGGCTCCGGCTTCTGCTGACTTAACAGTTCAGCTGCCTCAGAATTTATTTAGGAGCTCGTGGCTGTGCTGCAGGCGCTGGTGTGTCACAGCTCCTGCTCCAGCTGCATCCTGGCATGGGATGGAATGGGGGCTGCAGTGTCACCCCATGGACACCCCCCACCCCCCGTGTCCCCCTGTCAGCTCCTGGCGCTCTGGAGCAGCCCCTGCCTGGGGGCCACCCCTGTGGCTTTGTCCCCCCAGTCCCTTTGGGCTCCCCAGGAATTCCAAGGGTCCCCCAGCCCATTTGTTTGGTGACAATCCATTTGTTTGGTGACAGCCCATCCCATGGGACGTGCCCTGAAGTGACATCAGTCCTGTCACGCTCTCCCCATCTCCCCTGCTGCTGCTGCACAGGGTTAGGACAGGTTACCCCTGTCTGTCTGTCTGCCTGTCTCCCATCCCCATGAATCTGTTTTCCCATCCCTCGGAGCTCCATAAACATCCCGGGGCCCTGTTTATGGATTCAGCTCTATCAGCAGCTTTCGAGCCCATCGCGGTTTTACAGCGCCTACATGAGGGTTTTTTATTCTTGCCATCATTTTGCTTTATGGACTCCCTGCTCCCTCCTCCCTGCTGCCACCAGCCTGGTGGCCCTGCCCAGGCGTGCCAGGGCTCCCAGGGGAGGACACAGCTCAGGGACAGCTGGGAAGGCACCCTGGTGCCACCAGGTCCCTGTCACCTTTGTCTCCTCCAAACTGGGGATTTAGGTGCCCTCTCTGGGGACACCCCAGGGTGGCAGGGGGTGCTCATGGCTGTCCCTCTGGCCTCCTTCTCCCCAGATGTGGGTGGCCCGGCTGATCCCATCGCACCCACCATCATTGTCCCACCCAAGAACACCAGCGTGGTGGCCGGGACCTCGGAGGTGACCATGGAGTGTGTGGCCAACGCCAGGTGAGCCGTGGGGTGGGGATGAGGATGGGGAATCTCCCTGTTGGCATTGCCCAAGGGAGATTTAGGGGCTGGGTGCTCCTGAACCCCTTCCCACCACACTCTTGGAACCTGTGGGATGGAAGGAGGTCCCTTCCACCTGAGTCCTGCGGGATGGAGGGCGGTGGGATCCTCCAGGGAAGCTGGAGCTGGCTCCTGACACACCCTGGCCCCCCAGGCCCCTGATCAAGCTGCACATCATCTGGAAGAAGGACGGGGTGCCCGTGTCCAGCGGGATCAGCGACTACAGCCGCCGGCTGACCATCCTGCACCCCTCCCTGAGCGACAGCGGCTTCTACGAGTGCGAGGCTGTGCTGCGCAGCAGCAGCGTCCCCGCCGTCACTGCCGGCGCCTTCCTGTCCGTGCTGGGTGAGCTCCTGTCCATTGGCACCTCCCCGTGTCTGTGCTGGGTTATCTCCTGCCCGTGGGCACCTCCTTGTCCATGCTGGGTGAGCTCCTGCCCCTGCTGGGTGATCTCCTGTTCATTGACACCTCCCTGTGTCCCTGCTGGGTGAGCTCCTGCCCATGCTGAGTTATCTCCTGCCCATGGGCACCTCCCTGTCCCTGCTGGGTGAGCTCCTGCCCACGAGCAGCCCAGACCACACACGCCATGAGCCGAGGTGGGCTCAGCCCCGGGGCAGGGCTGAGAGGTGACAGGAGGGACGCTGCTCAGCCCAAGGGGAGAGGCTCTGCCCCCGTTCCTATTCCCTGGCTCCCTCGGCAGAGCCCCCGCAGTTCGTCAGGGAGCCGCAGAGACACATCACGGCCGAGATGGAGAAGGTGGTGGCCATCCCCTGCCAAGCCAAGGGTGAGCTGCCCCCCGGCACCCTCCGTGCGCCGCCGCCAGCCCGTGCCTGACGTGGCTGTACCCGTGCAGGTGTCCCCCCTCCCGAGATGGCCTGGTACAAGGACGCCGCCCTCCTGCAGCTGGAGAAGCTGTCCCGCTTCCAGCTGCTGGAGGACGGCAGCCTGCAGATCAGCGGGCTGCTCCCCGACGACACCGGAATGTTCCAGTGCTTCGCCCGCAACGCGGCCGGCGAGGTGCAGACCACCACGTACCTGGCCGTGACCAGTAGGTGCCACCCCCCTTGCCCTGGGGGTGCCCTGTCTGGGTGGTGGGCGGGATGTGCCCCTGGATGGGTCCCACAGGGAGCCCAGGAAACTCTTCTGGGTCAGGTCCGAGCTGGGCACAGGGAGGGAATTCAGGGTGGGCTGTGCACCTCTGTGCCCCGCAGGCATCGCCCCCAACATCACGCGGGGTCCCCAGGACAGCACGGTGATCGATGGCATGGCTGTCATCCTCAACTGCGAGACCTCGGGGGCGCCGCGCCCGGCCATCACCTGGCAGAAAGGTAAAGGGCTGGGGGTGAGCCCGTCCTCGCTGCCCTGGGGCTCGCTGCCACCTCGGCGGTGGCCGTGGCAGTGACGGGGCCCTGCCGTGTCCCCAGGGGAGCGGGTCCTGGCCAGCGGCTCCGTGCAGCTGCCGCGCTTCACCCTGCTGGAGTCGGGCAGCCTGCTGGTGAGCCCCGCGCACCTGCCCGACGCTGGCACCTACACCTGCCTGGCCACCAACTCCCGCGGCGTGGACGAGGCCTCTGCAGACCTGGTGGTCTGGGGTAAGGGGCTCACGGCAGCCAGGGAAGGGGGGAACCCTGCCCAGAGCTCTCTGGGGATGGGCGCTGGGTTTTGTGGGTGCAAACGGGGGCTGTCCCTGCCGGTGCCACCCCTGCAGTGCTGGTGGGTCATTGTGTCCCCCCACAGCAAGGACACGTATCACGGACCCGCCGCAGGACCAGAGTGTCATCAAGGGCACCAAGGCTGTCATGAGCTGCGGGGTCACCCATGACCCCAGCGTGGACGTCAGGTGAGTGAGAGGCTTGGGGAGTCCGGGCACCCCCGCGCTGCCCACCTGGCTGCTGTCACTGCTGTCCTGGGGAGGGAGATGGGGGTCCCTTCCTCTGCCCTGTGCTGGTGGTCCTGCAGTGCCACCTGGTGCTCTGCGACAGCGAGCCCCGGTCCCCTCTGCTCGCTGGGGGCTGCGGGGCACCAGCACACCTGGCTCCCCCCGGCCCAGGTACGTCTGGGAGAAGGACGGGGCACCACTGGGCCCCGAGAGCGGCCCCCGGGTGCGCCTGGACGAGATGGGCACCCTGCACATCTCCCAGACCTGGTCGGGTGACATCGGCACCTACACCTGCAAGGTGATCTCGGCCGGGGGCAACGACTCGCGCAGCGCCCACCTCCGTGTCCGGTGAGCCCCCCTCATCCTGCCAGCACCCCGCCTGGGCTGTGCCCCTCCCTCCATCCCTCCCTAACCCCCCTGTCCAGGCAGCTCCCCCACGCCCCCGAGAGCCCCGTGGCCGCCCTGAGCCCGCAGGAGAAACGGGCCATCAACCTCACCTGGGCCAAGCCCTTCGACGGTAACAGCCCCCTGCTCCGCTACGTCGTGGAGGTGTCCGAGAACAGTAAGGGGCTGCTGCCACCCCCCTGGCACCGCTGGCACTGGGACAAGTCCCCAGCGTCACCCTGGTGCAGGGGACGCTGCTTGGCGAGCCTGGGACTGGTCAGCCAGGCAGGGACCCCAGTGCCCTGCAGGCCAGGTCCCCACCCTGCTGTCCCCTCTTCCCCCAGACGCGCCCTGGACCGTGCTGCTGGCCAGCGTGGACCCCGAGGTGACATCGGTGACAGTGCGGGGCTTGGTCCCCGCCCGCTCCTACCAGTTCCGCCTGTGCGCTGTGAATGACGTGGGCAGGGGACAGTTCAGCAAGGACACGGAGAGGTGGGTCCCGGCCGGGGCTCCTGGGGGGCTGGTGACCCCGGCTGCTCACCCTGCCCTGTCCCTGCAGGGTGTCCCTGCCCGAGGAGCCGCCCTCTGCGCCCCCCCAGAACGTCATCGCCAGCGGCCGCACCAACCAGTCCATCATGATCCAGTGGCAGCCGCCCCCCGAGAGCCACCAGAACGGGGTCCTCAAGGGCTACATCATCCGGTAGGTGCCCGTGGGGGTGCCCAGGGCTCCAAACCTGGCGCTGGTGGGGACAGTGGCAGCTCTGATGGCTCCTGGTGCCCAGGTACTGCCTGGCCGGGCTGCCCGTGGGGTACCAGTTCAAGAACATCACCAACGCTGAGGTCAACAACCTCCTCCTGGAGGACCTCATCATCTGGACCAACTACGAGATCGAGGTGGCCGCCTACAACAGTGCTGGCCTGGGCGTCTACAGCATGAAGGTGACAGAGTGGACCCTGCAGGGAGGTAGGCAGGGACGATCGGGGGTGGGCAGGGGCTTGGTGGGCACCCCAACAGCAAGAGGTGGGACGGGGGGCAGGAGGGTGGGTGTGCAGGTCCCGGGGACTGGGATGTGCTGGGCAGGATGACCCGGGGCTGGCACCCAGCTGATGGAGGGGACCTTGTGGAGCTGTCCTTGTGAGCTGTCCCTTCATCCTGGCAGTGCCCACGGTGCCTCCAGGGAATGTGCAGGCCGAGGCCACCAACTCCACCACCATCCGCTTCACCTGGAACCCCCCCAGCCCCCAGTTCATCAACGGCATCAACCAGGGCTACAAGGTGAGGGTGATTCCCAAAACCAGCACAGCCTGTGGGGAAAACTTGGTCAGCCTTCACAAACTGTCTTGGCTCCTCCTCGCCAAAATCCGGGATTTTAATTGGCTCTCTCCTGACTGTTAAAATAATATTTACTGTTATTTAACACTTGCATGGGCTCGGAGTCTCCCATGCTCTGTAATTAATTCCAAATTGCAATTAATTCAAATTTACGTTAATGAAATTGAATTAAAACATTAAACTTGTGTTTTAATCCACTCAAAAGAAGTTCGGGAATTTAATTGCCACTGAATGAGATAACCAGCATGAGTAGGATATTTAACATTCTTATTAAACGCCACTTAGTATTTTTGATTAGTATTTTTAGGGCCTAATTAGTGTTTAATTAAGTTGCTAGAGGCTATCTTGCACAATACCAATTAAATGCCCAGCCATCCCTCCTGGATGCGGGCGAGGGGGGATCCCGTTATCGATGGAGTTAATCACAGCTCCGTAAACAGCTCTGGCACAGGCATCGGGTGCTCCCCGCACCGTTAATTGATCGTTAATCAAGGCCTAATTAATAAGAGGAGGCCGGAGATGGCGTCCGTGGCACTGGGAACCTTCACGGCGGCTCCTTTCCCCCGCAGCTCATCGCCTGGGAGCCGGAGCACGAGGACGAGGCCACGGTGGTGACGGTGCGGCCCAACTTCCAGGACAGCGTGCACGTGGGCTTCGTGCCGGGGCTGCGCAAGTTCGCCGAGTACTTCACCTCGGTGCTGTGCTTCACCACGCCCGGGGACGGCCCGCGCAGCCCCCCGCAGCTGGTGCGCACCCACGAGGACGGTACGGGCAGGATCCCAGCCCCCGGGATGCGCCCTGCCCGCCCCGGCTGCGTCCCAGGGGAGCCCCGTGGGTGCTGAGGGATCCTGCGTTCGGGTGCTGAGTCTGGGTGGTTTTGGGCAGTGCCTGGCCCCGTGGGGCACCTGAGCTTCAGTGACATCCTGGATACGTCCCTGAAGGTCAGCTGGCAGGAGCCGCTGGAGAAGAACGGAATCCTGACGGGTAAGGGAGCAGCAGCAGGAACTGGCTCTGTCGTCGGTCCCTTTCCCACCCCACAGCACCTCCCCCTTTCCTGTCCCATTCCCACTCTGCAGCATTGTCCCCTGTCCCACTGCCACCCTGCTGTCACACTCACACGTCCTTTCCCTCCCCCACAGCATCTCCCCTGTGTCCTGTCCTCTTCCCACCCCGCAGCATCTCCCATCTGCCCTGTCCCACCCCTGTCCCCACGCAGCCTGTGGGGTGGGTGATGCAGGGGTGACCACTGCAGGGGTGCATTCCAGGGTACCGCATCTCGTGGGAGGAGTACAACCGCACCAACACGCGGGTGACACACTACCTGCCCAACGTCACCCTGGAGTACCGCGTCACCGGCCTCACCGCCCTCACCACCTACACCATCGAGGTGGCCGCCATGACCTCCAAGGGACAGGGACAGGTCTCCTCCTCCACCATCTCCTCAGGGGTCCCCCCAGGTGAGCACCGTGGTGCTGGGGGTGCTGCAGGGCTGTGCGGGGTGCTGGGGGCAAGCGGTCGGTGCCACCCGCCCTGCCCTGTCCCCACAGAGCTCCCCGGTGCCCCCACCAACCTGGGCATCTCCAACATCGGCCCCCGCTCCGTCACCATCCAGTTTCGCCCGGGTTACGATGGCAAAACCTCCATCTCCCGCTGGCAGGTGGAGGCACAGGTACAGGGTGACTCGGGAAGGAGGTCAGGGGGTGTTTGAGGACAGCTCACGCCACTGACCCCGCTGCCATCCCACAGGTGGGCCAGAACGGCGAGGCTGGCCAGTGGGGGCTCGTGCACCAGCTGGCCAACGAGCCCGACACCCGCTCCATGGAGGTGCCCAACCTGAAGCCCTACACCTACTACAGGTGAGTGCCAGGCTGGTACCCTGGTGCCATCCCTGGGTCCCCCACCGTGACCCCCCTCATTGTCCTCTCCAGGGGACTGGAGCCCTCTTGGCCCGCATCGTGACCCCCCTCTCCTCTCCTCTCTCAGTTTCCGCATGAGGCAGGTGAACATCGTGGGCACCAGCCCCCCCAGCCTGCCCTCCCGCAGGATCCAGACCCTGCAGGCCCCCCCGGACATGGCCCCTGCCAACGTCACCCTGAGGACAGCCAGCGAGACCAGCCTGTGGCTGCGCTGGATGGTGAGGGGGTCAGGGTGATGTGCCTGCATGGCTGAAGGGGGATGCAGCTGGGGGGGCTGTGGGACACCAGGAGTGACAGTGCGTGTCCCTGGCAGCCCCTCCTGGAGCAGGAGTACAACGGGAGCCCCGACTCGGTGGGCTACAGGATCCGGTACGCGCGGGCGGACGGGCGGGGGCAGCCGGCGCTCCAGGTGATCCGTGACCGCGTGGAGCGGGAGTTCACCATCGAGGACCTGCAGGAGTGGACCGAGTACCGGGTGCAGGTCCAGGCCTTCAACGCCATCGGCTCCGGGCCCTGGAGCCCCCCGGTGCTGGGACGCACCCGGGAGTCAGGTACCGCTGCCCACCGGGCACTGGGCACCCAGCTCGGCCAGCCTGGCCTCTGACCCTCTCTGTTGGTCCCCTCCAGTCCCCTCCTCTGGCCCCAGCAATGTGTCAGCAGTGGCCACCTCCTCCAGCAGCCTGCTGGTCCGATGGAGCGACATTCCCGAGGCTGACTGCAATGGGCTCATCCTGGGCTACAAGGTGAGCTCCTGCCCGTGCCCTGCCCCTGGGCAGCACAGCTTTCCCTGGGGGAATCACCCTGCAGGCTGTGGGGGCCCCGGCTGTCCATCCCCAGCAGCTGGTGGCCCAGCTGTGTCACACACAGGCTGTGTCACACCCGGGCTGTGTCTCACACGGGCTGTGTTGCAGGTGCTGTACAAGGAGAAGGGCTCGGAGGCGCGTGCCCGGTTCTGGCTGGCAGAGGGCAATGCCTCCCGCAGTGCCCAGCTCACCGGGCTGGCCAAGTACACCCTGTACGAGATCCGGGTGCTGGCCTTCACCAGGATGGGCGATGGTGTCCCCAGCCGGCCTGCTGTCCTCGAGAGGACGCTGGATGATGGTGGGTGACAGCACCTGGGTGGGCTGGCTGATTAATCTCATCCTTTCCTTCATGATTAATCCCGTCTTTTCCCTGGGTGATTAATCCTGTCCTATCCCTGTTCTCTGGGGCGATCCCTCTCCCCCTGCCCAGGACACCCAGGGCTCCCAGGGGATGGAATCTTTTCCCCACTCCCCAGTGACTCCAATCTCTCCCCCCGCAGTGCCCGGGCCCCCCGTGGGGCTCCTCTTTCCTGAAGTGAGGACCACCTTGGTGCGGCTCATCTGGCAGCCGCCGGCAGCCCCCAACGGCGTCATCCTGGGTAGGTGGGGAGCACCCGGGCCGAGCCGCACCGGGATGCTCTGCAGAGGGATGCAGAGGTCCTGTGGGAGCAGGGATTGTCACAGACCAGCTCTGGGCATCCGGGAGCCCTCAGGGGTGAAGCTCCCTGCTCGGATGTCGGTGCCGGGCTGGGTGTGAACAGGCTGGGATAGAGGGGGGCACGGGGAGGGGCCCAGGCTGGTGTCCCCTCCCCAGTGCCACCACCGCGCTCCCTCCCCGCAGCCTACCAGGTCAGCCACCGCCTGAACACCTCGGCCGTGCCCGCGGCCGCCGTGGAGGTGCTGGAGGCCAGCGCCCGGCAGTTCACGGCCACCGGCCTGCAGCCCGAGGCCACCTACCTGTTCCGTGTCACCGCGCAGACCCGCAAGGGCTGGGGCGAGCCGGCCGAAGCCCTGGTGGTCACCACCGAGAAGAGAGGTAAGGATGGGGGGCGCGGCCGGCGGCGGGGGCCGGCGGTGCCCCCGCAGCGCTCCCAGCCCCTCGCCTCCCCCAGCCCGGCCGCAGCCCCCCGGGAAGCCGCTGGCACAGCAGGAGGAGGTGCGGGCGCGGAGCGTGCTGCTCTCCTGGGAGCCGGGCAGCGACGGCCTCTCCCCCGTGCGCTACTACACCGTGCAGAGCCGCGAGCTGCCCGACGGCCCCTGGGCTCTGCACTCCGCCCCCGTCAGCCACAACGCCACCGCCTTCGTGGTGGACAGGTGAGGGGCTGGGGACGCGGTGGGTGGTGATGTTTCCCCGTGCCTCAGTTTCCCCATCTCGTGAGAAGCGCTGGTACGAGGCTGGGGAGCGGTGGCTCGGGGGTGAACCACTGGCTGCCCCATCCCCATCCCGCTCTGCTCCCTGCAGGCTGAAACCCTTCACCTCCTACAAGTTCCGTGTGAAGGCCACGAACGACATCGGGGACAGCGAGTACAGCGAGGAGTCGGAGTCCCTCACCACCCTGCAGGCGGGTCAGCACCTCCCGGGGCAGGGACAGCGGGCACCCCGTGCCCAGGGGAACTCCTCATTGCCCTGGGCATCTCCGGAGCCTCACCAGCCTCTTCTCCCCCACAGCCCCCGAGGAGGCTCCCACCATCCTCTCCATCACCCCCCTCACCACCACGTCGGTGCTCATCCGCTGGCAGGTACCGTCCCCTCTGCCCTGCCCGGGGAGGGGACACTGAGGCACACCAGGGTGCCAGGGAGCCCTGGGCCAGAGCAGCCTCTCAGTGCCTTCCCTCCGTGCCCCACAGCCCCCGGCTGAGGACAAGATCAACGGGATCCTGCTGGGGTTCCGGCTGCGGTACCGGGAGCTGCAGCACGACAGCCTGCGGGGCTTCGCCCTGCGCGGCGCCGGCTGGGCCGAGCTCACCCGTGAGTGCCCCGGGACAGGCTGGGGTGACCCGGGGCTGGCAGGGGGGATCTGAGCAGTGCAGCGGCCACAGCATCTCCCGTGTACCAGGGTCAGGCTGTGCCCCCTGGGGCTGTCACCAGTTCCCCTGTGCCACCAGGCCTGTGGTCCCTAATGTCCTTTTGTGTTGTCACTGGCTCTGTCCTGCTGCGTCCACAAATCCGGGTGTCTGCACCTAACATGGGCTGTGTGCTGTCCTCAGCTCCCACAGGCAACAGGGCCACAACCACTCTGGTGGCAGCAGGGACACGAGTGACAAGGGCAGAGCCCAAGGCAGGGCCTGGCCCTGTCCTCTGCAGTGACCCCAATGTGCAGACCTGGCTGGTGGCACTCAGGGGATGGGGCTGGGAATGGGAAGGCTCCTCAGTGCCATGGCAGCCCTGTTGGCACCTGGGGGTGCCAGGGCCCTTTCAGGGGAGCCCTGCCTGCGGTGGGGTGGGGGCTGTGTGGGGGTGGGGGCTCAGAGGCAGAGCCCCCCCTGCCCTGCACTAACCCCCCCTGCTCTCCTGCCCAGCCGTCTATGCCGTGCACAACCTCAGCGAGGTGTCCCTCACCCAGTACGAGCTGGACAGTAAGTCACCACCCCCTGTGTCCCCCACCTCCCTCTGTGTGTGCCCCCCTGCCACCCGTGTGTGTCCCTGCAGTGCAGGGTGAGCCAGAACCCCTCTTCCCCTTGGGGACACCCCCTTCTTCCCAACAAGGGGGGCTCTGCCAGGTCCCCCGGGGGTAGCGGGGCTGCCCCGTCCTGGGGAGGGTCCCACTCGCCCTTTGTCCCCCAGACCTGAGCAAGCACCGGCGCTACGAGATCCGGATGAGCGTCTACAACGCCGTGGGCGAGGGCCCCCCCAGCCCCCCCCAGGAGGTGTTCGTGGGGGAAGCGGGTGAGTCCTGCCAGGGCTGCCTCTGTTGGGGGCTGTGCTGGGACCCCGCATGCCCGCATCAGTGCAGTGACACCGTGCCCTCCCTCGGCACAGTGCCCACTGGAGCGCCCCAGAACGTGGCTGTGCAGGCAGCCACGGCCACGCAGCTGGATGTCACCTGGGAGCCACCCCCCGTCGAGAGCCAGAACGGCGACATACAGGGCTACAAGGTACCTCCTGTCCCCTGCGGGCTGGCACCCGGGGGGGCACGGGGTGGGTGGCACTGGGGGTGCTGTGCGTGATTTCGGGGAAGGGGTTCTGGGAGGATGCTGCGGCCCCGAGGAGATGCCGGGTGTCCCTTCCCGGTGCTGAGCGGCGGCGGGGCAGCAGATGGCGCCGTCGGCCCTGGAATGCCGTCGGGATGGGTCGGGATGCAGCCGGGATGTATCAGGATGCAGCCAGGACGCACCGGGATAGAGCAGGGATGTGTTTGGATGGAGCTGGGATGTGTCGGGATGGAGTTGAGATGTGTCAGGATGTGTCGGGATGGAGCTGGGATGTGCCGGGATGGAGTTGAGATGTGTCAGGATGTGCCGGGATGGATCTGAGATGTGTCGGGACGGAGCCGGGATGTGTTGGGACGGAGCCGGGATGTATCGGGATGGAGCTGGGATGTGTCGGGATAGAGCTGGGGTGTGTCGGGATAGAGTCAGGATATGTTGGGATGGAGCTGGGATGTGCCGGGATGGAGCCGGCATGTGTCAGGATAGAGCTGGGGTGTGTTGGGATGCAGCTGGGATGTGCCAGGATGTGTCGGGATGCAGCCCAGGTGCAGGTGGGATGCATTAGGATGCAGCCGCGGTACCCAGCCCATGCTCCAGACATCTCCTGGTCCCCGTCCATTGTGATTCCCCCTGCTTGCCCTTATCCCCGGGAACCAGGCACGGCTCGAAGGTGACCTCAGCACGCCCTGGTGACGCCAGCCGTGCCTGATACCCAGCACAGCCCGGAGCCCTCCTGGCGGAGAGGCTCTTCTTTTCCTTTGGGCGCACTTGGAGCCACGAGGGGCTCGGGAGCCGGGCAGGGACATTGGAGGGCGAGCTGGGTCGGACCCGTGCCTCAGCCAGCTCCCCACGGCCCCTCCCGCAGATCCACTTCTGGGAGGAGCAGCGGCCGAACCAGAGCGCGAGGGTCAAGACCCTTTTCCTGCCCGAGGGCGGCGTGAAGCTGAAGAACCTGACGGGCTACACCTCCTACTGGGTCAGCGTGGCCGCCTTCAACGCCGCGGGGGACGGGCCCCGCAGTGCCCCCGTGAAGGCACGGACACAGCAGGCAGGTGGGGCCCGTGGCACGGCTCCCCCAGTGCCCCCTGGGCTCCCTGGGAGGTGTCTCCATGGTCCAGCTCCAGGGATTCACGCTGCAGTCCCGAGCAGAACATCCCTGGGCTCACCCCAGCGGGTTTGTGGGGTGGGGGCACACGGAGGTGAATGTTTGAGGAGGATGAAGGTTTTGGGGGGACACAAGGAGACTCGTTCCCTTTCAAAGTGGAATCTTTGCTGCAGCAGGGATGGGGCCCGGGAGGTGTGAGCTGGTGATCAATCAGCATCAGGGAGGCAGGGAGAGGGGCTGGCTGGTGCTGGGGGTGTCCCCTGGAGCGCTGAGCTGGCCCTGTCACCCTGTCCCCTGGCAGCCCCCAGCGCTCCCGGCTCCATCCGCTTCAGCGAGCTGACCACCACGTCGGTGAACGTGTCCTGGGAGCCCCCAGTGCTGCCCAACGGCGTCCTCGAGGGCTACAGGCTGGTCTACGAGCCCTGCACGCCCGTGGATGGTGAGGCCGCGGCCGGGGGCGGCGGGCAGGGCTCGGGGGGACGTGGCTCAGCCTCTGTCCCCGCAGGCGTGAGCAAGATCGTCACGGTGGACGTGAAGGGGAGCAGCCCGCTGTGGATGAAGGTCAAGGACCTGGCCGAGGGCGTCACGTACCGCTTCCGAATCCGGGCCAAAACCTTCGCCTACGGGCCGGACGTGGAGGCCAACATCACCACGGGGCCCGGGGAAGGTACGGGGGACACGTGGGGACACACAGGGTGGGGCAGGAGATGGGGTGGGGGCTGGCCTGGCTCTGGGCCAGTTTGTACCCCCGCCCCCAGCTGTGCTCTGGTCCCCAGGTGCCCCCGGCCCCCCTGGAGAGCCCTTCATCTCCCGCTATGGCTCGGCCATCACCATCCACTGGTCCAGTGGGGACCCCGGCCAGGGGCCCATCACCAGATACGTCATTGAGGCCCGGCCCTCAGGTACCACTGCTGCCTCTGCTCTATCCCCACCTCGGGTCAGGGGGGGGAAACTGAGGCAGGGAGTGCTGAGTGGGTTGGGCGACAGGACCCAGTGTTTGGGGGGTGTCCATGAGGAAAGTGCTGATGGCGAGGGCAGCACCTGCAGGGCCAGGAGGGAGGGACAGCACCCCTCGCCCTGGGTGTCCTGCAGAGCCAGCCCTAAAATCCCAGCCCCGTTGTCTCTTCCAGATGAGGGGCTCTGGGACATCCTCATCAAAGACATCCCCAAGGAGGTGACCTCCTACACCTTCAGCATGGACATCCTCAAGCCGGGGGTCAGCTACGACTTCCGCGTCATTGCCGTGAACGACTACGGCTACGGGACCCCCAGCACCCCTTCCCCCTCCGTGTCAGGTGGGTTCCCAGGGCATTCTGCCCCCCTGTGCCACAGGGAGGGTCCTGCTGCTGCTCTGTTCTCGTGGCCATCACTGAACCCCACCCCTGGCTCCTTCAGAGCCCCGGTCCCACTGCCAGCACCCCCTTTCCAAACCCCCTGCAGCCCTCTCCCTTTCCGTGGATCCAGCCCTCACAAAGCTCCCCAAGCGACCCTGTGCTCTGCAGAGGGCTGTCCCCCTGTCCCTGTCCCCCTCTGACCCTCCCTGCTGTGCCCCAGCCCAGAAAACCAACCCGTTCTATGAGGAGTGGTGGTTCCTGGTGGTCATTGCCCTGGTGGGGCTCATCTTCATCCTCCTCCTCGTTTTCGTGCTCATCATCCGCGGGCAGAGCAAGAAGTACTCCAAGAAGTCGGACTCAGGTGAGTGACGGAGTGTGGTGGGTGGTGACAGGACCCTCCTGCTCCCGTGGGAGCCTCCTGGGGGTCTCTCCCTGCCTTTGGGGTCTGTGTGGAGGGGTGGGAGCCTCCCCTCCTGCCTGCCTTGGGACCAACCCCTGCAGAGCCCCAGTGCCACCCCATAACGGTGCTGTGGCTTCCCAGAGAGCTGGGAGCTCGGGATGGAATGAAGGGCTTGTCCCCCAGACAGCTGCGGAGGCAGGGCAGCCTGGGGGCTCGCAGAGGTCACCGGGATTAGCCAAACACAGCTCTGTTTTCTTAGCTCTGTCAAGGGCTCCAATTGTGGGGAAAATCCAGAGCTCCTCGTTAAGCAAACAGCTCGGAGTGGGGAGCTGGGGGCACTGGGGCAGGGCAGGGCTGGCCCCTCCTGGCTGTCCCCAGGCCCTGGTGACACCAGAACCAGCACAACCCCCCAGGGCCATCCCCAGCCCCCCTCACGGTGCTGTGCTGCCTGCGGAGGGGCTGGGGGAGGCTGAGCATCCCATCCCCCAGGGAACAGCTCCAAGGCGGCCGCCCTGAGCCACGGGGAGATGGTGAGCCTGGATGAGGGCAGCTTCCCCGCCCTGGAGCTCAACAACCGCCGCCTCTCCGTCAAGAATTCCTTCTGCAGGAAGAATGGCATCTACACCCGGTAGGGACCCCCGCCACAGCCCCCTCCCCGGGCAGGGGGAGCAGCTTTGTCCATCCCTGCTCTGTCACGGCGTGGGGAGGGCTGGATCCCCGGGGGGGTGACCCTGATCTGCTCAGTGTCCCCCCAAAAGTCCTGACAGTGGATTTGGGTTCCTGGGAGGGGGTTGGCACGGTTGAGGGGTGTCCCTGAGCCGACCCTGTGGATCCCTGGGGTTGTCCCCGAGTGGAGGGCACACACACTGACCACCCCCTGCGTGTCCCCGAGGTCCCCACCCCGGCCCAGCCCCGGCAGCCTGCACTACTCGGACGAGGACGTGACCAAGTACAACGACCTGATCCCCGCCGAGAGCAGCAGCCTGACCGAGAAACCCTCCGAGGTCTCCGACTCCCAGGTGAGCCCCGGGGCCGCACAGGGGACAGGGGCCCGGGGCGGGGTTGAAGGTGCTGGGAGCCCTCCCTGAGCATCCTGAGCGTTCCTGTGCCCGCCCCGAGGCCCTTGGGAGCTGCGCTGCTGCTCCCTCCCCTCCCGCTCTGCGGGCAGCAGCATCCCCGTGCCTCGGTGCCACAGCGCCGGGGGACGCTGGCACAGCCCCGGCCCGTGTGCGGGGATGTGGCACTGCGGGGGGCTCCCAGGGCTGCTGGGGACAGGGCACAGGGGACGGCAGGTCAGCGGGGCTGGGGGCTGTCCCGCTGCCCGGTCGCTGGTGGCAACGGCCGCGGCTCTGCCAACTCCACAAAATGCCACCTTTGTCTCGTCCCGGGGCCGCGGGCAGCTGTGGCCGGGCAGGAGCGTGGAGCCCCGGGAGGCCACGGGACAGTCACCCCCAGGATGGATGCTGAGGCTGACACCCAGGGAAAGGTCCTGTGGGTCCCTAGGGCTGTCCCCGAGCAGGAGGGGACCGTGCCCAGGGTGCCCCCCCGCCTCTGCCCGCGCCGGCTGTTTCCTTGGCAGATGCCGGCTCCTCTCGCTGCGGCCCGAGCGGGGCTCGAGTGGCTTTTGAGGAGCTGTGAAGAGCTGCGGGAGCTGGCGCTGGCGCGGGGCAGTTCCCACCGCCCTCAATGGGCCCTTTGTGCGCCGCCGGAGAAGCTGAATCCAATTACCGGCAGAGCCCAAAAACACCCTCCCCGCCAGCCCCGGGGCATCGCGGCCTCGGCAGCGCGCAGGAACCTTTTGTATGAGGCTTTATTTTGTTTTAGCAAGAGGCAGAAACCCCCCAGTGATGCTGCAGCCGTCCCAGCCTTTAAATACTTTCGGGATGTGCTCGCCAGCGTTCCCAAAAGAGCGCTGGGAAAGCACCAGGAAAGCACTGGAAATCACAGGAGTATTCAGGCTGGAAAAGAGCTCTGAGATCACTGAGCCCAAGCTGTGCCCCATCCCCGCCTTGTCCCTAGCCCAGAGCTCTGAGTGCCACATCCAGCCCCTCCCTGGGCACTCCAAACCTCCCTGGGCAGCCCCTGCCAGTGCCAGGCCACCTTTTCCATGTGGAAATTCCTCCTGGTAGCCTGAACTCCCCTGGCACAGCTGGGTTCACTCTGTTTGGATGGCAACTAAAGCTGTCTTTGCAAGGAGATCTTGGAAATCAGGATTCCACGGGATTTAAGGTTTCAGAGATCAGGATTTAGGAAATTGGAGCTCTTAGGCTGGATTGAGGTGGTGTGTGCCCCTGCAGGACCTGTGACAGGGGCAGGGCTGGGGGACAGCCCGGGCTCAGAGCCTGGCAGTGCCACACCTTGTGCCCCCAGGACAGGGCACAGGCTGGTCCTGCTCTTCTGCCTGCAGCCTGAACGCCTTTTATTTAAATTGGAACCATTCCCTCTCATGGGGCCGTTCTCTGCTCCCACTGCAGGCAGCAGCAAAATTCCCACTGAATTTTGGGGCTGCTGGGAGCTGTCCCCACCTCACCACCTTTCCCCATCCTGTTTTTCAGGGCAGTGACAGCGAGTACGAGGTGGACCCCGGGCACCAGAAGGCGCATTCCTTTGTCAACCACTACATCAGCGACCCCACCTACTACAACTCCTGGCGGCGGCAGCAGAAGGGCATCTCCCGGGCGCAGGCCTACAGCTACACCGAGAGCGACTCGGGCGAGCCCGACCACACCCCCCTCTCCAACAGCACCTCCACGCAGCAGGGCAGCCTGTTCCGCCCCAAAGCCAGCAGGACTCCCACCCCCCAGACCCCCGGCAACGCCCCCAGCAGCCAGCCCGGGACCCTGTACCGCCCGCCCAGCAGCCTGGCCCCCGGCTCCAGAGCCCCCATCGCTGGCTTTTCCTCCTTCGTTTGATATTTAAACAGAAGAAAAAGAAAAAAAAAAAAAAACAAGCCCAAACCAACAAAACAGGAGAAGAAATTAGGAAAAAAAAAAAAAAAATTAAAGAAAAGCCCCAAGAAATTAAGAGAAAAGGAAAAAGCAGTGAGGGGAGAAGAGGAGGAGCAGCCCCAGGCTCCAGGGCTTTCCTGCTGGGTGCCAAGCACCATCCCTGGGGCTGGGGAGCAAACCCAGGTCCCCTCCTTGGCCACAGCCTCTGTGGCACGGACTCCTCGGACGAGGTGGGGCGGGGGGCTCAGGGTGTGCCCACATCGCCCTTGGCACCCTTGGGGGCTGCCCCGGACCTGCTGCTGGACTCCAGTGGGTGCTGGGGGCTGGGGAGGGGCTCCTGCCGTGCCAAAGCCCGGCCCCCCAACTCGTGGCTCCCCCAGGACGTGGGGACAAGCAGAGACCCCCAGCTGGGGAGGAGAGGAGCTCTGCTGATCTTTAAACCTCTGGACCTGAACCCCCCACTCCGGGCCCCCCCAGGCTTTGGGAGAAGGGGGAAGGAGCCCAGGGGACAATTCACTGCTGCCCTCCTTTGTGCCTGGCCCAGCACGGCCCCCCAAAGCCAGGACTGGAACCCAGGAGAGCCCCAGTGGGGTGCACGTGGTGCTCAACCCCCCAGTTCTGCACCTCGGGGCTCTGCTGAGGACTCGGATGAGGCGATGGGAGCCTCCCCTTGGCATTTCTGGTGTTTGGGGCTTTTTAACGGGGTTTTGTGCAGAGGCCTGGGGGCACTGGGGGGTGTTGATGCCCGGGGGGTCTGTGGCCGTTTTGGGGGTGTCTGCACAGCCCAGCCCAGCCCAGCCCCCACAGTGCCTATGGGTGAGCCAGCACCAGCCTGGCAGCACCCGGGCTGAGCCGAGGGAGATGCCAATAAACAGCCTGAGGACAATGTGTCCCCTCTCTGTCACCTTGCTCTGCCAGAGAAAGGCCCAATGCCATGTGTCCGTATGTCCTGCTGTCCCACGGGGCATGTGGCAGCCCTATGGCACCAGGACGGAGCTGGGCAAGGGGTCCCAGAGGTGCAGGGAGCTGTGGTGGCCGTGCCCTGCACGTTCCCTTTGCAGTGGAGCAATGGGGTGATGGGACAGCACCGTGCTCTGGGCACTGCCAGCAGCAGCCCTGGCACTGGGGATGCTCCTGGGCTGTTCACATCAGCAGCCCTGGCACTGGGGATGGCTCCTGGGCTCTTCACAGCCGCAGCCCTGGCACTGGGGATGGCTCCTGGGCTGTTCACATCAGCAGCCCTGGCACTGGGCATGCTCCTGGACTGTTCACATCAGCAGCCCTGCCACTGGGGATGGCTCCTGGGCTGTTCACATCAGCAGCCCTGGCACTGGGGATGCTCCTGGGCTCTTCACATCAGCAGCCCTGCCACTGGGGCTGCTCCTGGGCTGTTCACATCAGCAGCCCTGGCACTGGGGATGCTCCTGGGCTCTTCACATCAGCAGCCCTGGCACTGGGGAGGGCTCCTGGGCTGTTCACATCAGCAGCCCTGGCACTGGGGAGGGCTCCTGGGCTGTTCACATCAGTAGCCCTGGTACTGGGGCTGCTCCTGGGCTGTTCACATCAGCAGCCCTGGCACTGGGGATGCTCCTGGGCTGTTCACATCAGTAGCCCTGGTACTGGGGCTGCTCCTGGGCTGTTCACATCAGCAGCCCTGGTACTGGGGCTGCTCCTGGGCTGTTCACAGCCACAGCCCTGGCACTGGGGATGCTCCTGGGCTCTTCACAGCCGTTGTCTCTCTCTCTGCCCTCCGGGCCTGGCAGGAAATTCCAGGTGCTGTGTTCAGGTTTCACCAGCTGCCTCGGGCTGGGGGTGGGCAGGGCTCACAAAGCACCAGGTCCATGCCAGGGGCTGCCAGGGCCGTGGGGGCTGCACAGTGCCTGTCACAGCACCTGGGAGCCCCTGGCAGCCACATCCTGGGACCCTCGCCCTGGCTGGGCAGGGGGCTGCCAGGGGAGCCTTGTGCAGGTGCTGCACTGGGGACCAGTGCTGCAGCTCCTCCTCGGGCTGGGAGAACTGGGCTGCAGGGCTGGCCTTGCTGCCACGGTCACCGTCTGTCCCCAGACCGGCTCACGGTGGCCCCAGGGCAGCTGGCATCGCTGCTGGGGGCTCCTCTGGCCTGCCTGGAGCCGGTGCCCAAGGCAGGGCAGCCCCCAGGGGTGCCCATCCGCTCCTGGGCAGCACGGGGAGCCCTGGCACCCCACTCCTGGGGACAGTGACATGGGACAGAGGGCTGTCTGAGCAAATCCTGCTCCCCGCGTGCAGCCCAGCTCCAGCCCCGGGCGTCCCGGCTTGTGCAAGAGGGACATTCCTGCCACCGGGCCAGGGGCGGGGCTGGTCTGGGGAGTCGAGCGGCACAGGTGAGCAAGGAACGCTGCTTGTGCAAGGGGTGCCACCCCTGCAAGGGGCATTCCTCGTGACAGAGATGCTCCTGGTACCGGGGCGGGTCCCTGGTGAGGGCTGTGCCCTGGTGAGGAAAAAAAGAAATTAAAGTGCCAGCCCTGCGAGCCCCGAGCTCCCCACACCCGTCTCCATCCCGGGCCCGGGGATGCTCGCCCTGGACCCCACCCGTGCGGGATCTGCCTGTGCTCCCCAGCACCGGGACAAGCCGAGCCCAGGCCCGGCTGGCCTGCCCTGACCCGGCTGGTCCCTGGCTGCCAGGAGGTGCCCGAGGGTGCAGCCACACCTGTGGCAGGTTCGGCGCTGGCACCGTGCCCCGGGTGACGCTGTGGCCGCGGTGCCGAGTGGCGAGGGCGGGAGGAGCCCCCCGAGCCCGCGGCTTCCCACGGAAGGGGGGAGATCCCACCTCCCACCATGGCAGAGGGTGCTGTGGGCACGGCAGGGGTGGGCTGGGTACCAGCGGCACGGGGGAGAGCTCTTGCTGGGCTGTGCTGCCTCAGTTTCCCCGTGGAACAGAGGAAGTGAAACCAGCCGGGCTCGCAGGGGAAGGCACCGAGCTCGGCCACCTCCACTTCCAACCAGCTCTTTCCCAAATTCCTTCCCCACCATCCTGGTTCAGGCCACCCGCTCCCACTCCCTTTCCCGTTCGTACTCCCACTCACATTCCCGTTCCCGTTCCCTCCGGGCTGCTCCGTGCCGGTCAGGCGGGGTGAGCTGTCAGCACCGATCACTCCCCGAGGACCAAACCGGCCCTGACGTTTCTCCCGAGCGGGCTGCTCCTGCCCTGTGGTTTTCCCGAGGGCAGAGCAGGGCAGAGCCGAAGGGGGGCACGGGGACACGAGGCAGCCCCAGGTGTGGTGGGTGCAGGGGGCAGCGTTGGAGCAGGAGCTGTTCCCTTCTCCAGCTGTGATGAGGAGATGCTGATGTGCCAAAAATCAGGGTTGTGGCCGATAAATCCTGGGTGCAATCTGCGATTTAATTTATTTATTTTAGAAGCAGCCTGGGCTCTCCCTGTCCTGCAGATATCTCCGGCTCCCTGCCGGCTCCTGGGACAGAGCCAAGTGTGTCATGTCCCCACCTTTCCCTTGCCTTGGGGACAGGGACAGCCCCTCCTGCCACACCGGGGCCAGGCGGGGCTCGGCGCATCCTCAGAGCCCGGTGCCCGGGGCACTGCTGCGTGCCAGGCTGGCAGGAGAGGGGAGCAGAGCAGCGCAGAGGACGGAGCCGGGTCTGTGCCCCCTGTCCTGCCCCACGCCCTGGGTGCCCTGCAGGGGTCCCTGTGCCAGGGCAGGGCAGCAGCCACACTCCAGGTGGGACCATGGAATGGTTTGGGTTGGAAGGGGCCTCAAGTATCATGGAGCTCCCGGCTGGAAAGGCTGTCCCGAGGGGCTGCAGCCCAGCCAGGGGATGATTCCTGGGGGAAAACCATCCCCATTCCCTGGCACTGCCAGCCAGGAGGGGGTGCCAGCGGGAAAGGTGAGGGGCTGCACGGAGACCCTGCCCAGGGCACCCAGGGGTGCCAGTGCCCCCCTGGCCGAGGTGCCAGCAGGAGGGGCAGGGCATCCTGCCAGGGCTCCCCGTGTCTGCTCAGCTGTCACCCCCGGGCTGGGGGGGTGTCTGCGGGGTTTCTGGGGGGCCTCTGACAGCAGCCCCGGGCCCTGGGGGTGTCTGTGGGGTTTCTGGGGGGCTCTGGCAGCAGCCCCGGGCTGGGTGGGTGTCTGCGGGGTTACTGGGGGGCTCTGGCAGCAGCCCCGGGCCCTGGGGGTGTCTGTGGGGTTTCTGGGGGGCTCTGGCAGCAGCCAGCGCTGGGCCGCGGGGCTGGAGGGCTCTGGGGGGGCTGTGGGGGCAGTGCTTTGTTCTGGCACCCGGGGGTGTCCGGACAGTGATGCCCCAGCTCGGGGGGAGCTCCCCGCGGGCTCGGCAGCGCCGGCAGACAGAGCTGGCAGGCGCTGGCAGCAGGAGGAGGGGATGGGGCTGCCGGGAACCCGGGCGCTTCTCCCTGCCCTGCTTTTCAAAGTGCTTTTCAAGCCTTTTCTTTTTTTCCTTTGCTTTCAAAAGCTGCTGAGGAGCAGCAAAAGGAGCGGCGATGGCTGAGGAAGGGCGGGAGCGATCCGGGCTCCCTCCCCAGGGCCCAGGGGCTCCAAGGGGAGGGGGCCCGCTTCTCCCAGGCAGTTTTTCAAGTTGAGGGAGTGCCTGCTCTTCCCAGCCGGGGCCAGGCCAGCCCTCGGGAGCCTTCCCGGCGGCTCCCACCAGCCGGGTGATGCTAATCCCTGCCGACTGCGCTGTCTCAGCCATCTCCACGCTCCCGTGACAGCGGCAGGTGAGGCCAGCAGGGCTGCACAGGGCTCCCACAGCCTTCCAGTGCCTGCACCGGGCTCCCACAGCCTTCCAGTAACTGCACCGGGCTCCCACAGCCTTCCAGTGCCTGCACCGGGCTCCTACAGCCTTCCAGTGCCTGCACTCCCACGTGAGAGGGTCCAGATGAGTCTGGGGGCTGGGGCAAACCCTCCTCCTCCTCCTCCTCACCTACCAAAAACCCTCTGCTGCATCCGCAGGTGGCCCCTCCTCAACTGCGGGCCCGGGGCTTTGCCTCTGGCCTCGGCTTCTCTGTACGGAGAGCAAGGAAAATAAAATTTGCCAATAAAACGAGCTGTGAAAACGGCAGCGGAGGAAGCAGCACAGCCCAGGATGGAGACACGGGTGTGAGCGGGATGGTGCTGGGCACCCGGGCTGGGGGCAGAGCTGTGCCCTGGGTGCCAACCCCAGCATCTCCGCAGCGCCTCGCTGCCCGCTCCGTGGTGGCACCGCTTCCTTCCCACGGAGGGAAGCGTCAGCCCCAGCTGAGCCCACCCAGCGCTGTCACAACGGGACGGGAGCTCCTTGCACCGGTGACACGAGAAACCTCCGGACCCCGCAGCGTCGTGTCCCAGACCCCGAGAGACCCCAGACCCCCAGAGAGGCGTGGCCAGAGCAGCCCAGCACCCACTGCCCACCGCCCTGCCTCCCTCCGCGGAGACGCCCGGCTCTCCGGAATAGCACGAAACGCTGCATGAGGCGGGCTCGGGATAATCTGGGCTCTCCCGCCCCTTTTCTCCCACAAAGGTCTGGTCTTAATCCCCGCGAGCGAGCGAGCGAGCGAGCAGCGGCTGTGCAGAGCAGCGCTCTCCCTTTCAGCCCAGCCGGTGGGGCTGGGATGGTCTCGGGATTCACCCCAGTGCCGGGGGGGCCGCGGTGGCCGTGGAACCCACCCCCGGGGGCCGTGAAATCCATCCCTGGGAACGTGGAACCCATCCCTGGGAACGTGGAATCCATCCCGAGGGCCGTGAAATCCATCCCTGGGAACGTGGAATCCATCCCGGGGAATGTGGAATCCATCCCGGGGAACGTGGAACCCATCCCGGGGAACGTGGAACCCATCCCTGGGAACGTGGAGGCCCCCACCAGCACCCACACTGAGCACCTGGGGTAACCACGGACCCCCTGCCATCGAGTCCCGCCCACCCACGGCCTGGAGGGACCCCACGCCCCCCCAAAAGGGCTCGAGCAGTGGGACTGGCTGGGGACAGGGAGATGGGGCACAGGAGGGATGCGGGTGCAGCCTCGTGGGTGTCACGGTCACGAGTGCAACGGGGGCATCTGTGGCTGAAGCCGCCTCCTCCTGGCATCTCAGCGCGGTCCTTAACTGCCCTTAATTAATTAGAGTGGGTCACCCACCACCACCTCGGCCCCGCCGCGCTGCCAGGGGCGCGGCCAGCTCCGCGCTCTGCCGCGGGGGACCCCACTCGTGACCCCTGAGGGAAGAGCCCGGTGCCCGACTGTGCCTCCATCCCCGGGGGTGCGGGTCCCCGCTGCTGACCCCGCTCCTGTCCCTGTCCCTGTCCCTGTCCCTGTCCCTATCCCTGTTCCTGTCCCTGTCCCGGCCCCGGGCGGGGCCCGCGGTTCCGCCCCCCCCGCCCCACTCGGGTTTGAATGGAGGGCGTGGGACCGCCCCGTGACGTGGCGCTGTGCCATTGGTCCGGGCGGGGCGGTGATGTCATCGCGGGGGGGGGGGGGGCGCTCCGTTCCGGCGCGGCGCGGCCATGGACCGGCGGCGGCGGCGGGGCCCGGGCGAGCAGGTACGGGGGGGGACACCGGGGGCTCCGGGGGTCGCGGCGGCCCGGCGAGGCTCGGACCGGCTCGGCCGGGTCCGGCCCGGCCCGGCTCGTCCCGGCGCGCGGGGATCCCGCCGCGCTCAGCTCGGCTATTGTCCGGCGGGCGGGGTCCCCGGCGCTGCCGCGCTCCGGTACCGGGCAGAGGGGCGGCCGGGACCCCCGCCTCCTTCCCCGCCGGGCCGTGGGGCCGGTGCGCGGCGCGGGTGGGCGAAGGGGTTAACAGGATGCGGAGCGCTGTTTGCCCAGCGCGGGGCACCGGCCCGGCTCGCCGCACCCCGCCCCGCCGGCGGTCGGCCCCGTTCGCTCCGCCGAGCCCCGCGCGGGGGTGGCGGCGGCCGGAGCTGGCGGTGGTCGCGGCCGGGGCGGTGGCTGCCCGCGGCCCGTGTCGGGGAGGTGGATCCTGGGCGCGCTGGAGCGGCTCCAGCGGCACCCCGGGGCTGGCCGGGCTGGGCGCCGGCGGCTGCTGAGTCAGAGCCGCCCGAAATCCCCGTCCCGCTCGTTCCCCGGTGCCCCGGACAGGGGTCCCGGCTGACCGCAGCCTGCCCTCCGCCCCGCTGCCCGTGCCTGGGCGGCACTCACCGCTGCCAGGGGTGCCCGGAGAGAGGCACTGCCCGGCTCTGGCGGCGCTGGGCACGGGGCTGGCTCCCAGAGCCGCTCCGGTGCCCGTGGAACCGCGGGTCCGTGGGCAGCGAGCGCTCACGGGGCGCTGGACTCGTCCCACGCCGCCCCGGTGTGACCCCGGCGGCGGCGGCAGCGCGGAGTATGGATGTTTCCAAGCGCCGAATCTATGGATCAGCAAGGCTGTTCCAAAGGGAGTTGGGATCTATAGAGCAGGAGAGCTGTGCTAAAGGGATCGTTAATGGGCTCTGGGGGGAAACTGAGGCACAGCGGGCGATCTCTGCAGCCAGGACAGCCGGGCACGCAGTAAACAAATCTGTTTTGGACGCAGCTCCCTCGGAAACCGCGGAGCGACTCCCGCTGAGGTTAGCACCGAGGAGGCGCAGTGCGTTTGGGGGTGCAGAGCGAGCCTGCCCTGGACCCCATCCCCGGCTCCGTGCCCGGCTGAGCGGCCGCGGGGCTCCCTCCCCGGCCCCCGCTGCCGCCGGCCCTGTGCTGACCGTGCCGCTCGCTCCCTTTGTTCGCTGCGTTTTGTCCTGAGCGCACACAGCCGCCCGGGGCCCCCCGAGCCGGCCGGGGCGTTCCGGGCCCCCGGCAGGTAGGGAGGGAGGGAGCGGGGCCGCGCCGTGGGAAGTCTGCCTGCTGACTTCCCGTCCAGCCCAGCGAAACCGCAGGAATCCGGAGCCCGGCGGGTCGGGAGCTCTGCTCGGCCCTGGTGTCCTGCGGCAGCCCGGCCAGCCCCTGGTGCAGGGCCAGCGAGGAGATAACCTTTCCCCCCGGAAAAGTCCCCTCCTGGCCCCGCAGAGCCTCGGGTTGGTTCGTGGCCCCGCAGCTGGAGGATTTATGGCCCTGTGCGTGTTCTGGCGTGTCCTGCCAGCGGTTCCTTGCTGAACTCTGGCTCCCTCCTGGCTCTTGGCAGTCCCTCCGGGAGCGCTTCTCTGCTTTTGGCACAGGCGGAGAGTTCCCAGCCCGGTGCTGATCCGTGTGCCGAGAGCCCTGGTGGGAGCCAAGCTTCTCCTCCCTCCCCGTGTGCCATCTCTCCATCCCCAGCTCTGGAGCTCGCTGCCTGTGCCTTTCCCACTTCCAGAGGCCGCTCGGTGCATCCCGGGGTTGCGCTGCAGCGGCGTCCCCATGCCAGGGACAGGACCAGACCTGTCACCGCGCCGGGGTGGGGGCGGTCACCGGGCGCCGGGGCTGCCCGCACTGACAGCTCCGCCTGCCCCCGGGCCCTGGGAAGACTCGCTGGGGAGCAGAACCGAGGGTGTGACAGCGGCTGGGTCCCCTCCTGGGCCGGCGGTGGCGGGGTGTGATCCGTGCCCTGTCTCCGGCTGCCGTCTGCCAGGCTCCAACATCAAAGGATCAAAGGATCCCCGAGGGGCAGCGCACCCCGGAGGGGGCTGAGCGGGCGGGGTGGCCTCCCTGGCCCGTGTGTGGCTTCTCCCTGGCCCTGGGCAGCGTGGGGGACCCGACCGGTCCAGCACAGCCCCTGCCCCAGCGCCGGGCAGGGCGGGGAGAGCATCCTCTGATCTCGGGGTGCTGCCTGGGGGGCTCTGCATGGGGAAGCCGGGGAGCTCGTTTGGAGCCGGCTGGGCCGGCCAGGATGCTTTCCCAGCCTGGCTTTCCCAGCCTGTGAGCGGGAAGAGCTGGGGGCAGGATGCACGGGAATGTGGCTGGGCTTGGCGTGGCTCCTGCGTGCACTCACTCGCTGGCCTCCTTCTCTGAGCCACTTTCGCTCTGGTCCCCACGGGTGACTGATGCTGGGCAGGATGGGATGGAGAGGATGGAGGGGGGGGTCTCGTGGGAAGCCTGCACCACCAGGGCACGTGGGCCTGGCCAGGGCTGTCCCAGTTCTGTGCTGGCTGCGCTGTCCTACAAGCAGACACTCATTTACAGGGACAATTGTGTCCCTGGGCGCCTCAGGTTCTCACTCCTCAGTGAGATCCCACAGGGCTCAGAGGGCAGGTGGGAGGCAGCACAGGGCTGTCAGTACAAGTTATCCCCCTTGTCCTCGACCCGTGTGTGCAGGCACTGTCCCCTCCCCTTGCCCCAAAGCCCTGCTGGGGCTTGGCTCTGCTCTGGGCAGCGCTGCCAGGTGCCTGCGAAGTCTCTCGGGTTACCAGCAGCTTCCCCCGGTGGGTGGCTGGAAAGGCGAGCGATGCCTCCCTGGCCTGGTTTCCTTTGTGAAAGCGCCGGCAGCGGGAATGTCACAGGATCTGCCCTCCCCGAGCGACAGGAGGAGAAAAGGGCTCTGTGTCCAGCTCCCCGGGCCGGGCTGTGTGGGCAGCACTGTCCATCTGTGCTGCCATCGCCTCTCGGGGCGAGCTGGACATGGAGCCCTTTTCGAGGGCATCGAGGGGTGGGGGGAGATTTTGGCTGCTCTGAAGAGGCTCCGTGGGCTGGAGCGTTTTGGGGAGGGGGCCACGCTGCTGCTGTGGAGGCTGTGAGGGTGATGGAGCACTGCTGGCCCGGCTGGGACCGCTCCAACCTCCCGGTGGCCCCTTTGCCGCGGCTTGCAAAGTATCTCACAAATGCTGAACTTGGCCCTGAAATCTAAATACAAGGCAGGGACAGTCCCCAGATGGCCTAAATCAGCAGCACGGTTGCCTGGCCCAGCTGGGGAGCTCGCCGGGAGTGTTTGTTTTATGGAAAAGCAGAGGCTGCAGGAATGCTGGCCTGGAAGGAGACCTTGGAAGGGGAAAGCGTTCGTGCCATGCACACGCGCCCGGCCGGGCAGCGGGAGATCCCAGAGAGGAGCAGGCCCAGCGAGCTGCTCCTCTGGGCTGGGGGGGAAGGAATTCCCCTGGCTCCTGCTTGAGGTGCAGGGAAGGAGCTGTGGCTCCTTGGTGGCTTCCCCAGCTGCTGGGGGTGAGCTGGGGGCTCCCCAGCCAGTCCCCCATGTGCCATCATCCCCTGGGGGCTCAGGCTGTGCCTCCCTGGGCTGGTGGGGTGCCAGACAGGGAGAGTGGCCGTGTGCCACCAGGGCCGTGCCACAGGGCACTCCTGCCTGGCCAGGCCCATCCGGGAGCCAGCACGGGAGGGTTGGGCAAGGGACTTTGCCCCAGCGTGGGGCCAGAGTCCGTCCTGCCCGGCCACAGCCTGCGGTGCTGCTGCTCCTGCGGGGGATGCGGGCATGGAGGTGTCCCCTGGGCAGTGTGGGGTGGTGCTGCGGCTCCTGGTGGTGCCCAGCCGGGCAGGACCGGGCTGTGCTGGGGCCGTCGCTGCCCTGGGGCACCGCGGGGGACGCGGCCCCCGCCCCACGGCTCGCTCCGAGGCCACACGTCCGTCCCTTCCCCGTGCGTGTCACGGGGCGCGGTGTCGCCAGCGGTGCCCGGAGGGAGGAAGAGGGCGGCCACGAGCCCTTCCTCCCCGGCAGCCTCTCCCGGGACCACCTGGGGCTGCCTGGCGCCACGGGATGCGGCCACACGGCCGCTGTCCTTGTCCCCTCTGCGTGGCTGCGGGCTCTGGGTTGGACGGGTGGGTTGGTGGCCCCGAGGTGGCCGAGGGAAGGAGTAACGTGCCCGGTTGTGCCCGTTGCCATTGTGGTCGGACAGAGCCCTCGTCATTTCTGTCACCTCTGAGTCACAGCGGTGACCATGAGACCGCTGGGGAGGGTGGGGATGGCCGCACACGGACTCAGCTCCCAGGGGCAGCACGGAGGGATTTGGGGGGCTCCAGGGCGGCAGCAAAGCAGTGTCCCCACACCCCCGTCCTGCCAAGCATGAAGGGGTCCCCATCCTGGTCCCCCCGTCCCCCTGCTCGGCTGGCGGTGCCTCCCGGGGGCTCTACGCCCTCCTCACACACTTCCTGCCGTCTGTTTCCAATTCCTCCTGGCGTCTGCTCCTCCCCGCTTTCTTCCAATTAGAAAAAAAAAAAAAAATCCCAGGCATCTTCTCAGCGTGCTGCTCGCAGGGGCTGGAGCTGCCGTGCCCCGCTCGGGAGGGCTGGGGCTGCACGGGGAGGGCAGAGGGTGCCCGTGGTGCATCTCTTGTGGGGCACAGAGTCAGAGATCATCCTGAGGGATTTCTGTACCCAGGTCTTTCTCTTGAGGGTCTCTCTGCTCCAGGGTGGGTCTGGGGGTGTGGGGAGCTCTGAGGGGTCTGAGGATGTGTCCCATGTGGAATGATGCCCTGCATGGAGCCAATTCCCGGGAGAGCCAAGCAGCTGGTGGGCACAGGGTCCCATTTTGCAGCTTGGTGGGATGGAATCTGGTGCCCCACCCACATCCTCGAAGCCTGACCGTGTCCCTCCCTCCTCTCCCCTAGGAGTGACCCACCCGTGACGCCGGTGCCATCCCGGCCGCGCAGCCCCATCTGAGAGCCCCGCGCACGGGAGCCGGCGTGGCACAGCCTCTCCCGGGTGCCACCATGCCGATCCTCAAGCAGCTCGTGTCCAACTCCGCGCACTCCAAGCGCCGCTCCAGGGCCGACCTGACGGCCGAGATGATCAGCGCGCCCCTGGGGGACTTCCGCCACACCATGCACGTGGGGCGCGCCGGCGACGCCTTCGGGGACACCTCCTTCCTCACCAGCAAGGCCGGCGAGCCGGTGCCGGAGGCGGGAGAGGAGCCGGGCGCCTCCAAGCCCGGCCTGCTGTCCCGCCGCTTCCGCAGCAGCAAGCGCTCGCAGTCGGTGACGCGCGGGGACCGGCGGGACATGCTGGGCTCGCTGCGCGACTCGGCGCTCTTCGTCAAGAACGCCGTGTCCCTGCCCCAGCTCAACGAGAAGGACGTGGACAGGAGCGCGGGGCAGCTGCCCAAGAGCCTCTCGTCCAGCCCCGTGAAGAAGCTGCCCGAGGAGGGGAGCCCCGAAGAGCAGCAGCGCCCCAACGGGGCGGCCGCGGGGCCGCTGAGCCCCGGCTTGGACGAGCGCGACTTCGGGGACATCACGGAGCTGCCCGTGGTGGTGGCCAAGGGCGGCACGGGCTTGAAGCACGCCGAGTCCATCATGTCCTTCCACATCGACCTGGGGCCCTCCATGCTCGGGGACGTGCTGAGCATCATGGATAAGGATCAGTGGGAGCAGGACGAAGATCCCGAGGCGGAGGAGAGCCGCGAGGAGGAGGAGGAGGAGGAGGAAGGGGAGCCTGCCCCGCCTGGCTCCCCGCTGGCGGCCCCGCCGAGCCAGAGCCCGGCCCGTGGCGCCGGTGGCCGCAGCCCCAGGGACAGCAGTCCAGTGTCCAGCTGCCCCTCGGGGCCTGAGGAGCGCAGCCCTGTCCCCAGGCCACCGAGCCAGCGGGGGGGACCCCTGAAACGCCCCGACAAGGAGTTCTCGTTTGCTGACGAAGATGACGACGAGATCCGGGTATAAAGGAGGCCCAGCCGAGGTTCTCACTGAGGTTTCTTGGACACAGGGCTGAACACCCCAACTGGTGGCACTGGGGAAGACTCGACTCCTGCCTCGCTCCCTCTGTGTGCTGCGGCAGGACAGCGCTCTGCTCCCGGGGCCGTTCTGACAGCCCCCAGACAGCTCCAGCACTTCCTGGGAGGGGGAAGCAGACTTGATTTTGGTTCTTTCTGTTGGACTTTGAATATTAGTTCCTTTCTCCTGCCCCCCTGCCCGTGTAAAGCGATTTAGGATCCAACAAGACGAGCCTTTGGAGTTTAGCCCTTTTAGTAATATATATCTATTTTCCACCGCACAGTTTTTACTGTTTTCTGATTTGTACTTACCTTTCTCTACTCTCTTTTGGTTTTAACTGAGGGAAGATTTCCCATGAGGAAGAACTTGGCTCTGGAGCTCAGAGGTGGCCTGGGACTATGGGCAGCTCCAGCTTCTGGGGTTTCTTGGGGACTTTCTGCAGACCAAGAGCTCCCAGTGCCGTGGCAGGTGCTCGCTCCCCATCCCTCGGATGGATGGATGGATGGATGGATGGATGGATGGATGGTTCCATCCCAGATGCTTGACCCTCCAACCAGCCTGGGGCTCACAGGGACGCTCCCAGCCAGCTCCAGGGATGCTGATGGAAGTGTGGGTCTGTCCCCTGTGGGAGGAGCACCTGGAAGCCGCTGGGATCCCGGTGTGCCGTGGGGCCGGGCAGTGGCGGGAGCAGGCGGCTGGAGCAGGAGGTTTTATACCCTGTATGTACAAATGCAAGGAATAAAGGAAATGGTAGTGACTGCAGTGGACTGAGTTCCTGAGGGGTGACACGTGGTGGGGACCTGCTGCCCAAGCAGGACCGGTGTCCCTGTACTGCCACCAGCCCTGTGCTGCTGCCCCCACCCTGCTGCCCATCCTGGCCGCAGTGTGGGCACCTGCCGTGGCCCAGCTTTCTCTGCCCGTTGCCTGAGGAAGCAGGAGAGCTCCTGCTGGCCGGATCTGGCTCGGGGCTGGGACCCTCGGGCCAGGCAGCTCCTGCCAAGGGCTGGCTCTGCCAATGCTGTCCTCTCCTCTCCCAGCCGGGGAGGAGGGGGCGGTGCTGGGGGGCAGGACTGGCTGTCCCTGCTCCCACGGGCTGGGGGCCAAGGGCTGCCCTGGGGGTTCCCGGCCCTGTGGGGCTGCCGTGGCCCTGGATGATCCCAGCAGAGCGAGCAGGAGTCACTCTGATCCCACAGCCAGCTTCCCACAGCTCAGCCACTGGGGAAATGGGGCTCTGCCAGTGCTGGGAGTGACTTCCCCCTCCAGCCCCTCGGATGGAGCTGGGCTGAGATGGGGCACAGTGCCAGGAATGGCCCCACAGCCTTTCCCTGAGCACTCAGCTCCTCACTGGAGAGAGGGAATGATTTATCCCCCCAAACATCTCCCAGCCCTGGGAGGGGCTGGATGCCCCTGTCCACCCAAATGGATCTCCCTGGAGAAGCCAGGGGAGCGGGCAAAGGCTGTGCCACAGTGGGGACACAATGGGGTCCTGTCCTGTCACCCTGGGCAGGGGACATTGGGCCATTGTCTGGGACAGGGAGAACAACAGCAGCTGCAGCTGGAGGCTCTGAGCTCAGCAGGCTGCCTCTGCCCCGGTCACCGTGCCCCCTGCCCTGTGCCAGGGTCCCATGTCCCATCCCCTGAGCCAACGATCCTGCTCACTGTCACCTGGGGGGTCACCAGGCTGCTGGGGGACAGCTGGCTCCTCTTGTCCCTCAGGGGTGCTCGGGCACAAAGCAGCGAGGTTTGGTCCCTGGGCTTTGCCCGCTTTGCTCCCCGGGGCTGTGGGGCGGGGAGGAGCCCTGGGGTGACACTTCACGGGCCGCCTGCCACTGTCACTTGGCCGCGCTGATCTTTGTGACGCCTGTCGGCTCCAGGCTCGGGCTCGGCAGCGCCGCGCTGATGGAGCTGATGGGGCAGAAAGTGCGAGCGGGGCTGCCGAGCACAGCCGGGACACAGCCCCATCCACGGGACAGCCTGCGACACCGGGAGGGAGCGGGGACAGGGGCAGTGCCACGTGTGCTGGGCTGCTGGGAGTGACACCAGCACCAGCGTCCGGCCAGCGCTGGCCACAGGCAGCGAGGCTGCACCCCCAGCCTCCCCAAAGCCTGCGGTGGGCACAGGGCCATCTGTCACAGCCCCGGGGTGGCACCTGGCTGTGCCACGGGCTGCGGGGTGCCCAGCGCCCTGCAGCACCCACGGGCAGCGCTGTGGCACTGCTGCTCCAGTGCCCTGATGGCAAGTGACAGAATGGGAGCAGGGCTCCACGGCCGTGCCAGCCCGGGGCGCTGAGCGTGGCTGCGGGACGGAGCAGGGACGGAGCTGGGATGGAGCTGGGATGGAGCTGGGATGGAGCTGGGATGGAGCAGGGATGGAGCAGGGACGGAGCAGGGATGGAGCCGGGATGGAGCATGGATGGAGCTGGGATGGAGCATGGATGGAGCTGGGATGGAGCAGGGATGGAGCTGGGATGGAGCAGGGATGGAGCAGGGACGGAGCAGGGATGGAGCAGGGATGGAGCTGGGATGGAGCAGGGATGGAGCAGGGATGGAGCAGGGATGGAGCTGGGATGGAGCAGGGATGGAGCAGGGATGGAGCAGGGACGGAGCAGGGATGGAGAGGAGATGGAGTTGGGATGGAGCAGGGATGGAACACCGGGGTAAATCCAGGGGCTCTGCTCCAGGTGGGCTCCAGGAAAGCCACAGAGCCCTGGTCATGCCCAGAATGTGCCACTGAAGCCTGGCACCCATGAAAGCCCCAAAGCAGGGATGGAAGGGGCTGCTGGGCAGCGCAGTGGAAGTGTCCCTGCCTGTGGATGGAACAAGAAGGGCTCCGAGGAGCATTCCACAAGAAACCATTCCATCATTGTTGGGGTGCAAGGTGTGGCCCCTTCCAGGAGCCCAGGGATGTGGGTCTGTCCTGCCAAGCAGGCCTGGGGCGGTGCTGCTGTGCCCAGAGCACACCAAAACACACCCAGCATCCGCCCCGTGCTGGTGGAATGCTCAGTCCCAGCACTCCGGGCACATTTGTCTCCATGTAAGGCCTCAAAGTGAGGGGTTAACCCAGCTCCCAGGCAGCCCCAGCCGGGTTTGCTGGAGGAGAAGCAGATGTGGGAGCGGGGAGGCTGAGAGGGGCTGCCTGGGGCCCGGGGCTGAGCTCCCCAGCTGCGGCACCAGGCAATCAGGGCTGCAAATTGGGATCAGATGTGGGCAGCTCCCCCTTCAAATGCAGCACTCCGGCGCTGCTTGGGCTGCTGCTGCTCTGCCGGGGGAGGAGGAGGAAGAGGAGGGTTTTGCTGGGGCCTGGGGTGGCTGCAGGGACCTCCAGGGTGTGGTGCTGCCTTTGGAGAGCTGTGTTTTCCTTGGGGAGTGCCCCTGCCTCTTCCCTTGCCTCTTCCCCTTCCCCTGCCGGGCTGGAGCGGGCTCTCCCCACAGCAGGGATGATGCAGGAGCTGGTGGCTGGCGTGGAGAAGATCAGGTTTGACTCGGAGGCTGATGTGGAGGAGCTCAGAGCTCGGCCCCTGCCCTTCCCGGGGGTGGACAGTAAGTTGGGGACAGGGCTGTGGCGTTTTTGGAGGGTGGTGGGGCTGTGGGAGCTGTTGGGGTTCTCCTCTTGCTGCCCTCCCACAACACCTGGGTGGGTTTTGTCCTGGCTCTGGGCATTGCTCCCTCAGGGATGCAGCTGGCAAAGCTGCTGGGGAGCTCCAGGGTCCCCAATGTCCCTGTGGGGACAGCACTGGGGGTAGCAGGTGAAGCCCTACCTGCCCTGGGGCTGTGGATGCAGGTGGGGCGGGGGCAGTGGGGACAGGCTGGCGGTGCCAGGGCTGTCCCAGGTGGGGCAGTGGGACAGGCTGGCAGTGCCAGGGCTGTCCCAGGTGGGGCAGTGGGGGCAGGCTGGCAGCGCCAGGGCTGTCCCAGGTGGGGCAGTGGGACAGGCTGGCAGTGCCAGGGCTGTCCCAGGTGGGGCAGTGGGACAGGCTGGCGGTGCCAGGGCTGTCCCAGCTGTGCAGGGCCACCCCAAGCCCGCCGTGTGCAAGCACTGGCTGCGAGGGCTCTGCAAGAGGGGCGAAGGCTGCGACTTCCTGCACGACTACGATGCCACCAGGATGCCCGAGTGCTATTTCTACTCCAAGTTCGGTAGGTGCGGGGCTGGGCACCCCAGCGAGCCCCTTCCCACCCCTCTCATCCCTCGGGGCTGGCCTCGAGCGAGCGGCTGATGCCACCTCCCGACTGCGGGAAGAAGTGTCACTGTCACGCAGTCAGGGTCGCTGTCCCCAAGCCCAGCCAAACCTGGCTGCTCCCAGGGCACCCCGGTTCCTTTCATGCAGCCCTCGCGAGTGAGCGTTGTCCCGTTGTCCCCCGCCTTGCTCCCGCAGGTGAGTGCAGCAGCAAGGACTGTCCCTTCCTGCACGTGGGTGCCACCTCCAGCGCCGTGGGCTGTCCCTGGTACGACCGTGGCTTCTGCTGGCACGGTGAGCTGGGGCAGGGGTTTGGGGTTTGGGCTGCAGGGAGAGCAGAGCTCCCCCGTGCCGTGTCCCTGAGTGTCCCCTGTGCCTGGCAGGTCCCCAGTGCAAGTACAAGCACACGAGGAGGGTGATGTGTGCCAACTACCTGGTGGGCTTCTGCCCCGAGGGACCCAAGTGCAAGTTTGTGCAGTACGTACTGGGGGGGCTTGGAATGTGTGGGTGGGGGGAAAACCCCCTCTCTGAGGTGGCTGTGGGCCTTGCAGGGTCAGGGACAAGGACACAGAAGGGTCTGAATTAACCAAACCCCACACCCGGCTGTGCTGCTGATGGCAACAGGGGCAGTGGTGGGTGGGCAGGGGACAGCCCTGGTCCCCATGGGGGTGCCTCAGGACATCCCTGGGGGGCTGTGGGAGCCCCAGGAGGGCCTGGGGACACCCCAGGGAGTAACTGCCTGTCCTCTGTGTCCCCTCCAGCCTCAAGGCCGGGCTGATGACGAGCAGCACAGACCCATCCAAGGTGAAGCTGCTGTCCCTGTGCCCACGGGGGCGATGCCCCAGCTGTCCCCCAGCTCCTGTGGGGCAGCAAGTGCCAACTGCCCCCTCTGCTCCCCTTCCCCAGGAAGCTGGATGCCCTTGGGGGCTGGTACAGAGGGATCTGGCTGCTGCAGAGGAGAGGGGAGGGGAGCACGTGCCAGCCAAGGAGCCACCTCCACGGGGCACCCAGCACCTGGCAGCTCAGCTGTGGGACACCAGAGGCTGCCCCCCGAGCCCGCAGAGCCTGCTGGAAGGAGGCACCTGCTCCAAGGTGAGAGATTTTGGGGAATGGGAGTGCTGGGAGCAGTGGTCTCACCTTGGAGGGAGGGTGAGGGGCAGCAGGTGCTGTAGGGAATCCCAGAGTACTCCCAGAACAGCCTCTTTGACTGGGAATGTGATTTTCCTTGTGGTATTTGGCCCTGTCCCCTTGGAGCTGGGGTGGGAACCAGCAGGGGGAGGGATTTCAGTGGTGAGAACCCTGGGAACAACAAATCCCTTTGGCTTAGGGGTTTGGTGTAACTGGAACTCTCAGGGTGCCGTTTCCTTTGGAAATGTTCAAAATGAACACACGGGGACGTGGCAGGGGCTGATCCAGCACAAACCCCTTCCCTGTGCCCCCAGAGAGGATCAGCCAGCCCCTGTGCCAGCCACAGCAGGAGGACTCAGCTGGAAATGCTGCTGGGAAAGTGACTCCAGTGCTCAGAGGACGAGGACACCACGGGACACCACGGGCACGGCACTGGGCTGGGCAGGGCAGTGGGGTTTGCCCAGCACCAGCTCCCAGCTGGCACAGGCAGCACAGAAATCACTTCATGCAATGGAAATCAGGACTTGCCACACCTGGCTGCTCCCCTGGCACTGCTGGCTGCGGGCAGGCCAGGGCAGCAGCAGCATTCCCAGGGTTTGAAGGGGTGCAGGACGGGCTGGGGGCACGATCCTGGGCACAGGGGTGAGGATGTGTTCATCCCCAGGGAAGGGGGCACAAAGCACCACGTTTGAGATCACAACCCAAGCAGGAAAGGAAAAGCCACGCAAGTTTTTATTGCTGGTGAGAGTTTTTGGTGCAACACCTCTGTCACAGCACTACTGCACTCTGCAGAATAAAGAGCTCAGACTTTTAATTCTTGGCTTTTTTTTTTTTTTTTTTTTTTGCCCTTCATGCCTACAACATGAGCAACCCTTTCCCAGACATGTCTGGGAATGGCAGGCTCCAACTAGCACTCCTGACTGTCCTGGTTTGCCTGCTGCAGGCACAGGTTTGCCCTTTGGGCACAACAGCTCATCCCATGGATTTTTCTTCCCCAGAATTAGGGTGTTGTGGTCTGAGCTGCTGCTCCAGTGCCTTCACACAGGTCCTGGCCAGTCCCACCAGTACAAGGCGTGAGTACAAACTGGGCTGGGCCAGGCAGAGCTCTGAATTTAAAGAGAATGGTTCTTGGGGCTGAAGTTCACTCAGCTACAGCAGAATTGTCAAATAATCTCTAATGACAGCTTGGGACAAGGTGGTGTCCCCTGTCCCAGACAAGGGATCTGGGACTCTGCAGCCTCCAGGGGCTCTCCTGCCCCCACAGATCTCTCAGGTGCCTCTAAAGCTTTCTCACTTCACTACTAAAAGCTGCCTGAGCCACGGAGGGGTGACCACAGGCTGTCCCTGTCACCTCTCTGCCACACAAGCCGACCTGCAAAGGGGCTCCTCCTCAGCTCCAGCCCCAGCCAGGCCCCTGCTGCTGGGAATTCCTGCTGGGATCCTGCTCCTGGGTGCTCTGCTGTCCCCCCAAGAGCTGTGGCTGCTCCCTGGGTGCTGCTCCAGCTCCTTCAGTGGTATTTTCGCCAGCGGTGCCGCTCTGGAAGAACAGGGGGGAAATAATCCCAGGGTGAGCACAGGGATCTGTTTGGGGGCTCCAGCCCAAGTGCAGCTTCTCTGTTTGTGTGCTGCCAGGGGGAACCACCCAAACAGCAGCAAATCCCTTGTCATCCATCAGGAACTGCAGCTCCTGTTGGAGCTCCTCCCCCTCTGCCCCGTGTGGGCTTTTCCCAGTGCTCCTGACAATCCTGGTGCTCTCCAGGGAGAAGCTGTGAGTCAGCAACTGCTGTCAGCACTTTAAATAACCAAATTCCTCTGCCCACCTGGAGAATCCTGCTCTCTGAGCTCTGGTATTAAGTCTTAAATGGGGAGTGCTTAAATAAATTAACTATTTCAATTATTCCAGAGCTTTAATTAACAGGGGTGCTAAATAGACTTTCCAAGTGCTGCAAAAGGAAGAATTCCTGAAAGAGGAAGTCTTACTGAAGTGCTGATAGTTCCAGCCATAGCTGAGCAGGCAGTAGCCAGCCAGGAGCATGGAGATTCCAGCAGGTGCCCCCTGCTTCACGTGGATGTACTTGGCACAATAACTGCTCCAGGCTGTGGGGAGAGAAAGGACAGGGATAAACCATGGGCTGGTCTTGGGGATTCACTGCTTCCCTGCAGCTTTACAGAGCCAGAATGTTGGGGAGGTTTGTTTATTCCCAGTGCCAGAGGGCAGGGATAGATGGATGTTGGGATGATGGGTGGGAAGGAATTGTTCCTTGTGAGGGTGGGCAGGCCCTGGCACAGGTGCCCAGAGGAGCTCTGGCTGCCCCTGGATCCCTGGCAGTGTCCCAGGCCAGGCTGGGTGGGGTTTGGAGCCACCTGGGACAGTGGAGGGCAGGGAATGGCACTGGATCACCCTCGTGGTCCCTCCAGAGCCTTCCATCGCTCCATGATTTGTGCTTTGTAAAGATCCAGGCTGGCTGCTTGGCCCAGCCAAGTAAAGCAGGGAAGTGGGACAGACCTGCCCCAAAAGGCAGAGTTCTCACCTCTGTGCACTGCTCCCAGCAGCCCCTGGGGAGAGAAGCTGCAGGTGCTGATCCAGGCGTGCAGCTGGCCCAGCCTCACCTCCAGCAGGGGCCTCTGGGAGAGGGGACCTGCAGGTGACACAGCAGGGTCACAGCCAGGGCAGCAGGGAGGGCATGGCACGGGCACTTTGGGCAGGGAGAAGGAGAGGGAACCACCTCTGCCACAACGCTGGGGCTCCACCAGCCCAAGACTCCATAAAAACAACATCACCTGTTGGCTCTGCAGGCTGGAGGAGGCCCAGTTCAACCTCCTTGGGTTCTCCTGGATCCTGCCCTGGGCAAGCCCAGCATGCCCTACTCTTCCTCTCCCATTCCCTGCCCCTCCTCTCCCATTCCCTATTTCTTCTCCCATTCCCTATTTTCCCCCCCCTGTTCCCTATTTTTCCTCTCCCGTTCCCTGACCCCCCTCTCCCACTCCCTACTTTTCCTCTCCCATTCCCTGCCTGATTTTCCTTTCCTATTCCCTATTTCCCCTCTCCTGTTCCCTATTTTGCCTCCCTCTCCCAGTCCCTGCCCCTCCTCTCCTATTCCCCTTCTCCCGTTCCCTATTTTTCCTCTCCCATTCCCTGCCTCCCCTCTCCCACTCCCTATTTTTCCTCTGCCATTCCAGCACATCCCAGCAGGCACACTCTCCTTACCTTGCTGCCCCTGTGCCACTCCACCCCCGGCCGTCTCCACCTCGATCCTCACATCCTCCTGGCAACGATTCCCCGGGAAAATGCTGAGCCCCGCGGGCTCGGGGTACAGCTCTGGCAGCCACTCCAAGGCGGCGGCGCGGGCCCCGGTGCGGCGGGGCGGGCTTTGGGGCAGAGGCAGCCCCGGGGCTGTGCTCGGGCCGGGCTGGGGCAGCGGCTGTCCCCGCAGGCGGAGCTCCGCGCGGGCTGTCCCCGGGCCGTGAGCTGCGAGTGCCACTGCCAGCGCCAGGGGGGGGACCGGGGGGTGCAGAGCACACGCGGGGCGCTCCGCTCCCCGCCGGCCCCGCTCCCCTCCTGCCCCGTCTTTGTCGCTCGGCTGCCGCCGGCCGAGCCCCGCGGGGCTGTCCCCGCTCCCGGCGGGCTCCGCTGTCCCTGTCGCCTTCGCAGCGCCTTCTCCTGCGCCGCCGCCGTCCCGGCTCCGCGCCTGCCTGCCCTGGGGTGTCGGGGCGGTTCTGCGGGCAGCGGGGGCTCGCTCCGTCCCTGCCCCGCCGTCCCGCGGCTCCTGGGCCCGGCCCAGCCGGGCGCGGTGCCCGTGCATCACCACCGGGACCCGCCGCAGCATCGCGGCGACGCCGCGCACCTCCTCGGGGTGCAGGTCCAGGCTGCGGGCCACGTCCCGCACTCGGGCCCGCCTCCCCGGGGCGTCGGTACCGGGCGCCGGGGCGCTGCCGCTCGGTGCCGGTGCGCCGGCGGGCCCCGGGCCATCAGCGGGGGCGGCCCGGGGGCTGTCTGCCGGCGGTGCCGGCGCGGCCTTGCAGTGCGGGAGGTGCGCGCGGAGCCGCTTGAAGGGCCGGCCGCAGTGCGGGCACAGCTCGGGCCCCGCCGCCATCGCCGCCGCCCGCGTGACGTCACAATGCCGCGGCCGCCCCGCCCCGCCGCCCGCGCGGCGCGCGCCGTGACGTCACAATGGCGCGGCCCCGCCCCCCGCGCGGGCGCACGCCGTGACGTCACGGGGGCGAGGCGGCGGAAGCGGCGGCCGGGGCCGGGCAGGGCCGCGCTGCCGCCCCTCAGCGCGGCCTCCGCCAGAGCGCGGCCAACGCCGCCCCGAGCCCGCCCCGCCGCGCTCCCGCCCGCCATGAGCTGCCGGCAGCCGCTGCCGAGCGAGCGGGGAGCCAGACAGAGGTGGGTGAGGGCAGCGCGGCCTGAGGGGGGAGGAGGGGCCGCGCTGCGGGGACGGGATCGGCCGGGCCGGGCCGGGCTGAGGGGAGAGGATCGGCCGGGCTGAGGGGAGGGCATCGGCCGGGCTGTGAGGGGAGAGGATCGGCCGGGCTGAGGGGAGGGGATCGGCTGGGCTGAAGGGAAGGGGCTCGGCCGCTCGGAGCGGCCCTGGGGGCGCCGGGCGGGGCTGGGAAGGGGAAGGGGAGAGCGGCCCCCGGGCTCGGGGAGGGTTAGATGGGTCGGCAGGGTTTAAGGTGGCGGGAGGGGAGGCTGGGAGGGCGAAGGGACGGGGGAGGTGCGGGGGATTCAGGGGAGGAAGCAGCGGGGTCGTGGGGCGGGTGGGAGCTGGGAGGCCGTGGGGTCGGGAATGGCGTGGAAGGGACCCCAGAGCCCGTCCGTGCTGCCCCAGCACGGCACGGACTCCTTCCCCAGCCCAGGGTGCCCCGTGCGAGCTGCCGGGGCCGCTGCAGGGCCTGGGGAAGGGAGGGGTGTCCCTTGCCCGGAGTGCTCCCGGACAGACGGACAGCGCTGGCAGCCTGCCGTGCCTGGGCTGGGGAGGGGGAGGCAGCTCGGGCTGTGGGCGGGGGCCAGAGCCCGGCAGCTGAGGCTGCTGCACGGAAAGGAGCCGGGTATAAATACCTCCCTCGAGTCTGCTTTGACTCATTCGAGCACGGGTTAATTTTAGGCACACCAAAACAGCTCCGTGCCGTGGTTTTTTGGAGGCTGCTGAGCTCCTGGCTGACTCGTGGTGTTTGTGGGGTGGGGAAGAAGTGTTTGGTGTTTGTGTGGGAATGCTGGGGTGCTGCTGGGGAGCAGCTGCTGTGTTGGTGGCACAGAATCACACCGTGGGTTGGAAGTGACCTTCAGTGCCACCCCCTGCCAGGGCAGGGACACCTCCCACTGTCCCAGGTTGTCCCAGGTCCTGTCCAGCCTGGTCTTTGAGGTGTTCCCTTGATCTCCTCTAATCTGGGAATATCAGCACCACCCCACTGTCCTCCTCCAAACTCTGCAAAGGTTTGGATAAAAATCAGGTGGAAACCTGTACCCACCGTGCCAGCCAGTGCCAGGTGCCTTCAGAGGGTGCCAGGGACACCAGAAAACAGGCAGAGTTTGTTTTCCACGAGGTGTTTCCTGACCAAACCTTGTCTCCACGTAGGAAATGTGATTGTTTTGGAATGTGACTCCAAACCCTGTCGGAGGGGAGAGGCTAAAGAGTTGTGGGGTGGTGTGAGCAGGTGAATCATTGAGATGTGGTCAGTGCCACTCGTCCCAGGGCTGTCCCCAGCCTGTCGGGTGTCACTCTGAGCCCAGGGATTATTTTTACACCTGCAAAGTTGTTAAATGAGTTTATTTTGAAGGATGGTTTTAATCCACATCCCTTAAACTGCCGGGAAGCATCCTGTGAGGAGCAGGACCCTTTGTGTGTGCCCCGAGGCTGCAGCTGGGAGGGGAATGTGAGAGCACAGCCCCTCGGGGCTGCAGACAGCCTGCATGAACTTGCCAGGTGTCCCTGCCCCTGGGGTGCCTTCAGACACAGACAGGAGGGGGACAGGAGCTGAGCATTCCTTCTGCCTGCAGGAAGAGGAGAAGGAATGGCAATGAAGAGGATGGTCACGTTCCCCAGAGCAAACGCAGCACCAGGAACTCTGTCCTGCAGGACTCGTGGGACACTGAGGTGAGAGCTGAAAACCTGTGCTTTATCCTGTGCTTTTTGTTTCGTTTTTATTTCGTAGTTTTGTGTTTGGGGTCGTGAGGTTTGGCTTGGTGACACCAGAGGTTGAAATCAGTTTGGAAATCAGCATTTCCAGTGAGCCTGCTTATCCCTGCCCTGAGTATTTCTGGGGAGAAATGTCCAAATCCTGCCTTGCAGCAGCCAGGGAAAGAATTTCCAGCTTTTTGGTTTTGCTGTGTGGGCTGAGGGGATGCTGGGGGTGGCTGTGTCCCTGGGCTCACTCTGCCTGACCAGCAACTTTGCCTTTCCTCACAGTGAGGTGATTATTTGTGGGAGAAAGACAAAACACATTCCAGCCAGGCCTTATCTGATGTGCAAAAAATGCTCTGATACAGCTGCTCAGTTTGAGCAAGACTTGTTCACAGCTAAAACAAACTCAAAACTCCTTGGTTTTTTCTCGTATTTTCCATGATTTCTTTGCTGGATGTGGGATAAACTCTCTTGTCTTCTTACACCTCACCAGGCAGGTGTTCTCTCGGTGCAATTTGAGATTTCTTTTCTTAAAAAAAAAAAATAAAAATTGCTGATTTCCCAACTGCTGCCAGATTTTCTGAGATGTCACCTGGTGAATCACCTGAGAATTCACTGTGAGCAACGTCCCTGTGTTGTAAAACATTCATGGAAAAGAGGGTGCAGAGCACAGGCTCCCTCTGAAGTTAATGAAATTAATTTCTTTGAAGGTTTTGGAAATATCCCTGGTTTTTTAGAGCCTCTTCACTTTGAAGGTGGATTGTAATGAGCAATTACAGTCTGAATTATTACGGAATTAACTCAATAATTCAACTGTTCATTGTACTTCACAGAAAATATTTAGTTGCTGTGTAACTTGGAGCTCTTTTATAATCTGGAGATGGTTTCAGATGGGCATTTCTACATTCCTGCTGTGAGGGAAACTCTCTCTTAACCTGGACAAGTAGATGATGTGCCAGCAACTGCTGGGAATGCTCTGAGAGCTGCTGTCCCTCAGGAGGGAACCCTCTGGGATGCAAACTGCCCCGTGCTGCTGTTTCCAGGAGGGGCACTCTGCATTTTGGGCTGTGCTGGGGGCAGCAGCCTGGTTTGTTGCCGCCTGACCTGAGTCACTCGTCCCACAGGTCAGAGCCCTGCGTGTGTGTAGAGTAGTTAAAGGCTGAAGCAGCTGTAGTGTGGAGCAAGGGGCTGAGTAGCAGTAATGAGTTAAGGATTTCAGGAACCCTGATGGTGAGTGGCAGAAGCTCCTTTGCCTGGCGTGTGAGCACTGTGTTTGGGCAGAGCCACTGAAAGCAGGGCTGGCAGTGCCACACACGAGGGTGACATCAGCCCTGGCCTGGTTTGCTGCCAGGGGACAGCACGGGCACGGCTGAGCCAGGGCAAGGTCACTGCTCAGCCTAACACAGACTCTGCTTCTTGCATGCACTTGCCTGCTAAAGCCTGGTTTTAACACATTAAACCCTGTGTGAGGCAGGGAGGAGCTCTCCCTGCTGAGAACGTGGCACAGCTTCTCAAACAGCCCCGTTCTCTGGGAACAGAATTCCCAATGTTTTCTCCTGATGAATGGAGCTTTTTCTCTTGTTTTTTTGGCTTGTTTTCTTGTCAGATCCCTCAACTGGGCATGCCCACAAATTCAAGCCATGAGATTAAATCTGTATTATTCCAGCATTTGGTTAAGGACTTCCTGTGCCAAAGGGAGAAATCCCTGTGCTCATTGTGCACGACTGCTTCCCATTGGAAAGTCTCAGCCAGTTTGCAACACTTGCATTTAACTTCCTGGTACTTTGCTGTGTGCAAAGACACCTCTTGCTGGTTAAAAATCCCCACTGGATTTGGGATATTGCCTGGGAAAGGGGAGTGGGAGCAGTTTGTGACATCCAAGAACACGGGAGAGTCGCTTTTCATCTCAGGGAACACCTGCTTTTTGTGAAACATCACCCAAAGTCCTGATTCCTCTGGCCTGGTTTGGTTCAAACTGACTGTTCCCTCTTGCAGAGCGAGGCCTCTTTGAGAGCACAACCTCAGGAAGGCAGTCAAGCAGTGTTTTAAACTCGATGGCAATCAAGCAGTGTTTTTTGTCAGGATTTCTTCCCATTTTTTTGTCTTGCACGTTTTGCTCTGGAGAATGAGGTGAGGGGAGGTTTTTCCTCAGTGGCAGTTCAAAGCTGGGCTGTTCTGTGGTGTTACCCCTGACTTTGAGTCCCACTGCTCATCCAAATCACATCCCACCCAAAGGATTTGCTGTTTTCTCCCCCTGGATTCTCCTTTCACCCAGGACAGGCAGCACTTCCAGCTTTCACAGGATGCAAACAGATTCTCTTCAGTCTCCATCAGTGCTGCTTTTTGGCCACTTTCCCTAGGGATGTGCCACTGCTGGTGCTCCTGGAGAAGCCACTCACAGGTTACAGGCACCCAGAGGGTGACAGAAGCCTCTGCCCTGGGCTCAGTCCATGACAGGCACAGCCAGGGCTGGAGCTGCAGCCAGGGTTAAACATTAGCAAGGCAGAGCCTTTGCCATGGAATTTTGCTTCCTGTTCAGCCTGTCCTCCCTTTTCCAGGAGCTCAGCTGTGCTGTTTGCCCTGTATTTGGTTAGAAATGCATTGCTTGTCCCCAGATCCAGCCAGGAGAAGCTGTAGTGGATGCTGCAAGGGGTTCCTGAGGTTCCCAGCTGTGCTCTGCAGCCTGGGGAATCACCAGTGCAAACCCTTTGCTCTCTTTTCCCAGGGAAGGAAGCGAGTCTCAGTGTTCTGGCTGACCCTTTCCTTCCTGAACAACTTCTGCAAACCCCAATTTCTCATAGTTCCTCTTTGTTCTGGCCAGGGGTGAAACACTGCCGGGTTCTTGGCAGAGATCAAACCAAAGTTCTTGTCCCCCACTGTCCAGGGAAGGGCTGCTCTTCAGTTCTAACTAAAACCAGATCGTGGCTCTGTGAAACTCCTCTTGGAAGATGTGGAGAGCAGCAGGGGCTGAGTGGCTCTTTCTCCAGTTCCTGTCACGAGGGATTGTCCCAGATCTGCACATTGCACAGGACATTTGTTTGTTTTAAAACTTGAAGTGTGATGTCACGGGTTAATGAGCCCAGTAAACCTTGGAGATGCCCTTTTGATAGCTAAAGTATCCATAAATATCACTGGGCTGCTTTCCTTTGCCCCTGTAAAGCTTTGTTGATGCCTGTCTTGCTGACTTGATGACTTCAAGGATTCTTTTCTTGTCTGATTGTAGTCCAAATGCGTTACAGAGTGTGCACCACAGCCTGGGGACACGGTAGGTGTTCCATGTGATGTGGGCAGTGATCGAGGGGTGCCAGTGCTAGTGAATCTTTGCCTCAGAGAACTGGAAATAAAGAGGGTCTGCCAAAGCCTGCCTGTCACCAGCCTGAGGTGTCAGAAGCACGTCCCAGGACACGCTGCCAGCTTTGAGATGCGCAAAATAATCACTACTAACAGCTGGAAAATGTTTGTTGAGATGTGAAATGCGAGCAGCAAGCGAGGCCAGGTTCTCATTTGGATTTTTACCTTGATTTGCAGAAGGTGGCTGTAACGAAGCTCACTAAGGAGCGCAGACTAAAAGGAAACAAAGTGTCCTGTGCGGTGGGTTTCTCTCCGAGGCTGCTGTGACCCCTCAGCATCGCGTGTGACTCTTTGTGCTGCTCTGCAACAGCAGCTGCGCTGCCCAGCACCGCCCCCAGCTCCTCCCTGTCCTGCCGGGGCTCTTTACCCCTCTAGATGTAGGCAGAGGAGCTCTGGTTGCTCCCGTGGTTCCATCTGTGCTCCCTCGGGAATGACCCCGCTCTGTTTCTCTCTCCTCGCAGCCCGGGGCCCTCGGCTTGGCTTGCTGTGCTCCCACAGAGCTGAAGCATTTTTGGTGCTTAGCAAAACAAAGGAATTTGTCAGGGTTGGATGGTCAGGATCGATGGTGGATCAGGGCTGGGGGAGGGTTGTGTTCCACCCAAACATCCACAGTGCCTCCCTGGGCACTGCACACACTGCCGGGTGCAGTTTGCACCATTCCTGATTTATCCAAACTCACTGCCGGGTGCAGTTTGCACCATTCCTGTTTTACCCCAGACTCACTGCCGGGTGCAGTTTGCACCATTCCTGATTTACCCCAGACTCACTGCCGGGTGCAGTTTGCACCATTCCTGATATATCCAAACTCACTGCTGGGTGCAGATTGTACCATTCCTGATTTACCCCAGACTCACTGCTGGGTGCAGTTTGCACCATTCCTGATATATCCAAACTCACTGCTGGGTGCAGATTGTACCATTCCTGATTTACCCCAGGTGAAGCCCTTCTGGAAGTGGTGCTGACTGGCAAATCCCTGAGGATTTTGTGAAATTTGTCCTGTTCTGATGTGGCCACAAAGCTGTGACTTCTGTGGCTTAATCCTTACAAAAATATCGATTTTTTTTTTAGCTGCTGTCACTTACTGTCTGCTTTTATGAATCATTTATGGGGTGGCAGAGTAGCCACTTGCTGATCAACTCACCCAAATATTTGCAGGTCCTGACCAGCAGATCACACAAACTAAAACTGGAACGAATGGAACCTTTCCTTAGCAGCCCTTAAAAAGGTTTTTTATGTCTTTGAATCCCTTATGATGATGGCAAATGCTCTTCCAGCCATTCCCATGAAATGTGCTTGTCCTAAATGCTGGCAAATGAGCCCTGGCCTTTTATCCCAGTCAAATGCCGAGTTCTTTTTCCTGCATGAGGAATTCCTCAGTGCCTCTTGCTCTTTCACTGTCATGTCAAGTAAATTGGTGTGGAATTGCCATGGAACACTTCCAGTTAACACCGCCCTGGAGTGCTTAACTGGGAAAAGAGTACTTGAGGGTAGGGTGTTCAAAGACTTAAACTGGGTGTTGTGTGCATTTGTTTCTCACAGCCTCTTGCTTTGGATGCTTCAGATCCCACTTTAGGATTGCCTTGTAGGAAAGTGCTTTGCATGGTGCTTCCCTCAAACCTCTGCTAGAGAAGTGCCAGCCCTGCCCTGCCTGCACTGACACTGCAGCTCCCTGGGAATGTTCTTTATTTTCCAATTCTCGGATCACCCCAGCAAACTTCACTAGTGCAGACGTGGGGTTGGGGCAGAGCTGAGGGGTTTAACTGGGGAGGACTGAACTGCAACACCCTGCAGGTCACTGAACCCCGGGTGAAGGCTTGTCCCTTCAGCTCTGTGACACTGGCAACAGCAACCTCTCCGTGCCAAGGTGGATTTATTCAGTCCATCGGGCTGGAAATGTGGAAGGGAGGGATTTATCCTAAAGGCTTGCTTCTGTGGGCTGAGGAAGAAGTGTCTGATGTTGCTGTTCACCCTCTGTGTGTCCCAGTCCTCCAGCAGTGACAGCGGCAGCAGCAGCAGCAGCTGTAGCAGCAGCAGCATCAACAGCCCCGACAGAGCAGAGTCCAGCCTCAACCCCAGGATTGCAGGATCCAGCCCTGTCTCCTCCCAGCCCTTCCACGAGCAGTCTGCACTAAGCCAAGGTCCTTACTTCCACATCAACCAGATCCTGAAGGAAGCCCACTTCCACAGCCTACAGAGCCGGGGACGCCTCCCTACATGATGACCCAGCAGCTCCCTGCCTTCTGTGAAGGGACAGCACTGTGTAGATTTGATATTTCAACTTCAAAGTTTGTTAAAATGGAATTGCACAAAATTGCCTGTTGCCTTTTCAGTCTATATTTGAAATAACAGGTTAACAGGAGATTGTTTACTTGTGGTTTGCTGCACTATTGCAATGCAAAAGGGGCTTTGAAGCAATTTTTATAGGATTCTTTTGGGGTGGTTCTAAAGTACGTGGCGAGAGGAGACTGAGGAGTCCACATGTGTGTTATAGGATTGCAAACTGTCCAATTCCAATCGACTGCCTAATCTGTTTGTTAGCAAGTTGTTGCTTTCTGTAAAGTTCTCTTAAGCGTTCCTCTTCAGTTTTATAAGTCTTTTTTTAATTTCAATAAACTAGTTAAAAAATGATTTGGCAACATAATTTTTTGAGCATTTAGAGTTAGTGAGAATAGGAGCAGCGAGTGCAGGTCCTTAGGCCTGTGAGCTCTCACCCAGCTCAGGGTGATGAGTCTTCTCTCATGAGCTTCTCTGCTGCAGGACTGGAAGGGAAATGTGAAATTGGAGCCAGGACAGGTTGGGCAGGTGCTGCAGGGGCCTCCCAGGGCAGGGTGGTGGTGCCTGAGGACACAGGCCTCTTACCCTGCTCCAGCACCCCTTCCCAGCTGTGAAATGTTTTGTTTTCTGTTAGTGTGTAGGTTGTTTTGCCTTTTTTTTCCCTTTAATTTAACAATGTAAGGATAGGAGGTGAAAGAGCAGCTCCACCTCTGTTCCAGCAGCCAGGGGACAAGGACAATCCAAGCTGTGCCTGTTCCCGTGCCACGCCCTGCTCTGGCTGAGGATGGGAAGCACTGACAATCCCAGAGGTGTCACCGAGGGGACAGACAGACAGATCTCAGTGAAGACAAACCCCCAGAGCAGTTTTATTGGTTGCTGCCTCACTTGGTCATGCCCGAGAGCCAGCCCAGCTTGAAGAGGGACGGTGCCACCGTGTCCTCGTCGTCGGTGAGGAGCTGCCGGAACAGGGAGCCCGGCCGTGCCTCGTCCTCCCTGGGCAGCACAGCGCCTGCAGCCTGGCCCTTTGCAAAGACAAAAGTGACTCTGACTCTCAGAGCACCCCGGGGCTCCCTCTGCCCCCCAGCAGCACAGGGGTGGAACCACGGCGTGCACCCGGAGCGGTGGCACTGCTGGGGAGTGACAGACACACACCTGGCTGCTGGTGGCAACAGGCACTTGGCAGATGTCACTCAATGCTCATAAACCCCTGATGAACTCATCAAAACCCTCTGAGAGCAGGGCAGGGGCTGCTGCTCTCAGAGCAAGGGAGCACAGCGTGGTAGAGGCACAGCTGGTGCCCTTGCAGGAGCTGCTCTTGGAGAACTGCAGATTTTAACCCTTCCAGGAGAGTTTTAGCATTGAAGGAGCAAGCACCTGTCAGGGATCCTGCCAAGTGTGGCTAGCACAGGACATGGGTGTGCTGAGCACAGCACGGCAGCTGAGGGGAGTGACAGGACAAGCCAGACATCACTGCACACTTCTATGCTCTAGTCCAGCTGAGCTGTGAGAGGTAAGGAATACCTTTGCTGGGAAGTTCTGGGCTTTTAAACACCCCTTCTGCTGGGTCTGGTCCTTAAGGGCTCCAAGAAGTGGAGGAGGAGAGTTCCAAATTGAACATCATCTCAAATGACACTGGTAAAACCAGACCTTTACCTTTGTCTTGGCTCTTGTCAACTCAACAACTTGTCCCAGTTGCCAAGACCACCATGGATAGATTGGGCTGGTAATAAGTAAAGGAAACATTAATTGCTGCTTCCCACAGCAGTGAGGTGTTCCTTGGCTCTCACCCAGCACACAGAGCTCCATCTAAGCAGATGTTTTAAACTGGGGGGAATGGAGCAACAGAAAGATTGGCTGCTACAGCTCAGCAGCAGGGGAGCAGCAGGACACTCCTCACACAGCTGGGGTACCTGGCCAGGCCTCCTCGGGGTTACAGGGCAGCATCCCACTGCAAAGGAGTTCAAGCATTAGCTACTGTCCTTCAGCCTTTCTTGCAGCCCTCTTTAATGACTTGTCTTTGATGCATTGCCCTCATCCGTGTGCACCCTCACTGCCTCTGCAGTGCTTGTTGCCTGCCACAGAGCAGTGGCCCCAAAACCACAGGGGCAAAGGGTGGGTGGGGTTTTGGAGGGTCCTGGAGAAATGCCCCCCATCCCCTGCTGTGCTGCCGTAATGATTCATTTCACTGAAAATAAAAATCAGGTGAAACAATGCTTGGCTACTTTCTTCTTTGCCCATAAACTCCAGTGTCAGGGGGACAATGAATACTGGGAAAATATTCCTGTTTTTACAGCTCAGTTCAAACACCAACCTGGACTCTTTCTGTGCTCCTGGCAGTGGACTTGCTCTTCCGCGAGCTCGACATGCTCAGTGGCAGAAGTCCAAACCTTAAGAAATGGAAGAAAGAAATGTGGGAAGCAGCAATTCCAGAGCAGCTTCCCAGAGGCAGGAGAATGCCTGGAAGAGCCGGGTGCCTCACCTGATCTGGCTGGATGCTAAGGGCAGGATGTTGTGGAGCTCCTGCGAGCTCAGCGCGCCGCCCCTGCTCGCGTACTGGTTCTCTGTCCCAGTCAGCAGGCCAAAGAGAACCTGGAAGGCACCAGGAGAGGCTTGGATTTGGGGAAGAGAAGCTGGAACGGACCAGGATTTGGGGAAGAGAAAGTGGAGGGTACCAGGATTTGGGGAAGCTGGAAGGGACCAGAGCTGTTTGGGGTTCCTGCAGAGCTGACCCCGCAGTTGCACACCGTGAGCACTGAGTGTGAACACGAAGTGTCTCTCTCCCCACTCTTAACTCTGGTGTTTAATTCTTCCCACAGCTGAGTCCCAGACCTGTTTCAGCACTACTTAACCCAATTAGTGTTGCACAGGCTGCAGTGAATCCTGTTAGATAAAGTTCAGCCAGCCCCACACGCGGGGCCGTGCAGCCGGCTCAGCCAGCTCCTCTTATCTTCAGCTGGCACTGAACACTGCTCCCCTTTCCAGCCACTGCCAGTGCTTATCTTGAGGCACTAAGCAGTTTAAAGGCAGCCCAGCAGCCCTGCTGAAGGCATTGTGCCCCTGCCCAGCCCTGCTCCCTACCGAGGTTCTCTGCACCAGGCGGTTCAGGTTGCTGTTCAGGTGTGGGGTGAAGACATCCAGGTCGAAGGGATCGATGTGTCCCTCCAGGAAGTCGATGATCTTCTCAATCCTGCAGGCAGAGCAGAGGGCTCCTGTCAGGGGTGACATCCTGGTGATGCCAGCTCTGAAGCAGCCAGGGATTTCCTGTCTGGGGTGACTGAGCACAGCAGGAATTACTCAGCAGAACAGCAGCTGCCCCAAGGGTTCCCAGCTCTTACACCAGCAGCAGGAACTGCTCCCCGTGGTACCCCCCAAGGCTTTAACTCTTGGCTGGAAGCTCAACTGCTCTGTCCAGGGGCACCCTCTGAGGGTATCCCATGGACACAAGGAGGGGGGCCAGCCCCTGGCCACAGAACCCCACCCCTCCTGTTTAGAGGATGAGCTCAGTGTTTGTGCAGTGTCAGACCTTGGAGCCTGCACTGGTTCAGGGCCCCCCAAAGCACTGCTGGAGGATGTGAACCCCAGAATGCACCATACCCAGAGTCCTGCTTGATCCTGCTGGGTTTTGTGTCCTCACTCTTGGCTGTCAGGATGATGCTCAGGTACCTCAGGTCGTAGAGTAACTGCAGAGCCCTGCTCTGGGTCAGGGGGAAGCTGTCTGGCCTCTGCAAACGGGACAGGCAGGAATGGGGCTCCTCCCTTGCACAGGGCAGGCTGCCCAAGGGGCAGTATTGAGAACACCCACCCCAAGGCACAACCAGAGTGTGAAATCTGGTGTCTGCCTCAGCTGTGGGGGAGGCAGGGTGAGTGTAAGGGTGTCCCCTTTCCAGCTGTCAGGACAGGCAGCTTCTGTTCCAGGAGCTGGATGTGTCCCTGCATTCCCAGGTACCTTCTCCCTCCCATCCCACAGCCAGGTACCTTCTCCTGCTTCTGCTCCACCAGCTTTCCATAGGCAGCCAGCACCTCTGCCATGCAGCTCCTCAGCAGCTCCTGCAGCGTGACCTTGGGCAGGGTGTGCCCACCAACCCTGTTCACCTCCTGGCACAGGCTGAACAGGAGGCACTGCACGTGCCACGAGGGCTGGGCAGGAGAACAGAGTTTATTTGCAGTTGCTCTGTGAACTCCATTCCCTTCCACATCCCTTCAGCTGGCTGGTGGGAGTGTCCCACTTCCTCAGCAGCCACAGAGCTCAGCCCCACAGCTTGGCTCAGGCATCTCACAGGGTCTGGGTTACTGACACCTCAGATTTTGGGTTACAGCAGCTCCCAAAGCCCCCAAAAGACTTTACCAGACACTGAATGCAGTGAGAAGAGAATTGCCTGTTAATCTTCTGTCAGCACAGACCCTGCTTCGCCCACCCCCTCCCTGGGGCTGTTCCTCCCTCACCTCCTGGGCCTCCTGAATTCTCACCCAGCTGCTTTTCCCCTCAGATAACAGAATTCACTGGATGAGGCTCACTGCATTTCCCTGTCCAGCCCCTCCCGTGCTGTGCAAACACAGAACTCACTCCAGGCCTGGCCTCCTCCCCCCTGCCACCTGCTCTGTCCCTGTGAGGTCCTTCCTGTGCCACCACCACCCCCTTGGGAAGCCACACGCCTCAGTTCCCTTAGGATTCCACAGTCCCACTGCTGCAGCTGTCCTTCAATGCATCCAGCTTCCATGGAATCTCTCCTGGGACCTCTGTGTTTAAACCAGGCCTAAGTACTCCTCTGGCTCAGTTTCACAGGATCTGGGCCAACCTTACTCATGGAGATAAACAGCGACAATGACCTATTTCCTTCCTCTGACCTCTGTCCTCACGAGGTGAGTATCTCAAAGAGCACCACAGGGTGTTTGTCCTCTGCTCTGACACCAAACACCCTCCCCAGCAGCTCAGCAAGTGGCTCTGGAGGCAGTGCTGGGCTCCTCCCACAGGCTGCTCCTCGTACCTGCACAGGCAGCCGGATCTTGGACGTCACGCTGCTCCCAGACTCGGTCTCCTCCTGGATTTCAATCTCGTCCCAGTTGGTGGCAGTGGCCAGGACAGAGCCAGCTGTGTCGAGCAGCAACGAGTGGGTGAAGCACTGAACCAGACCCTGCAGCACAACAACCACAGCCCTGATCACAGGACACTTCTCACAGGGCCAAGGCCAGCCAGCCCAGCCTGCCTGTGACCTGCTGCACCCCTGCACCTCCCAAAGTGAACCTCATGGACACCAAGCCCCTGGAGCCACCCCTCTCTGACCGGGCAGCAGCACAGGGAGCTCTGGGCAGCCCCAGCAAGGGAACCCTCCCCAAAACCATCTCCGAGGAGGGAAACTGCTCCTTACTTTGGTGACAGCCGAGCTCCAGAGCTGATAAGCCACCAGGCTCTGCTGCAGGAGCTCTGCCTTCACCCCCTGCCACTTGGCCAGCTCGGGGGACACCTCCTGGGCTTTGCCCTTGCCCAGCTTCTTGGCAGAGCGTGGCTCCTTGGGCGGTGACTCCATGCCACCCGCCTGGCCCAGCACACAGCGCTGCAGGTGAGGGCACAGCTCGGGCAGGGCCTGGCACAGCCTGGCCATGAAGAGCACAGCGTTGAGCCTGGTATCCCCAGGAGGGTCCAGCTGGCTCTGGGCACTCTGGAGCTGCTCCTGGACGCAGCCCAGGAGGTGCTGGACGCAGGTGACGCAGCGGTCGCGCAGCAGCCCCTGCACGGTGCCGGCGTCAGCGAAGCGGTCGAAGGCGGAGCGCGGTGGCACCGCGGGCTCCTTGGGGACAGAGTCGTCCCTGGGGAGGTAGGACAGGACATCCTCCAGCCTGGCCTTCAGCTTGGAGTCCAGCGTGGAGCAGAAGCTCTGCACGCACGGGGTGAGCGCCTGCGCCTTCATGGCCAGCCCGCTCCTGGCGAAGGGCCCGCGCTGCCCCACGCTGACCCACGCCGCGTCCCCGGGCAGGTCCCCGGGGCTCTCCGACCACAGGAACAGGGCCACGTTGTGTTCCAGCTGGATCTGCTTGCTCAGGGCACCGCTGCCAGCTTGCACTTCCAACTCCTGCAAGGCTACAGCCAGCAGCTGCTTGGAGCTGCTTGAAATGGAGTCGAAGCCTTCTTTGGTCAGAGTCTGCAACAGAACCAGGAGAAAAAACCAATTTCAATGTGGCACTAAAACACACCCTCAGTGCACTGTGAGACAACACCCAGGGGTGCAGAGCAAGGCTCCCCACGGCACAGCACCCACCTGCAGCCTGTCCAGGAAGAGCTGCTGCAGCAGCTCCTCCCAGAAGGACACAGGCCTGTCCAGCAGGCGCCGGCACACGGCCTCCCAGTTGTGGCTGCTGGACTCGCTGGACAGCAGCTCCCACACGGCATCACGGATCCCTGCCAGCCCCTTCATGCTCTTCACGTACACCAGCAGGGTCCTGACCCCTGTCCTGATGTCATCGCTGCACCTGGAGGCAAAGTTTCACCTCTGTGAGGGGGTGAGGCCTTGGCACAGGGTGCCTGGCTGCTGGGTGTGCTGTGCTGCCTCAATCACAGTGAAGGATGAGGAGGATGAGGGGATGAGGAGGAAGGCAGCCAGGCTGGGATTGCCCTGTCCCACTCACATGCTGATCCACTGCTGCAGGGTCTCCCTGAGGTACTCCTGGCTGATGGGGTGTGCCAGGGTCCGCAGGGCGGGCTGGAATTCCACCACGGACTCGGGCAGGTACTTGAACCAGCTGCTCAGCTTCAGATCCTCCTCCAGCACCCCTCCTCTCCCTGGAATCACAGCCAGGGGTCAGCCCAGCACGGGGCACCCTCCTGCCTGCCCTCCTGGGCAGGCGCAGGCCTCACCTGCAGGGTTCTGGCCCGTGCTGCTCTCCAGGGTGGAGAAGAGCAAGCCACAGGGCAGGGCTGGCTCCGGGGCCACCCCCTCGGGCACGGTGTAGAAGAGAGCGTGGGCCTGGTACAGCGTGGTGGTGAGCAGCTCCATCAGGGAGCACACCTGGGCTTTGATACCTGCGCCTGCAGAGGTGACCGAGAGCCAGGACAGCCCTTCAGCACAGGTCAGTGGCACTGTGATCCCTTCCAGGGAGGGCTAGAGGGCAAAGGATTCACCCTCATGCCCCACCTGCTTCCCCATTACAGGTGGGCTTGGCCTAAGCCCCTGAGAACCACTAATTTTTGTGGTTTTTTGCAGTTTCTCTGCCACAATTCAATTTATGGGAATCCCCCACCTTGTTCCCATTTTTGGGAATCTCCCACCCCTGCTGTGGGGGCAGCAGGGGAAGGGAAGGCTCACCCCGAGCAGCCCCGTGGCACTGACCGTGGTGTGGCTGGTTGAGCAGCTGCTGGATGGCCAGTTTCCTGGCCAGCAGGAAGTCAGCCAGGGCCTGCCGTGGGGAGCTGTCCTCCAGCAGCATGATGGCACACAGGGCTTCTGCCACGGCCTGGTCCGAGCCCGTGGGGCAGCGCAGCAGGGCCTTGCTCTCCTGCAGGATGGTGGATCTGCCACGGGAAGCAGCTGGGAGTCACTGACCCAGCCACAAGCCCAGCAGGGCTTGGGGTGGCTGCCAAATGTGACTCTTTCCACACTGGGCTACTTGTATCTGGGGATTGCAGGACTGGTGAGATGGTTTTTGTGCCTGCCTGGTGGAATGGTTTGGGTTGGAAAGGATCTCCCTAAATCCCTGTCAGTCCTGTCCCATTACCTGATGGAGCCCCCGGGGTGTGCTGCTGGCCATGGGATATTCCCTCTCATCCCTCTTTCCCTGCCTGCCAGCTCTCCAGGGCATTCCTGGGGCACTGAGCTCCCAGCCTGGCACCTGCCCTGGTCTCTCCTGTGGGATCCAGGTGCAGCTGCCTCAGGCAGAACCTCCTGGGACAGCTGAAGAATTACTCTCCCACCTTGCTGCAGCCGATTTCTGTCCTGCCTTCCCTGGGCTGTGTGTGAGTCCCGCTGACAGCGAGTGCTTTGGGCTGGGAGGCATCGAGCACTTCAAATTGAGCACTTCCAAATCCCTCAACCAGCCCCGAGTCTCACCCACCTTCCAGGATGGAAGGACACTCCCAGGGATGGGACACCCAAAACTTTCAGTGTAACCTGTGCCAGGGCTGACCCCGCCTCAGCCAGCCCCCCGTGCCCCGTCCCGGCGCACCTGAGGTGGCTGGCAGCGGCCACCTGCCGCAGCAGGATGGGGAAGCGGGCGAGGACGGCGCTGCAGCGGGCTCGGGGGGTGTCCAGCTGCAGCTGGCGGCGCAGGTGAGCCCCCAGCAGGTGCAGCCGGGCCGCGGGCAGGTAGCGGCCGCCTTCCACCGCGCCCCACACCTGCTCGGGAACCTCCAGCAGCAGCTTCAGCTGCGCCGCCGCCCCGTAGAAACCCTGGTGAGCCGCTGGGAGAGCCTGGAAGGGCACACCGGGGATGAGGGAACAGACAGGGGGATAAAAGAGGGGCAAAAATAGGGGGTGAGTGGAGAGAAGGGATGGGGAGGAGGAGAGGAAGGTGGGAGAAGGGGCCAGGCAGGGAGATGGAGTGGGGGGAAAAGAGGCCATGAGGGGCTCTGTGGCCACCCTGTAAAAACTGGTGGGCCGGTGGGCGAACCTGGAAGGGGCACACAGGGCTCAGAGAAGAAAAAGGGGATGAAAAAATAGACGGGGGGATAAAAGAGGATCAAAACCACGGGATGAGTGGAGAGAAAAAGGGGACGCGGAGGAGGAGAGGAAGGTGGGAGAAGGGGCCAGGCAGGGAGATGGAGTGGGGGGAAAAGAGTGGGGAAAAGAGGCCATGAGGGTTCTGTGGCCACCCTGTAAAAACTCTGGTGGGCTGGTGGGTGAACCTGGAAGGGGCACACAGGGCTCAGAGGAGAAAAAGAGGAAAAAATAGACAGGGGGATAAAATAGGGGCAAAACCACGGGATGAGTGGAGAGAAAAAGGATGAAGAGGAGCAGAGGAAGGAGGGAGAAGGGGCCAGGCAGGGAGATGGAGTGAGGAGAAAAGAGCGGGGAAAAGAGCCCATGGGGGTTCCGCGGCCGCCCCGCGGCCCCTCACCGTGCCGGCGGGGCCGGGCCGGGCCGTGCCGCCGCGCTGCAGCCCCCTCACGGCGCCCAGCAGGCGCTCGGCGCTCCGCCGCATCTCGGCGATGGTGTCGGCCGCCTCGATGAGGTCGCGGTAGCGCTCGCCCACCATCTGCCGCAGCTCCTCCCGCTTCTGCTCGATGCCGGCGCGCAGCCGCCGCTCCACCGCCCGCAGCTCGGCCGCCGTGTGCGCCTCGAACAGCGCCTCGGCATCGGCGCCGCGCGCCGCCATCGCCGCCACACCGGCACCGGCACCGGCACCGGGCCCGGCCTGCGCCGCCAGGGCCGCCACCGCCATCTTGGGCACGGGAAGGGGACAGCGCTTCCGGGCGTCACCGCGGGGCGGCGCCGCCATCTTTGTGCCGGGCACCCGGCTGTGTCTCCACGGCAGCCGCCATCTTTGTGCCGGGCACCCGGCTGTATTGCCACGGCAGCGCCGCCATCTTCGTGCCGGGCACACCCAGGCCTGGGTACCGACGGCAGCGCCGCCATCTTTGTTCCGGGCACAGCCGCACCCCGGTGCCGTTGCCACGGCAGCAGCGCCGCCATCTTTGTGCCGGGCACAGCCGCGTTGCCACGGCGACGCGGCCTGAGGGGAGCGAACGCCGCTTTATTTATTTTATTTATAGTTTGTTTATTTATTGAATCGCGTTTTCTTTTTCTCCCCCGTTTCCCGGGAAACGGGTCGGGCTCCGCGGCCTGCGGGTGCCGCTGTCACTCCACACAGCCCGGGAGGTTTCGCCCTCAGGGCGCTTTGGGCTTGGTTCGAACTGGGCTGTTTGCTCATTCTCCCCGTCCAAAATCACCGCTCTGAGCTCCGGGATATTCCCCCAAAATCCATCCAGGATGGGACTGAGCTTTCGGGTCCCTTCCAGCCCCAGGGAGAGGCGGATCCAGAGGCAGGCAGGATCCACGGGAGGGGCTGCAGGCAGAGCAGGGGGCTCGGGGGCGAGGCTGTGGGTGCTGGAAATGGAGATGGGAAGAGAAAGAATCCCGGCTGTTCTGGAGTGATTTTATTTTATTTTATTTTATTTTATTTTATTTTATTTTATTTTATTTTATTTTACTTATTTTATTTTATATTTATTTTATTTTATTTTATTTTATTTTATTTTATTTTATTTTATTTTATTTTATTTTATTATATTTTATATTTATTTATTCTGGAGCGGTTTATTTGCGTGGGCGGCGCTGGTGCTGCTGGGCTGCACTGCTGCTCAGGGCCGAACTTTTTGTTTGTAGGAGTTGATAAACTCTGCTCCCAGGGGCAGGAGGGGAGCACACTGCCCCAAACGGTGCCAGGGCAGGGGCAGGTTGGACATCAGCAGGAATTCTTCATGGAAAGGGCGCTGGAGGGGCCCAGGGCAGTGGGGAGTCCCCATCCCTGGATTAAGGATTTAAAGCTGTGTGGAGGTGGCGCTTGGGGACAGGGGCAGCGCTGGCCTGGGCAGTGCCAGGGCTGGACCCGGAGGTCTTTGAGGGGTTTTCCAACCTGGACAATTCTCTGGCAGGGAGGTGTCCAAGCCTGGCTCATATCCCGCTGCTCCAACACACACAAACAACCAGAAACTGTAGGAAAACTCTTTTATTTCCCTGCTGTGACACAGAACATGGCAGTCAGGAACCTTTGCTGCAGGAGGCTCAGTCCCACGCCGGGACACTGAGGAATGACTGCCAGGGAGGAAAACAGGGCTGGCAGCAGGGACACGTCCTGGTCACCACGGAGCCACTGACAGGCCCAGCTACGGACACGGGGGTGGACAGTGCTGCCCTGGATCTCTGCAGGGAGCAGAGACCTCCCTTCACCTCCCTCGCCCTGCAGAAGTCACCTGGCAGAGTGGCAGCAGCCTCCGTGGTCCCTCCCGGCTCGTGCACGGTGCCACCGACCCCCTGGCACACGGGGAGGGCAAGGGGGAGCCGAGGGTGCCCCGTGGGGCTGTGCCAGGGAACAGAAAACCCCGCTGGGCACAGCCAGTATATACAATTTACATGTATTTACAATCAGTAACCATCCTGTGCCTCCTCCCAGACACGGCAGGCGGTGGGATGGAGGGATGGAATCCATGGAGGGATGGAATCCATGGACAGAGGGATGGAATCCATGGAGGGATGGAATCCATGGACAGAGGGATGGAATCCATGGAGGGATGGAATCCATGGATGGAGAGATGGAATCCATGGAGGGATGGATGGAGGGATGGATGGAGGGATGGAATCCATGGATGGAGAGATGGAATCCATGGAGGGATGGATGGAGGGATGGAGGGATGGAATTCATGGAGGGATGGACGGAGGGATGGAATCCATGGAGGGATGGACAGAGGGAGTGGCCAGGCTTTGCATCCCTCAGCATCTCTCCCGGTCGGGACACAGCTGGAGGAGTGCTGGAATTTTAAGTTTTGATTTTTAGAAATATGAAATGTTTGTGTCAGAGGAGGATCCTCCCAGTCTGCCTCTCCTGTCCTGGCTTTTCAGAGTCCAGGCCCTGGAGGAAGCAGGGAGCGGAGCTGGAATCCCTCAGGGTGGCCAGGTGCCAGGCTGGGTGCCAGGTACCAGGCTGGGAAGGGCAGGGGTGCCCTGGGCTGGGCAGCAGCAGTCTGTTCCAGGCTCAGCAGCAGGAAGGCAGCTCTGGGGTCTGCTGTGTCCTTTGCTGGTGCCTCGCTGTTGATTCCCCCTTGGAGCAGCGGCAGGGAGGGGATGGAGACTCTCCCTGAGCAGTCTGGAATCCCAGGCTGGATTGGAGCAAGGCTCTTCCCACCAGGGCAGGGTGGGGAGCAGTGCAGTTCAGAGATTGTTCCCGTCCAAGGCAGCGCTGGAGCTGCACAGGTGCTCTGGGAAGGCTCCAGGTCCAGCCCCAGCCCCTCCTGCCCACCTGAGCAGGACTTGGGGCACTCCCAGCACAGGGCCCAGAGCCAGGCTGGCTCCGAGGGGACACGGGGATGAGGAAGGGGACAGCAGGGATGGCTCCATGCAGGTGGATCCCGTGGGACTGGGGGCTCTGGAGCCACCCCTCAGCCTCTCTGGGGAAGCAGTGGTGAGCAGGAAAAGGGGAATTGGTTCCCACAGGCTTTGGGGAGGCCTCCTGGGACTGGCAGGGTTCAGGAGTGACCCATCCCCTGCTCTGGGCATCCTGGGGAGCCTGTGGCACCCCCCATTCTGTGCTTCCCAACACCTGGCATTTGGGAAAACGCCCTCCCTGCCTCTCCAGGCAGGAGCTGCCACTGATCCCTGCTGCCCAGGGCCAGGCTGTGTGTGCAGCACCTGCAGGCTCAGTCTCTTGGCTCTGCAGCCACCAGCAGAGATTTCTCATCCCGCCACCAGCAGCCCTGCGAGGCTGTGCAGAGCAGATCCAATCTGAGGTCAAGTTCCCACTAAAATCAAGTGGCTGGGAAGGAAAACTTCGTTACCGGCAGCAGCAGCAGCGGGGCTGATGTTTATTAGTCAGCAATGAACAGCAGAAGGTTTTATTTTGCTGGTTTTACAGCCACTGGTGGGCCGTGGCTGCAGCTCCCTCCCAGCACTCCAAGGCAGCACATTTTGCTTTCCTGCACTTTTTCCTCTGTGAGCTGTGGAAAGGTGGCCAAGGAGAGCCCTGGCAGCCCCCAGGAGCCACCTGGTGCCCCTGCCCTGCTGCATCCTGCCTCGGTGCCCTTTGGGATGTTGGTGGCAGCGCCCCACGCCCCTCATTCCTCACCTGCAGCCCCCTTATCCCCATCCCAGCAAAGCAGGGACACATTTCAGATGCCACTCTGAGCACCCAGAGGTGTCACTGCCTGGGGGTTTGCCAGGACAAAGCTGCCCCGGGCAGGGAATTCCCAGGATTTCTGTATTTCCACATCAAACCAGCGCAGAGGGTGGGGATACGGTTGGGAACAGGTGTCCCATCCATCCGTCGGGGTTTTGGTGACAAGGCTTGCACGGACACAGCTGGGACGGAGTCAGACACCGGCAAGCCCGGGTGTGGCCTGGCTGCAGGTGAGTGCTGGGGCTCCACACCCCCTCCCACCACCCGCGGCTCTCACCGCCCGCACGGAGTGCCCACGGCGGCACTGACGCATCGCTGCGGCTCTGCCACCGAGCCCAGCCCCGCTGCCAGCCCTCCCGGGCCCTCACCGTGCCCCGAGCTGCTGCTGCTGCAATTCCTGCAGCGTCAGCAGGGACCCGCCGTGCCCGAGCCCGGGCTCAGCTCACCCCCCACCCCAGCGAGGGGACAGGGAGGTGCCACCCGGGCACCTGAACTGGCGCTGCTGCTCGGAGGAGCAGGGAAGAGTTAAAAGCAAACAACTGCTGACGCGGCTCTGCTTTGTCTCGCAGTAAATGCAGCGTGCAGCAGAGCCAGGAGCAGGTACCCTGGCAGCGAGCCCTGTTTGGAAGCTGGCAGGGGTGGCACGGCAGGATGGGATGGCACAGGCTGGGATCTGCTGCAGGAGCCGGGCAGAGCCATGGGCAAACTTCAGCCAGAGCTGGGGCTGAGGGATGGAGCATCGCGGGCTGAGCAGGCGGTGCAGCCTCACCTCCCACGCTGCTCGTACCGCGGGGTGAGGCTCCGTTCTGCGGGAGATGGTGGCACAGGGCACGGTGACCGAGCCCCGGCTGCTCTCCGCACCCAAACCCCCGTTCCCACGGCTCAGCTCTGCGGCAGGGGCCTGTGAACGCTGCTCCGGCAGGAAACCGGCACTTCTCCCTCTCCCCTGGGCTTTCCCTGGAGCTGCGCTGCCCAGGGAGGGGCTTCGGGGGGGGATCAGAGCCCCGGGTTTATGCTGAGCTGGGAGAGCAGCCAGGGACAGGGACAGGGACAGGGACAGGGACAGGGACAGGGACAGGGACAGGGACAGGGACAGGGACAGTGTTGGGAAGGCAAACAGAGCAGATGTGGGGCCAGCCCCGCTGCCCCTCGCACAGTGCAGGATCCAGGGGATGGATCCGCGCTGCCCTTCCCCATCCCCGGCTGCTGGGAGCCCCGCTGTCGGCTCTGCCCGGTGCCTTGGGCTCGGGCACGGGTGGGGAGCGAGTCCCCAGCCCCCCTGCCCGCCCCCACGCTCTCCATCACCCCTGCCTCCGGCGTGACTTGCCTGGCAGGAGCAGGGAGGGGTCAGCCGGAGATCCTCGGAGCCGTGGCCGGACAAACCCCGATGCGAGCCGGGCGCAGGAGCCGCTGGCAGCGCGAGGTGCCCGTGCCAGGCTCCTGCAGCGTGCCACCGCCGCTGAAACACTTCCAAGGATTTCCCAGCAGGGAGCGGAGCGCTCGTGGTGCCCGGAGCAGCGTGGGACCGGCCGATGCGGGCGGAGGGAGGGGCAGCGCCTCCTGGGGAGGGCAGAGGGGGAAGAAATTCTCCATCCGAGGAGAAAACCTGCGGCAGGGCCGGGGAAAGGGCTCCGCAGGGCTGCAGGGGGCAGGGCGGCGTCAGAGGGGCTGCTGCGGGGGCACAGCTACGTCCCCCGGGATGTCACCTCCGAGCTGGCGTGTCCCCTCCGGGCAGGGCGGCTGCGGCAGGACACGCGATGGAGCAAGGAATAACCCGGGGACAACGCAATCCCAAACATCCTGGTCGCCTCGGGAGGGAGGGAGGGACACTCGCCGGGAGATCCCACCAGCTCGGAGTCCTCGTGCTGTCACACACCTGTGGCCTCGGCTCCTCCTGAGGTCGCCCGGTGTGTCCAGGGGCAGAGCCCCAAAGCCAGCCGGCCCCGAGGGTGGCACGGGGGACCCCGGCCGTACCTGTGCCCACGGTGGCACTTTGGTGTCGCCGCGAGCTGTCTTTGTTTTCCTGGCGAGGCGGCTCCTCCTGACCCGTATCCTTCCCAGCCAGCCCAGCAGAGAGGAGCCCAGCAGAGGAGCCCCGAGGCCATGGGGCGCTCCCAGCCGTCCCCTCAGGTGGCATTCCTGCCCTGACCCCGCGGTGCCACCCCTGCTGCAGCCGGGGAGGGGCGCAGGCAGGACAAACCCGCCGTCCCCTCAGATGCTCGTCTGCAGGTCGCCGTTGAGCAGGGTCCTCTGCGTCTCCGTGGTCTCGTTGAGGCGGGATTTGTCCTGCTTGCTGTCGCTGCGGTCGGCCTCGTCCATGCCGCTGACCTTCACCAGGCACAGGACGTTCTGAAAGCTCTTCTTGAAGTTGTCGGACAGGAAGGCGTAGAGGATGGGGTTGGCACAGCTGTTGGCGTAGCTCAGCACCACCACGAAGTCGAACATGCCCTTGAGGACGGGCGTGGGCACGATCATGACGGACACGGAGGAGACGTTGAAGATGTAGAAGGGGAGCCAGCAGAAGATGAAGACGGCGACCACGATGGACACCATCCTGGTGACTTTCTTCTCGGACTTTTTCCTCTTGGAGGAGCCCACCCTGATGCCCGAGGACTTGACTTTGATGATGATGAACAGGTAGCAGAGGCAGATGATGGTGAGAGGCACCAGGAAGCCCAGGATGAAGGCGTAGATGATGAATCCCGTGTACCAGGCGCCCGACTCTCCCGGCCAGATGATGGTGCAGCTACTCCTGCCGTGGTTGTGCTGCACCCCAGCATAAATCATGATGGGCATGATCACCAGCAGGGAGACGCCCCAGACGGCCACGTTGATCATTTTGGCTGTCCTGGGCCGCCTCCACTTGGCAGATTTGATGGGATGGACCACAGCCAGGTACCGGTCGACGCTCATAACCGTCAGGCAGAAGATGCTGGTGAACTGGTTGATGCCATCCACCGTCATGACGATCCTGCAGAGGGCTTTGCCGAAGGGCCAGTGCACCAGGGCCACCTGCATGGCCAGGAAGGGCAGGCCGAGCATGAAGAGCTCGTCGGCGATGGCCAGGTTGAGGATGTAGATGTTGGTGATGGTTTTCATCTTGGCGTAGCGCAGGATGACGTAGATGACCAGCGTGTTGCCGCACAGCCCGACGATGCACACCACGAAGTAGATGAAGGTGAGGATGGCGTTGCTGGTCAGGTCGAAGTGCTGGCCCGTGGCGTTCTGGGAGGTGTTGGTGGGCGCCTCCAGGGAGAAGTTGTCGAAGGGGGAGGCCGGGGAGAACCAGAAGGCGGTGGCGTTGGGCAGCTCGTACTCCATGGCTCTCCCTGGGCACTGCTGGCTCAGAGGAACCGAGATGTCATCTTCCCTGGCTCTGGGGAGAGAGGAGAAGATTCTAGAAATCAGGGAGTAAATAGAAATGAAGGGATTCCTGGGGAGGATCTGTCCATCCTGCTGCCAAGCTCAGCGGGAGAGAGGCTCCCTGCAGGGGGGGTTCCCAACCCATCTGCCCACCTCCTGGAGCAGCCTGCCCGAGCACGCCACAGCTCCTCCTGGCTCTGGCGATCCCGGAGTCTTTCCGACTCTACAAATCCAGCCGGTGCGTCCCGGTGGGTGCGACTGATGCCCGGGAGCACCGAGCGCCGGGGGAAAGCCTCCTCCTCTCCCGGTGCTGGGCAGGTGCAGCCCCTTCCCTCCCGGCCGGCACCGGCACGCCGAGCCCGGGCGGCTCCGGTGGGCGACGAACTCCGTGCGGGGATGGCCCCAGCCCCGGCCCCGTCTCTGCTCCGCTGCAGAGGGCACCGGGCGGTGCTGCCCCGCCGCTCACCTGCTCCCGCCGCCGCCCGGCCCGGCCCGGCCCGGCCCGGCGGGCACCGGGGAGGCGCCGGCAGCGCCGCTGACCCGCTGGGCTCCGCTCGGTTCCGCACGGCACGGCTCCGCGCGGCTCCGCGCACCGCTCCCGGCGCGCCTCCGCCGCTGGACCAGCGCACCGGCTGCGCCCCGCCCCGCGCGGGGCGGCTCTGCGGGGCCGGGGCGGGGACAGCCCGCAGCGCCCGGCGCTGCCCACCCTGCGCTGCCCACCCTGCGCTGCCTACCCTGCCCTGCCCACCCTGCGCTGCCCACCCTGCCCTGCTCACCCTGTGCTGCCCACCCTGCGCTGCCCACCCTGCCCTGCCCACCCTGTGCTGCCCACCCTGTGCTGCCCACCCTGTGCTGCCCACCCTGCGCTGCCCACCCTGTGCTGCCCACCTTCCCCACACTGCCCACCCTGCGCTGCCCACCCTGTGCTGCCCACCTTCCCCACATTGCCCCCCCTGTGCTGCCCACCCTGCCCTGCCCACCCTGTGCTGCTCACTCTGTGCTGCCCACCTTCCCCACATTGCCCCCCCTGTGCTGCCCACCCTGCCCTGCCCACCCTGCTCTGTCCACCTTCCCCACACTGCCCACCTTGCTCTCTCCACTCTACGGTGCCCACCCTGCCCTGCCCACCCTGCCCTGCCCACCCCACCTGCGTTCCCTCTCCTGCCGTGCCCACCCTGCCTCCTGCCCTGCTGCCCCACTGTGCCGTGATGTTTTGGTTCCAGCCACGGCCTCAGCTCCTCCAGAGCCCCCAGGGAGAGGGCAGCGTGCTGTGACCCCAATGGAGGGTGACCCAAAAGGATTCTGAGAGCTCCAAAGTCTCCCTGGAATGCTGGAAATTCCTTGGCCCCAGCAGTTTGCATCTTGCTTCCATTGCCAAGCCAAGGCAGGTCCTTGCTGGTCCTCCCATCTGGGACAGGTTGGAAGGTGATGCTCCAATATTTGGGGACTTGTGCAGTACAGGTGGCTCCTGCCACAGCCTCTCCCTGGAGGAGGAAGACCAAAAAGGAGAGGTTTGGGGCAGATAACCTCTGCTCTGATTTGTTTGGGATCTTGAGAGCAATTAAATTATCTCTATTCCTGCCCCTCTTCCCATCACTTGTCCAGGAGACAATAGAGAGCAGGAAATTAAGAGTGGCTGTGAACAAAGAGCCCCGCGCTGAGGCTGCCGAGCGCGGCCGGGAGCTCCTCGTTTTCACTTCGCCATCCACTTCCCAAGGCGGATCTAAAGACATCAGGTCCTGGAGCACCGGCAGAGTCGTTATCAGCCTCATTAATCTTTAGGAGGCAGGAAAAAGCTGCTTCTGCTGAAGCTGATGTGGGAATTAATGTCCCGGCAATAGTGGGAGAGGAGGGGGGTGAAGGGGATGCTCGGCTGCTGTGAGGGGATCGGATCTCTGGGGTGTCCCTGGGCGGCTGCACCGGCCCCCGGAGGAGGGAGCAGAGCCCAGCAGAGGGGTTTGGTGCCTGTGCCCTTTCCAGAGCTGTTTCATCCTCGCCTGGCTGGGTCCTGTACCCTGCAGCGATGTCCTTCCCCCGGCAGTGGTGGCCGGGAGAACTCCCAGCGCCGCTCCTGAATCTCTCCCCGGAGCAGGTGACACTGCCACGTCCCTCCCCGGGGCTCCCTGCTCACCAAGCCCTGGCACCGAGACCACCCCAGCCCGGCTGGCAGGGGCCTCGCCCGGCTGGAGCGAGCCCCGGGGGCTGGAGCAGCGGGCAGGGGGAGCACAGGGAGCACAGGGAGCACAGGGAGCACAGGGAGCTCCCAGCTCCCGGGGCTGCCTGGGGAGCATCGGGCTCCAGCCCCTCCCTGCCTCTCACTCCCACCTCGCTGGGAAGCCGGGGCCAGGGAGCTGGGGGAATCCAGCCAGTTCAGCCTGGCTGAACCCACATCTGATCTTCATTAAAAACCCCATCAAATTAATGAAATGATGGCCCAGTGGGTACTGAGGAGCGGATGGGAGCTGATCTCCATCCAGGAGGAGGGCAGCAGCAGCTGCCTGAGTCAGGAAGCCATCCTTGAGCCTTTTGAAGGGATTTCTTTTTCATTCTGCCTAGTTTTGGGGCTGAATTAAAGCCCAGTGCAGAGCCTGCTCTGCGTCCCTGGGTGGTCCCTGGTTCGGAGGGACGCTGTACCAGCAGCTGGTTTGGTGCTGGCAGATAAACTCCTCTTTGTCCTTTTGCCTGGGAAGCATCCACAGCGCTGAAAAGCGATTTACTGGCAGGGCTGGAGAGAGGAGGAACACACAGCCCCTTCCCACACAGCGAAAGAACCCCTGGGAGAGGGGCACGGGGGTTATGTGACCACAGAGAGGCTTTAAAAACCCTTCCAAGCTTTCTGCCATCCCTTCCCAGCTGTTCCACAAGAGTCCCTGTGGAAAACAGAGCTCTCGACCCCTGTCCTGGAAATGAGTGTTGTAAGGAGCTGGGGCTGGGATGCCAACGGAGGGGTAGGGTGAGCTGGCCTTTCTCCTGGATCCGTGGCACGGAGGCAGGAATGGAGGGGGCTGGGCTGGGAGGGGGTGCAGCTGCTGTCCCCAGGAGGGGAAGGGTTTGCTGTGCAGCCAGCCCGAGCATCCCTGTGGATCTCTTGGAGATGATCTCTCTTTGGAGAGCCGGCCCTGAGCAGCTCTGTGGTGTCCCCTGCGGCCGTGGGGACAAGGCCAGCACAGGCAGGGATGACCGTGCTGTTTCTGTCTCGGGGCACTCGGGCTGGCACTGCCCTTTCCCTGCCTTTTCCCTTCCCAGCTGCAGCCCCGGGTGGCTTCGGCGGCTCTGCTGATTCGTGCCTGGAGGCGGCCTGGCCGCGTTTCAGGGATGCCCGGGCCGGGGGGAGGCTTCGCTCCCTGCTAATTAGCCAGACAAACAGTCTGGGCCATGTCCCCGCGCCCCGAGGCGCGGCAGGACCCGGCTGGTGCCTGCCAGATCTAATCGGGAGCGTCTGCAGCGCTGATGGATGGCGGCGGAGAGGCGCTGGCGCCGTCACCTGCGCCCGGGGCAGCATCGGGACCTGCCGGGATCCGGGCAGCATCCAGAGCCTCTCAGGATCCGGGCAGCATCCGGACCTGGGATCCGGGGCAGCATCCAGAGCCTCTCAGGATCCGGGCAGCATCCGGAGCCTCTCAGGATGTGGGGCAGCGCCCGGACCTGGGATCCAGGGCAGTGTTCACCCCCCGGGATCCAGGGCAGCATGCAGAACCTTTCAGGATCCAGAGTGGCATCCAGAACCCGCCAGGATCCAGGGCAGCACCCACGATCCCCGGGATCCGGGGCAGTGTTCACCCCTCGGGATCCAGGGCAGCATCCAGAACCCGCCAGGATCCAGGGCAGCACCCACGATCCCCGGGATCCAGGACGGGTCCACACCCGGGATTCTGGGGCAGCATCCACAATCCCCGGGATCCAGGGCAGCACCCACACCCCCAGCGCTCTCTGCACCCCGGGGGTCTCCCCTCCACGCCCCACCCCGGCTCCTGCTGCTTCCAGACCTGCCCACAGCCGGTTCCTTCCTGCCCCGCCGCCCTGCCCTCCTCGGCCCGCGGTGATTTGCTCCCTAATCGGTTTATTGATCGCGGAGGGGCCGGCGGGGCTCGGCCGCCGCTGAACCGCGGCCCGGAGCGCTGACACCAACGAGCCCCGGGCAGTCCCGGCTCCGTGCCGGCTCTGCCTGGCTCCCGGGAGGGTCCCGGCGTTAAACCGGGCCTGAGCAGGCTGGCTGTGGCAGCCGGGCTTTGTTCCAGCTGGAATGTCACTGCTGTGCCAGCACCCGCTGTCCCTGCCCTGCACAGGGACCCTCCCGGCCAGCCCCAGGCTGGAGAAGGATGGAAGCATGTCCTGGGACAACCCGGGGAGCTCAGCCCTGGGACGGGACCGTGACCCCGCCTGGCCCGGCCTTGGGGACAGCCCCGCGTGTCCTCAGCGCCTGTCTGGCCATGCCGGCTGGCTCCGGGCTGGCACAGATGGATTTGGGTTGGGAAAGAGCCCGGCCGCGAGCCCAGCCTGCACGGAGGGGACACTGAGGGACTCTGAGGGACTCTGAGGGACTCTGAGGGACTCTGAGGGACACTGCAGGGACACCGAGGGACGCTGAGGGACACTGAGGGACTCTGAGGGACACTGCAGGGACACTGAGGGACACTGAGGGACATGCCGGCCCTTCCCAGGGACATCCTCTGCCGGCGGTGCCCGGTGCCAGCCCTGGCAGGACGTGCCTCTGTGCCCAGACAGTTCCATGGCAAAAACCCCGCAGGATTTGGGTGCTGGCTGCTCCCTGCAGCTGCCCCTTGCAGGGTCCCGTTCCCTGTGGTGGGGGATGGCAGCAGATTTGTCCCCTCGGGGTGTTAAAAGTGCATTTTAGGGGCTCTGGGCCTGCTCCTTCCTGCTGGACAGGCAGGGCTGTGACACTGAGGGTACAGGCAGGGCTGTGACACTGGGACAGGCAGGGCTGTGACACTGAGGGGACAAACAGGGCTGTGACATTGGGACAGGCAGGGCTGTGACACTGACACAGGCAGGAATGTGACACTGACACAGGCAGGGCTGTGACACTGAAGTGTCCCCTGTCCCCTCTCCCCTCACACACAAGTGACACTGGGGACCGGGGGTGGCAGTTGGTTTTGCTGATGCTCCTGCACGGAGCCAGCACGGCTGTCCCCATTGCCACCCCCGCGTCCCCAGGCAGGGCCATCGCTGCCAGCCGCCCCCAGCCCGTGCAGTGTCCCCGTGTCCCCAGGGCCAGCCCTGCCGGGTCACAGCTGTCCCCAGCCCTGCCAGCACGCTGTCACAGCGTCACCCGGATCCCCGGGGTGGCGGGGGCAGCTCCGTGTGTCTGTCCCCGTGTCCCTCCCGGCTGGCCCCGCAGCTAATGAGGGATGCAGCAATTACGCGGCCAGATTGATTAAACCCTAAATCAGGGAGCTTTCAAAGGGCCCCGACCTTTCCCACCGGGGCCGAGCAGAGGCTGTGGCACCCAGCTCAGATGTGTCCCTGTGCCACCCCTGCTCCGTCTGGCGGGGCACGGGGGGGACACCGGGCTCTGTCACCGGGGGAGCGGTGACAGCGCTGCCCCCCTGCAATGATGGTTTTGGGGTGTCAGGAGGAATTCCTGGAGAGGCTGAGAAGCTGCCCAGGAGCTTTGCAGTGCCCATCCCGGGAGGTGGCACCCGGAGCTCTGCCCTGGGGACAGGGCGCGACCCAAAAGTCATTCCCAGCCTCCAAAATTCCGGCATCCTGTGACACCCACGAGCGGACTCTGGCTGCACCCCGGAGTGCCTGCGACGGCCGCTAGCCACGGAGCGAGCCCTGCTCGCCACCCCACGCTGCCACGTGCTGCTCATTAGCGCTGTTAATTAGCCGGGCTGATTACGGGCGCGGCCAGCGCGGGGGTGGCAGTACGGAAGGGACTCTAAGGGCGTTCTAACAATGCGGAGCTGTGTCCGGAGGTCTCTTTGCGGCGGGGGGGATGGCGACAATGACACGCCGGTGACAACGCCGCCTTGTCGCGCCCGCCCGCGCCGCCCGCCCGCCTCGCTTTGTGGCGGGCGCGCCCGCGCCAACCGCAGAGCCGCGGGCGGCCCGCCCCCGCCGCGCTGCCATTGGCTAAGAGCCGCGGGGGGCGGGGCCAGCCCGCGGACACGTGTGCGCACCCGGAAGCGGCGGCGGGACCGGCCCGGGCCGGGCGCAGGTACCGGGACCCGGGCGGGACCGAACCGGGCCGGGAGCCGCGGGGATGGGGCGTTCCGGCACCCCCGCTGTCAGCGGGCACCGGCACCGCCGGGTCTGGGGGTGCGGGGGTCCTGGCAGCGGCCGGGGCGCCGCGTTTGGGGGTTCGGGCCCTGCGGGGCCGGGGGGGCTCGGGGGGCCTGGGGTGAGCCAGCGGCTCAGGGGGGTCCGGGATTGCGGGGTCCCGGGGCTGGCCCGGGGGGGGCAGGTCTGGGGGGCTCGGGGTCCGGGGGGTGCGGGTTTGAGGGTCCTGGGACCAGCCAGGCTCCGGGTTTGGGGTTTTGGGGTCCGGGGGCTCCGGGTTTGGGGGTTTGGGTGCCCTGGGACCGGCCACGCTCCGGGTTTGGGGGTCCCGAGACCAGCCCTGCGGTTGGTGAGCCCGGGGGTGCCAGTGAAGGGTTGGGGAGGGGATTTTGGGGGTGTTGGGGTGCTCCTGGGTGGGCTGCAGGACCCCCCCCTGTAGGAAGGGGGAATCTTGCTGCGGGGTCTGAGCCGGGCACGCACCTGCAGGGGTTGGAAAAGCCTTGGGACGAGGCTGGGAGAGCCTCTGGAGCTGCCAGAGTGTCTGTATTTCATATTTATTCACATATAAACCTATCAATGCCTGGATATCCCATCTATTTACACAAATGTACCCATGCAGGCGTGTGTCATCAATTCCTTAGTCTGTGTTTCCAGCCTGGGAATGAATTATAAACCATATTTATATATAGAAATAGAAATTATATATAGAATTATATATTAGTATATATTATAAATATGAAAAATAAATATTAATAATAAATATGAATGGTAAATTCATTAAACTGCCATGGCACTGCCAGTCCCTGGGCCATTCCCAGGGTTGGTAGCCCACGCCCCAGGGTTGGTAGCCCATGTCCCAGGATTAGTTGCCCCTTTCCCCTTGCCCGAGGTGCAGGGAGCAGGTGCTGTGAGGGTTTTCACCTCCCACACCAGGAAAACGGGGCTGGGGGCACAGAAGGGGCCTGGGCGAGCCCTGAGCTCCAGGTGGGCTCTGCTGGGTCCCGATGAGCTCGGCTTAAATTGCAAAGCTTCGCCTAAGGAGGAAAGGGAGCTTGGGGGGGTGGTTGAGCTGGCTGGGACCCCAGTGCTGCAGAGGGGTTGGGCTGGGGTTTGGCGGGGTTTGGTGTCCCTGGCAGCTGTCCCCAGGTGGTTTGGGGTCCCTGGCATCTCTCCCCAGGTGGTTTGGGGTCCCTGGCAGGTGTCCCCTGTCCCCAGGCCAGCATGATCCCGGGGCTGGGCCCGGTGCTGCAGGCGCTGCTGGGGACTCTGCTCACCTGGGCGCTGACGGCGGCCGGATCAGCGCTGGTGTTCGTGTTCTCCAGCGGGCAGGTGAGCCCTGGCATCCCACAGATCCCACAGGATCCCCACCCTGGGACAGCCCCTGAGCCCCTGGGGCAGCCCCTGGGCCCTGGCATCCCACAGATCTCACAGGATCCCCACCCTGGGACAGTCCCAGAGCACCTGGAATCAACCCCTGGGCCCTGAGATCCCATAGGATCCCAATCCAAGGGCAAATGAGCCCCTGGGGCAGCCCCTGAGCTCTGGCATCCCACAGATCCCACAGCCCCTGTGCCTCAGGATCCCACAGGATTCCAATCCAAGGGCAGGTGAGCCCTTAGGAACAACCCCTGAGCACTGGCATCTCACAGATCCCACAAGATCTCAGCCCTGGGCCCTGGGATCCCACAGGATCCTGAACCTAGGGCATCCCCAGAACACCTGGAATCAACCCCTGAGCCCTGAGATCCCACATATCCCACAGGATCCCCACCCTGGGGCAGACCCAGAGCCCCTGGGATCCCACAGGATCCTGATCCTAGAGTTGATGACACCCTGGGAGCAGTCCCTGAGCCCCAGGATCCCAATCCAAGGGCAGGTGAGCCCTGGCATCCCTCCCCAGCCCTGGCATCCCACAGGATCTGGCCTGTGCCCTGCTCCTGGCTGGGTTTTCCTGCCTGCTCTCATCTCTGAGGGGCAAGAAGAGGAAAAGTCCAGCTCCCAACACACAGAGGGGAAGGAAATCCAATTGCTGGGGCTGGGATGTGCTCCTGGGGCTCAGGAGCACGGGCAGGGCTCGGGGCTCTGGGTGTGGGGGGAGCTGCAGCCCCCCTGCCTCTAGCCTGGCTTTGCTGCCACGTTTCCAGGGCAGGATTTGGGTCAGTCCATGCTCAGAACGAGCAAACTGGGGAGCTCTAAGTCATCCTGGATCCAAAATTAGAGACACCCTGGCCAGGGCGCTCCAGATTGCCCAGATGGATTCATTATTTATGCCTCCGTCTTGTGATGCTTTGTTCAGGAGGTGCCTGCTGGGGGAGGCTCCCTTTGCAGGAGCACTTGGGTTCCCTTCCTTGGGGAGGGGTGAAAACCTGCCCTGGGAGGGGCAGGGACACCCCCTGGCCCAGGGTGCCCAAACCCCAGTGCCCAGCCTGGCCTTGGGCACTGCCAGGCTGCTCGGGGATGCCATCCCAGGGCACATTCCTGCCCAGAGCCCCATCCCCTGGCAGTGGGAGCCATTCCCTGGTGTGCAGAGCCCTCTCCCAGCTGCCCAGCCCCGGGGCAGTGCTCTCACACTCAGTTCAGGGTGGTTTGTGTCTGGTTTTGTTTCCAGAGGCGGATCCTCGATGGGAGCCTGGGCTTCGCTGCAGGGGTGAGTGCAGCTTCCTCCTCCTCCTCCCCCTCCTCCTCCTCCTCCCCGTGTTCTCTGCAGCCCCTCCCCGCTCGGTTTGGTTGCCCACTCGAGTTGAAATCCCTTGGATGACTCCCTGAGGGCAGGGAAGGGCTCAGGCTGAGCGTGGAGGTGGCACCAGGAGGGGCACGAGGCCACCGAGCTGCCCACGCTGCCTTTGGCTCCCTGCACTTCGACTTTCCTCCCTTCCTGGGGGCTCTGGGGTGGGCTGGGGCTGCTGTGCCTGCCTGACTGTGTGCTTTAAACCCTCAGGAGGGGAGGGAAGAGAGAGCTGCAGCTCTCCATGGAAGCTGCATGTGAAGTGTGGGGCTCCTGGCAGCTTCTCCTGGAGGAAAACCTGGGACCTTGGGAATGTGGGGCTGGCACTGCCCAGGTGCTGGGGCAGGCGGGGCCCCACCAGACTCATTAAATCCCCTTTGTTTCCCTCAGTAAAGATCCAGTCCAGCTGCTCAACGCCACCCTGCAGGTGCTGGAGGGCACCTGGGCTGTGCTCTGGAGGGAGGTGCCCCTTCCCACCCGTGTGCTGGGGTCAGCTGGGCTCTGCCAGCTGTGCCTGGCTGTGTCCTGCCAGCCCAGGTGGCACCTGGGCACCGTGCTGGGTGACAGGGGCTGGGTTTGCTCCCTGCAGGGTGGGCATTGTTCCCCTTGGTGGCTCTGGGGGGTCCTTGGGCTGACATTTCTGCAGGAATCCCACCAGGACGAGGGGCTGCTGTCCTGGCTGAGGCCACCAGGTCACCCTGGCAGCAGCTCTGAGTCAGCCCTGCCTGGCCCAGGTGTGGCTCAGGGAGCAGAACTCCTGCAAACATTTGTTTTTCCCTCAGCTCTTCCAGCTGGCAGGGCTTGGAGCAGGATGGGGAATTGTCCCTGGGGTGCCTGGAGGGGGCAGGCAGCCCTGGGGACAGTGGGACAGGCAGCCCTGGGGACACTGGGGACAGTGGGACAGGCAGCCCTGGGGACACCAGGATCCCCTGAGTTTGGATTTTCCCAAAATGGGAAAGCGTTGCCATTGCTTGGCCAACAGCTGGGTCTCCATATTTTCCCTGCCTCAAAAGGGTTTAACAACACAAGGAACCTTTCCCTGCCCCCCTTTTTTTCCTCCCTTTCCTGCCCCCCTTTTTTTCTCTCTTTCCTTCCCCCCCTTTTTTTCCTCCCTTTCCTTCCCCCCCTTTTTTTCTCTCTTTCCTTCCCCCCCTTTTTTTCTCTCTTTCCTTCCCCCCCTTTTTTTCTCTCTTTCCTTCCCCCCCTTTTTTTCTCTCTTTCCTTCCCCCCCTTTTTTTCTCTCTTTCCTTCCCCCCCTTTTTTTCCTCCCTTTCCCCCCCATTTTTTCCTCCCTTTCCCCCCCATTTTTTCTCCCTTTCCTCCCCCCCCCTTTTTTTCCTCCCCTTTTCCTCCCTTCCCCCCCCTTTTTTCCCTCCCTTGGGGTCCAGGGCCCTGCAGAGGCTCCAGCTGCTCTGGGGGTGCTGGGGTGAGCCTGGCCATGTGGATAAATTGAACTGGGGTGTACTGGGATGTACTGGGAGCACCCTGGCAGCTCAGGCTGGCCGTGCTGGTGGCAGGGGTGCCACCTGGGCTGGGCAGGGCCCTGTGCAGCCCAGCTCCCCCAGCCCAGCCCTGCCCCCTGCCCTGCCTCAGTTCCTCCCTGGCAGCCCCAGCCAATGCAGGGCTCTGCCTGCAGGCTCCTCCGAGGTGATGTGTTTCCATAGAGACACAGCTTTGCTTGCTGGGGCATCTGATGGGAAATTCTGCCTTTGCTCTTAAATCTTGATATCCTTACGTGAGATTTTTTTTTATGTTTATTTCTATTTTTCCCCCCCAGCTGTTCTCCGTGGTGCTGCTGGGCTGGGCTCAGCCACCAGAAGCAAACACCTGCAGCCCCTTTCCCTGCAGCCTGGCACAGCTTTTCCTCTGCCTGGGCTGCACTTTGGGTTTTTCTCTGTCCCAGGTGCAGCAGGAAATCATCCCCAGGCCTCCCCAGGCACTCTGGGATCAAATACTCCCTTCAAACAACATCAGGAACTCACTCAGCTCTGCTGAGGCTCTTAATGAAGCCAAGTGGAAAAGTTGGGCCAGGAAAGTGCCCTGCCAATGTCTTCATCTTCCACCTGCCTTTCCCACCTCCTTTTCCAGCATTTCCTGCTCCCCAGTGTCCCTTGGTGTTCCCATTTCCATCCCAGGGATCCCACAGGAGGGTGGCCAGGCCAGGCTTTAATGAGGATTTAATTGCAGCCCAGCCCTGGGTGTGAAGATCATGGCTCTGTTTATTCTGAATTTTAATATAAAGGCAGCTGTGAGGCTCCACAGGCACAGGGGCACTGCTGGATCCCTGGGTTTGGGGCTGAGGAAAAGCCCAGAATTTGGGGAATCCTGCACTGAATCCCTGTGGAAGGGGGTGCCAGCCCTGGGAGAGGTTTGGGTTTAAATCCTGCTGTGTTGGGAGGGATTCCCACCAGGGAGGGCCCAGACCTGGGGTCACTGGTTGGATTTTTGTCTCCTGTCCCACTGCTGGAGCCCAGTGAGGCTTTGGGGTCCCCCAGTGAGGCTTTGGGGTCCCTCAGCTGCCTCCTGCCTGCTCCACATTTTCCCAGTCCTGCTGCATTTATGGCACTGTGGCATCTTTGGAGCACCAAGGCTGTGAAAATGCCCCAGATCCACTCTGGGTCCCTGGCTCGGTGGGGCTGGAGTGGGGGGAAGGTGTGGACAGTCCTCAGTGTCCCAGTGGTCCCAGTTTGTTGATCCAGGGGCATTTTCCTGTTTTTTTCCTGCCCCTGCTGGTTTGGGACACTGGGGCCTGGGTGCTGTCCCTGGCTGGGCCGTGCAGGGCTTTGGGGTCAGGGTGAATTTGTCACTTAACTCGGGGTGCTGGCAGGAATCCTCCCCTTTGGTCACCCCTGGGGTCAGCTGAACCAGCTCTGACCCTGCCCTGGGTGGGCAGGAGCTCCAGGTGATCCTAAATCCCCAAATCCCACCCTGAGCTCAGGGCTGGGCTGAGGAGAACCTGCTACAGGACTCCCTTGCACCCTGGGGTGTTCTGTAAATCCATCACAAAGCCTCCCAGCACCTGGGGTTACCAGAATAAATGGAATAAATCCCTTTTCCTCCACCTGGGGCTCGCTCAGAGCTGTGTCACCACTCCCCAGGAGCCCTGAGCTGTGGGATCCTGGCAGGATCTGGGGGCTGAGCTCTGCCAGGGCTCTGTTTGCCGTGGGGAAATGATATCTTAACATGAGCTGACAACATAATTCTCCAGAGCCTCTCCCTGTTGCCTGTGTTTCCACGCTGGGGTGTGTGGTTGTTTTTTAAAGGAGGTGGCATTTGAAATATGAGGTTTGACAGCCGTGCTGAAGCCTGACATGACAACCCTCGTTCCTCTTACTCACAGCAGCTCAGATTTACACAACCCCCAGGGACTGACTGCTGTCTGCAGCACTGGCAGCTCCTTCCTCCCTTCTCTGGAGGGCTGAGGGTGCCAGAGCCTGCTGAGTCCCTGAGCTGGGCAGCAGCTCCTCTTGAGGGGCTGGAGCTGCAGGAGAGGAGCTTTGGGTTGGAAGTTGGGGAGGAATTTCCTCAGAGGTGTTGGGCCACTGGCAGGAGGTTTGGGTTGGGAGTTGGGAAGGAATTCTCTGGGATGCTGTTGGGCCACTGGCACAGGTGCCCAGAGCAGCTGTGGCTGCCCCTGGGTCCCTGGCAGTGCCCAAGGCCAGGTTGGAGCCCCCTGGGACAGTGGCAGGTGTCCCTGCCATGGTGGCACTGGGTGGGATTTAAGGTCTCTTCCAGCCCAAACCATTCTGGGGCTCTGAGCATCCTGCCAAGGGAATTTCCTGGGGCTGCTGGGCAGAGCTGGGGTCACCTTCCCACAGCAGCCTCCTGCTGCAGCTCTGGGTTCTGCTCCTTCCCCTGATCCTGCACCATTTCTCCACTGGGATTTCAGCTTCCCTTCCATCCCAGGGATTCTCACTGCTCCCCTTCTGTCCCCAGGTGATGCTGGCAGCGTCCTACTGGTCCCTGCTGGCCCCAGCCATCGAGCTGGCCCAGGAATCTGGGACCTTTGGGGCCTTCTCCTTCTTCCCAGTGGCTGCTGGCTTTGCCCTGGGGGCAGCGTTCGTGTTCGGGGCCGACCTGCTGCTGCCAGAGCTGGTGAGTGGGACTGGGATCATCCCAGAGCTGTGAGTGGGGATTGTGGGGCTGGGATCATCCCAGAGCTGTGAGTGGGACTGGGCTGGGATCATCCCAGAGCTGTGAGTGGGGATTGTGGGGCTGGGATCATCCCAGAGCTGTGAGTGGGGCTGGGATCATCCCAGAGCTGTGAGTGGGACTGGGCTGGGATCATCCCAGAGCTGTGAGTTGGGATTGTGGGGCTGGGATCATCCCAGAGCTGTGAGTGGGGATTGTGGGGCTAGGGGCTCACCCCAGTGCTGCTCAGAGGCAATTCCCAGTTTGGGAGCTCATTCCAGTGCTGTCAGTGGGAATTCCCAGTTTGGGAGCTCATCCCAGTGCTGTCAGTGGGAATTCCCAGTTTGGGAGCTCATCCCAGTGCTGTCAGAGGGAATTCCCAGTTTGGGGTCTCCTCCCAGTTCTGTCAGAGGGAATTCCAGGCTGGGCGTTCCTGCCCTTCCTGCAGCTGCAGGGAAGAGCAGCTGGTGGCTGGGCACGGGTGGATTCTCTCCAGATTTAATGAATTTGAGATTTCCCCGAGCCCTGGCTGGCTCTGGCAGTGCTGGATGCAGCTTTAGACTCGCTGAGCTCTGGTTTTTTTTTTTTTCTTAATCTTCCTGCTTTTTTCCCCCTTCACACTTTGCTTTTGTTCTTTTTGCTGGCAGCGCTGCTCACACAGCTCAGGTGTGACCTCCTGTCCCAGCCCAGGGGCTGCATTTGCAGAGCTGCCAGCCCTGGCAGTGCTGCTCAGTGCCAGCAGGCAGCCTGAGACTGGTGCTAAAATTACAAATAAATGGGGAGCTGGTGGATTTCTGCAGCTGGGAACACGAGAATGGTGCACTCAGTGAAGAGATTTCCACACATTTCCAGGGAGATCCTTCAATTTTCATGTTTAGTTCAGTGGGATTTTATTGGCCTGTGGTTATGAGGAAGGAGTGGGAGGTTTTAAGGAGTCTGTAGCACCAACCTTCCCCTTCCCCTGGCTTTTGGAGCCTCTCCTGACAGGTCCCAGCTCCAGTCAGGTGCATCCTCAGCTGGGAGGGGAATTGCTGGGTGTAGTGGGGTTGCTCTGACTTGGTTTGAAAAGCCAGGTGTCTGCTAAGGAAGGCAGGAGCCTGCCCTGAAATGGAAAATGTAAACTTCTTCCTTCCAAATTATTACAATTTTATTTGAAATTAAGGGGCTCTCATGCAAAGACATGGGAGCAGGAATAACAGTTCTTTACTAGGGAAGAAAATAAAAATAAAATAAAAATGCAGTGATACAAAACAACCCTGCCAGAGTGAGAACAGAAGCTGACCCCCTGTGGGTCAGGGTGGTGGCACAGCCCCATCCCATGGGGGCTCAGCCCTCCTGCAGTGCCAGCTGTGCTTCTGCTGCAGCAGGGATCCTGCACAAGGGGGGAGTTTTCCTCTGCAGCTCCAGGGCTGCTGGAGATGGGCCTGGTGTTCCTCTGGGAATGCAGGGCAGGAGAAAGCTGCTCCTCTGGGAATGCAGGGCAGGAGAAAGCTGCTCCTCTGGGAATGCAGGGCAGGAGAAAGCTGCTCCTGTGGGAATGCAGGGCAGGAGAAAGCTGCTCCTCTGGGAATGCAGGGCAGGAGAAAGCTGCTCCTCTGGGAATGCAGGGGGCAAAGGCTGCTGTGCTGTTCCAGGCTCAGATTGTATCCAGGTAGGAATGCTTGGCTCCTGCCCTGGGCGGAGCATCTCCCAAAGGGATGATGGAATTTGATCAGCCAGGCAGGGACACTCACTGGCCATGAACAGAAGAGAATTAATAATTAATGGCCCATGAACAGAAGATAATTAATAATTAATGGCCCATGAACAGCAGAGATCTGCTGGAGGGAGGATTGGCTGTGGAAGAGATAAAGAAAACTGCCCAATTGTCCTGGATTGCCAGGCAAATTGGATTGCATTTGCCATCTGTGTGGCACTTGTCTCCTGTACATTGGGCAGTTTTCCTTGTCTCTTCCACACCCACTCCTCCCTCCAGGGGACATCTGCTGATAACAGGCCATGGAATGTCCCTGCATGGCTGATGAGAACCACAGCATCCACTGGGAGATGTGAGCCCAGGGGAGGAGCCAAGCATTCCTGCCTGGATAGAATCTGAGATTTCAAACATTCCTACCTGGATATAACCTGGAGTTTCTGGAACACCAGGACAGTTTTTGCTCCCCTGGATTTCCCAGAGGAACAGCAGCTGCCTCTTCCACTGGATCTTTAGAAGAAGACTCCACCCTTCTCCAGGATCCCTGCTCCAGCAGAACCACCCCTGACACTGCAGGAGGGCTGAGCCACAATTCCAATTGGACTGCTGCCAGCACCCTGACCCACAGGGTGTCAGGTTGTGTCTGACTCTGTCAGTGTTGATTTGGTTCACTGCATTGTTTATTTTATTATTTTCTTCCATAGTAAAGAACTGTTATTCCTGCTCCCATGTTTTTTGCCTGAGAGCCCCTTAATTTAAAATTTGTAGCAATTCAGAGCAGGGGGTTTACATTTTCCATTTCAGGGGAGGCTCCTGCCTTCCTTAGCAAACACCTGTCTGTCCAAACCAAGACACGAATGAACAGCAGGGAACTGCCCCAGCTCTGACAGATGGAACTGGACACACAGCCCCAGCCTAAGCCACACTCCCAGTGCCAGGGGATGAAATGCCCCTGGTGGGACTCTCCTCACCCTCTCTGTTTTTTTGGGGGCTCCCAGATGCTCTGCAGGATTCAGGAGCTGCTCTTGTCTCCCTTGGGAGCTGTTTGGCTTTCCCTGCTGCTCTCCCTGTCCCAAGGTGTCCCCTGGGCTGGATCCTCTGCTTTGGGCTGGTGCTGCCCAGCAGGGTGGAGGAGCAGCTGGAGCACAAAGCCTGGATGTTCCTGCTGGTTGGGCTTTTTACTGGGTGTTCCTTGGGGAAAGTGGAATTCCTGTGTGGGGAAGAGCAGGGTGGAGTGACAGGGACAGCAGGGAGGGTGCTGGCCTTGCAGGGAGCAGAGCAGGTATAAAGACATCCAACATTTCCTCAAATCCAGCTGCAGTGCTGCTGGGAGCAGTGCAGGTGTAAAAACATCCAATATTTCCCCAAATCCAGCTGCAGTGCTGCTGGGAGCAGAGCTCTTCTCTCCTGGCTGCTTTGCTCCGTGTGGGAATTCTGCACAGGGAGGATTTACACCCTCAGAGGAGCTCAGGGAGGGTTTTTATCCCAAAATAGTGCTGCTGTGTGTGTGTTCCCCCTGGAGAAGGGGCAGGAGCACCCCTGTCAGGGTGTGCTTGATCCAAACCCTGCTTTCCCTCCCCCTGGGTGCCTTGGGAAGGGCCAGGGGAGCTGGCAGAGGGTGGGGGGCTCTGTGAGCCCTGCCTGGAGCAGCAGGAATGGCTCCTGGAGCTGGGCAGTGCCCTCAGGATGGGGATTTGGGGATGCTTTGGGCAGAGAACAGAGGTTAGAGCTGAGTGTGTTGAAATGAAAACCAAAGTTTGGTGAGGCTTGAGGCACCCCCGGGCTGGGAATGTGCTCTGGAGCCATCTCCCTTCCTCTGGAGCCATCTCCCTTCCTCTGGAGCCATCTCCCGTGCTCTGGAGCCATCTCCCTTCCTCTGGAGCCCAGGTTTCCCCCGGGGTTGGTGAATGGGTCCCTCTGGGCTCTGTGTGCCCCTGGGGCTGGCAGGGGGGCAGGAGGGAGCACTGCCAGCCTGGCACAGCTCCAGGCTGCCCAACAAGCCCCTCTAAAAGCTTTTATCGACTCCTTATCAGCCCAGCCTTGCTCTGCTGGCTGCCAGAAGGGTTTTTGTCCTGCCTCAGCCCTGCTGGAGCATCCCAGTGTGTGCTCCTGGCAGAGGAAGGGTTAAACTCCCGAGCAGCTGGAGTCATTCCATCCCTCACAAAAGGCAGATCTAATCTGTTACATCTTTATCTTTGCCTTTTCCCCGGTGTTTGTTCATCCTCCAGCTGAGGAGGAGATGCTGGTGGGGCTTGGCAAACCTCCCCAGGAAATCTGGGGGCACTTGGAGGGCGAGGGCACGGCAAAAACACATCCCAGGGGTTTGGGAAAGGAGTTCTCCTTTATTTCCCTGGCATGGAGCCTCCAGTTTAACCTGGCTTTTTCTTTAAAGAGGCTTTCAGCTGGGGCTTGAGGAGGTTTTGGGTGCTGATGGGGCTGGGTGAGCCTCTGGTGCCTTTCCTAAAAAGGGTTTGGGGCTCAGCATCTCCACTGCCAAGACCCAAAGCCTCTGAGGGAAAGTTTACTTGAAAATTCAGTGCAGCAGGTCCCTGATGGCTCAGCAGCTATTTTGGGTCTACTGAAAGGCATAAGAATGCTGGAATTAAGTGTTATTATGCTCATCCTTCAAAGCTGTCGTGCAGCTCTGCTGCCTTGGGTGGGTTTTGTCAGACTTTGGTGTTTTATTAGGTTTGGGATGTTCTTCTTGCCCTTCCTGGGCAATCCCACAAGGGGCCAGAGGATTCCCCAGCCCTGGCTCTGGGTTTCAGGCAGTCCCTGGCTGCTTTTGCTGCTGGATTTTCAGGTGCAGGTGAAAACTGGAAGCACCAGGAGCTGGCCCAGCTGCCCAGGGCAGGTGGATCCCCATCCCTGAGGGGTTTAAAGCTGCATGTGGCACTTGGGGACATGGCATGGTGGCACTCGGTGTTCTCAGAGGGCTTTTCCCCCCTGAGTGATCCCACCACTCCCTGTGAGCCCCCAGGAGCTGTCCTGGGCAGTTCTGAGGGTGTTCCCAAGCCCCCGTGGTGGGTTTGGGGGCTCTGGGTGCAGTGCAGCCCCCGTGGCCCCAGGAGCTCCCTGGCTCCTGCTTTGGATGGGTCCCAGCCTCTGGGCAAGCAGGAATTCCCTGCTGGGACTGGGACAGGAGCAGGGAGAGGGAGCTGGTCCTGCTGGGAGCTGCAAACCCCCAGGAGCTGCCTCAGCTCCTGCTCTTCCCACTCCTGTGCCTGCCTGCTGCCATCATTACCGAATTAAACAGGATAATGAGCCTTAATCAGCCTCATCTCCTCTCCCTGCAGGCTCCACGTGGCTCGGGCACCTCTGTGAGCACAGGCAGGAGCCCCATCCCTGCTCGGGGGCTGCAGGAGCAGCAGGGGTTAATCAATAACCCAGGCAAGGCTGCTGGGCCATCGCAGCTCCAGCAGGAGCTGCCAACACTTGGGGTGTAAAAGATGATCAGGGAGGGAGGATGGGCAGCCAGGGCTGTGATTCCAACCTGGAAATGCCATCTCCATTGGATTTTAGGGTTGTTTTTTATTTTAGGGTTGTTTTTTTTTCCCCCTTCTCTGCTGGGTACAGGGTTGGTGGTTTTGTTTTGCTCCTGAGTACAGAGGAAATCAATAAAGCCTCATGTGATGGGCAGAGCATTCTTTGGGTTCAAACAAACAGCAGCTGAAGCCTTTTAAAAACCCTTTGTGGGCTGGGGCTTTGCTCACCCCTCATCCCACAGAGGCAGCACAGCCAAAATCCCTCTCTGGGATTGTCCCACACCTGTTTTGGGAATAATTCAGGCTCTGCTCTGCAGCTGCCCTGAGGATTCCCTGGGCAGGGTCAGGATGCTCCTGAATCCCCCTGACCCCTCCAAAGTGAATTTTCTTGGTGCTCCTGCCCTTTTCTGGATGTGCTTGAGGGCTCTTTGGGACTATGGTTTGGGACTGGATGTTTTGTACAGTCAATTTTGGGCTATTTTGGGCAAGAGCTCTTGGGAAGGCTTGGAGAGCTGATGATCCCCTCGTGCCTGGCTCAGAATGTGCCTTCAGGGTGAATGTTTTGCCTTCTAAACCCACACAAGTCCCTTTCTGGGAGGGAAGGCTGGGAACTGAGCATGGAGGAGGCTGCAGGAGGAGGAAGGACCATCAAGGTGTGGCTGCACATTGTTTAAAATCCCAATTTTTCCCTCAGGCCCAAACCACAGCTGGATTAGACCATGGGGATCAGCTTTTTTGTGGGAGAGGGGGGCACTAGGAAGTGATTCCTGGTAAATACCTGCATTTTAAGGGGAATTGCTCCCAGGAAAAGGTGCCAGGCCCTGGGAGGAGTTGGAGTTCCCATCCCTGGAGGTGGCACTTGGGGCTCTGGGCTGGGGACAGGGGCACAGCTGGGACTCTGAGATCTTGGAGGGCTTTTCCACCTCAATAATTCAGGGATTTTGGGACTCTCCACGTGGTGGGACAAGGCAGGGCAGTGCTGGGTGCTCCTGGAGGATGCCTGGAAGTTGCTCCTGCCTCTCTGTGGTGGGTTCATCATTCCAGGAGGAGCAGGGGAACTGCAGGGTCTGCTGGTTGATCAGCAGCACCGAGATTCCTCTGATGCAATTTGCCACTCCTGAGGGACCTGCCCAGCTCCCATTCCCGTTTTAATCTGCTTTTCCTCTTCAGCTGTGACTCCCAGCCAGGTAATTAGCTGCACAACCTCATTGCTGGGGCAGGTGGAGGGTTTTCAAGGCAGGATTTTCTGCTTTATTAAGTTTTGGAGTGTGGAGCTTTTCCCTGCTGGAGGGGGAGGATGGAGCTGGGGGCTCCTGCATTCCTGCTTTGCTCAGATTTCCTTTGCTCAGGGCAAAACAAACAGCAGCCCTTGTGTTTGTTTGGTTTTGTGGAGCCCTGGCCCTTTTCCACAGGCTCTGGGAGGAAGGAGGGATCTGGCTCTGAGGATGAAAAACTTTGATTTTTGGGAATGTAGCAAAGCCTCCCATTGGGAAACCTCCTTCCTTTCCATCTCCAAATAACCCAGAGTTACCTGAGCAGCTTGGGGTTACCTGGGTTTAATTAATTTATCAATTAACCCCAACCCAGAGGTTACAGATCCATGAGGGATTGATCCCTGTCTTCTGTCCCAGCTGGGATTTGTGCCATGAAAAATCCCTGACCACCAAACCCACCCCTGGGATCCTGGGAAGGACTCAGAGCCCCCACATGTTTCTTTTCCATCTTTATCCATGGAAAACCTGGCTGCTTCCCACCCCTGCCCTGCCCCTGGGCAGCAGTTCAGCGCTTGGAGCCCAGTGGTGGCTGGATAGATCAGAATTATTTGCCAAAACCCCCCACAAAATCCTAATTATCCTAATTTCTACCCAAGCATTTTGCTTTATTAATGAAGGTAAAGGCTTATTTACTGCCGCAGTGCAATTTGTCAGCTGCTCTTAATTAGAATTCTCTCTCATTATGCATCAAACATTTCATGAAAGCATTATTTGGGAAGCCCCAGAGCTGGAGCTGCAGAGCTCCCTGATTCTGAGCTGGGCTGAAATCCCCCCCTGCCCTGGTCAGGTTTGTGGGGTCTGGAGCAGTTTCATGGGCTGGGGTGAAAAATCCCTCTGGGAAAGAGCAGGGACTGAGCAATCCTGGCTTAATTCTTAATTCTTCCTTCCACGAGCTCCTGCTCTGCACAGAGCCCTCTCCATCATCCCCTCTCCATCCTGAGCCTCTTCCCCCTGGAGCAGGAATTGCTGGGAAGGCTCCTGGTATTCCATGGGCTTTTCCCACCTCCTGACTGACATTCCATGGGCTTTTCCTTCCTGGCTCTGACATTCCCTGGGCTTTTCCCTCCTCCTGGCTCTGGTATTCCATGGGCTTTTCCCTCTTCCTGATCTGATATTCCCTGGGCTTTTCCTTCCTTCTGCTCTGATATTCCATGGGTTTTTCTCTCCTGGCTGTGACATTCCATGGGCTTTCCCCTCCTCCTAGCTCTGATATTCCATTGGCTTTTCCTTCCTCCTGGTCGGATATTCCATGAACTTTTCCTTCCTGGCTCTGGTATTCCATGGGCTTTTTTCCCCTCCTGCTCTGACATCCCATGGGCTTTTCCCTCTTCCTGATCTGATATTCCCTGGGCTTTTCCCTCCTCCTGGCTCTGTTGTTCCCTTGGCTTTTCCCTCCTCCTGCTCTGATATTCCATGATCTTTTCCTTCCTGGCTTTGATGTTCCCTGGGCTTTTCCTTCCTCCTGGCTCTAATATTCCATGGGCTTTTCCTTCTTCCTGGCTCAGCCTTTGCTGCCAGAGTTTTGCTTTCTGTCTGGGCCTGGCTCAGGCTGGTAAAAGAGAATTTTCCCACAAGGAGGAGCAGCCAAGGGTCTCCTCCCTGCCCTGCCCTGCCTCCTGCACCAGCCCCTGTTTATCCGGGGCTGTGGCTGCTCCCCCACGTTTTGATCTCAAAATGTGCCTTTGAATCTGCTCGGAGCAGAACCCCAAATTAATTCCTCCACGGTGAAAGGCAAACCTGCCATTAAGGTGTCAGGGAAGCAGCAGGAGAGGTTCTGGCACTGCCTGGGGGAGGCAGGAGGGGGGAGCTGCTTCTGAGGGGATCCCCACGGCTCTGGAGCTGCAGGGGAAGCTCTGACTCACCCAGGAGGGTTTGCTGCTTTTTTATGGCAAGGTGGGGATTAAATGTATGAGAGGGTATTTCTTGTTGGGACTCGGATGTTTATTAGTTCTTTTCTATGTCACAAACCCTGAGTTCTGCAGCACTTCACTCTAACAAACTAAAAATGGAGCCCCATCTCTCTCTGCAAGGCCTTTTAAGGATAAACTGTCTAAGAAATGACACTTAAATTATTTTTATTTTTAACCTAATAACTAACGACCTGTGATCTGCCGTGGGGACTTTTTTATTTAATTACACAAAACCACCCAAACCCATGGAGAAGGAGCAGCCTCCACCACAAAACCTCCATCTTGCTCTATGTATATTACTATATTCTAAACCCTTAAACTCTGAGGTTTCCACCCTGTGATATCACACACTTCTATTCAAACTCCACACCCACAATCCCAGTTCTGTAATTTAATTTTGGAAGCTTCTCCACGACCTTGGGTAAATTCAGTGTTCTCCTGGGGGTCAGAGCCTGGCAGCACAGAAATCCAATCCCCAGTAACCAGGGTTCCAACAGCTCAGTCAGCTCCAGGGAGCTGCAGAGCCACCTCTGGGCCTCCTGTGTCCCCAGGGAGGGGACATTCCCAAGGAAGGACATTCCCAATGGATGCTCAGTGGCCCCTTGGCTCGTGGCTGCTGGTGGGATGTGGCACATTCCTACAGAGCCAAATCCCACAAAAACCATCCCAGGGCTGCTCCTGGCTGGGATGGGGCAGGAGGGGCTTGTGATAGATGAACAATGCGATGATTGACTCTCACAATTAACAGACAAATCTCATGTATGTAGGTTAAGAGAGGTTTTATAGGTTTGTAGTTATGTTTTACCCCCTGGTGTTGTTGTGGGACAGTCAGGGTTGGGACATTTGGGAGGGTCAGGTTGTCCCTATGGTGACAGCTGGGCTCCAGTCAGGATTTGAGGATTGTCTTGGTTTGGACAGACAGGTGCCTGCTGAGGAAGGCAGGAGCCTCCCCTGAAATGGAAAATGCAAACACCCTCTCTCCAAATTGCTATAAATTTTAAATTAAGGGGCTCTCAGGCAAAAAATATGGGAGCAGGAATAACAGTTCTTTACTATGGAAGAAAATAAAAAGATAAAATAAACAATGCAGTAAACGCAAACAACACTGACAGAGTCAGACACAACCTGACACCCTGTGGGTCAGGGTGCTGGCAGCAGTCCCATTGGAATTGTGGCTGCAGCCCTCCTGGAGTGTCAGGGGTGGTTCTGCTGGAGCAGGGATCCTGGAGAAGGGTGGAGTCTTCCTCTGAAGATCCAGGGGAAGAGGCAGCTGCTGTTCCTCTGGGAAATCCAGGGGAGCAAAAACTGTCCTGGTGTTCCAGAAACTCCAGGCTATATCCAGGCAGGAATGTTTGAAATCTCAGATAATATCCAGGCAGGAATGTTTGAAATCTCAGATTCTATCCAGGCAGGAATGTTTGAAATCTCAGATTATATCCAGGCAGGAATGTTTGAAATCTCAGATTCTATCCAGGCAGGAATGCTTGGCTCCTCCCCTGGGCTCACATCTCCCAGTGGATGCTGTAGTTCTCATCAGCCATGCAGGGACATTCCATGGCCTGTTATCAGCAGGTGTCCCCTGGAGGGAGGAGTGGGTGTGGAAGAGATAAGGAAAACTGCCCAATGAACAGGAGACAAGTGCCACACAGATGGCAAATGGAATCCAGTCAGGGACAAGGATTTAAACTCTGCCACTGGGCAGGGAAGGAGGAATTGATGGACAGAACTTTGGGTGGGGTTAAAGGGTTAAAAGGTGAAACCTCCCTTGTGGGGGTGAATGCTTGGTGGGGAAATGCTTTGCTCGTTTTCTCTATTCAGTCTGCTGTTGTATTTTTGACAAGGTTTAACAAACCTTTCTGGAATGATGAGAAGTGAGTGGCCATTTCTCCCAGGCTGGAGCTGCTCCCTGGGAGTGCTGAGCCCTCACTCACGTCCTCAGGGCTGGCTGAGCATGCAGAGGAAGCTGTGTGTTAAAATAATGGAATTAGGCACTGCTGGCTCTTCATTTGGGGCTGATGGATGGCTGCCTGGGCCCTGCTGCATCCTGCCAGAGCTCACCCTTCCCCAGCAATTCCCTCTGCAGAATCCTTGCTGAGGGAATATTGGGGAGGAATGAGCTGGTAATTGAAGGTTTGTTTGCTTTTTCCTCTCACCCTGGCTAAAAGCCTGTGAAAATCCACGTGGGAAAAGGGGTGGAACTGGTCCCTGCCAGGGTTTAATAAATGTGTGCAGAACAGCTCCTGTTGATCCCATCTGGTTATTAAAATCTCAGACAATTAAAGTCTCACATTGTGGGGCACAAACCTCTCTGAGGGTGTTTGGAAAATAAAACCCCACCAGGAAAATACCCCTGAAGGTCTGGCTGTGGCTGGAGCAGGCAAATCTCCTCCCAGCACACAACTGGGAGTGATCTCCATCCTAACTGGTTTTGCTGGGCTCAAATTCTCTGCTCGGAGCAATTATTCCATGGAAAAATGAATTCTGCTGCTTGTGCTTGGGGCTTTTCCAGGATTCCTGGGGGGAAGGAGGTTGGTGACAGGAAACTCCTGATGCTGCAGGGATGAGGTTGTTTTGGTTTTGTTGTTTGTTTTTTTGGCCAAAGCAGGGAAAACATTCCCGTGCTTTTATTTTGGTGTGGCAGAGGTTACAAAAGCCACCCTGCCTTGTGCTGTGTCAGAGAAACACCCCGAGGGGATGGGGAGTGTGTCCCCTCCTGCTGCCCTGCCTGCAGCCCCCTGCCTGTTCTCCTCCCTCCTGGGAAGGGAACAGCCCCAAACGTGCCAGGGGGAAACCCCAGGGGTTTATTTTTAATGGTTTATTTGGCTCAAATGTTGTATAAACTGAAGGATGGGTTGGGCTGTGCCCACCTCCCCTGGTGGGGCTGATGCCAGTGATGTTCCCTGTGCCCCTTTTGGGTGCCAGTGATGCTCCCTGTGCCCCTTTTGGGTGCCAGTGATGCTCCCTGAGCCCCTTTTGGGTGCCAGTGATGTTCCCTGTGCCCCTTTTGGGTGCCAGTGATGTTCCCTGTGCCCCTTTTGGGTGCCAGTGATGCTCCCTGTGCCTGTTTTGGGTGCCAGTGATGCTCCCTGTGCCTGTTTTGGGTGCCAGTGATGCTCCCTGTGCCTGTTTTGGGTGCCAGTGATGCTCCCTGTGCCTGTTTTGGGTGCCAGTGATGCTCCCTGTGCCTGTTTTGGGTGCCAGTGATGCTCCCTGTGCCTGTTTTGGGTGCCAGTGATGCTCCCTGTGCCTGTTTTGGGTGCCAGTGATGCTCCCTGTGCCTGTTTTGGGTGCCAGTGATGCTCCCTGTGCCCGTTTTGGGTGCCAGTGATGCTCCCTGTGCCCCTTTTGGGTGCCAGTGATGCTCCCTGTGCCCCTTTTGGGTGCCAGTGATGCTCCCTGTGCCCCTTTTGGGTGAAGTTCAGTTATAAACCAATGCAGTGCAGAGTCTGGGAAATAAACCAGCTGAAATTTGAGGCATCATTTCCCCCTTCAGAGGTTTTATGCCTTTACCTCTGCTGCCCTGAGCCGCCCTCCCCTCCTGCTGCTGTCCCTGCTCTGTTATCTCTGTGTGTTATCACTCACTGAGTGTGAAACTGGAGCTGCTGGGCCCCACCTGACCCAGGATTTTTATTCTCCTTTATCTCCTGGACAAGTAGGGGATTTATTTTTATTCTTTGCTTTTTAAAGAAAGCAGTGAAATGGATTCTGTTCCTCTTTGCCATTGTGGTGCTTTCTCCATCAGCTTTGCAGGGCCTTTGCCAGGGCATTTTCCCTGGAAAATCTTGCACAGCAGGAGCAGCATCTGTGACCTTCCTGGGCAAGCAGCACCTCCAGCTTTGGCCCTGAGTGTTCTGACCACCCTCAGTCCATCAGGATTTCTTTATCAATTCACTCTCCTCTCTTGGCCTGGAGGAGAAGAGAGATTATTTCTCAGAGGTGTCAGTCTCCAATTCTTTTTAAAACTGGCTTCAGATCAATTAAAATCTTGGGCAGGGGGATGTGATCCCAAATCCTTGCTTTGCCTAAAAAGATTATAATTTTTTTTTTATCTAAAAGAATATCCATTTTGTATTGAAAAAGATCCCTTTTTTAAAGGGATCTGATCCCGAATCCTTGCTTTCCCTAAAAGGATACATATTTTTAAATCTAAAGGAATACCTATTTTGTATCAAAAAGGATCCATTTTTTTCCCCCTATAAAGGACACCTTTTCCTGTATAAAGGATCCATTTTTTCAGAGGGTTGTGATCCCAAATCCTTGCTTTCCCTAAAAGGATACATTTTTTAAAATCTAAAAGAATACCCATTTTTTATGAAAAATGATCCCTTTTTTTCAGGGGGATGTGATCCCAAATCCTTGCTTTGCCTAAAAAGATTATTATTTTTTTTAATCTAAAAGAATACCTATTTTATATCAAAAAGGATCCCTTTTTTCCCATGTACAGAATCCCTTTTTCCCCATATAAAGGACACCTTTTCCCATATAAAGAACACCCCTTTTCCTACACAAAGGATATTTTCCCCCTCATTTTTTCCTCCACCCAGGCTCAGGCCAATCCCACACCTTCCCTCCACCAGCAGAGCAGTGCAGTGGGAGCTCCCACATCCCAGAACAGTTTTTCCTCCAAGTTCTTCCTGTCCAAATCTCTCGCTTTCTGCAGTAATCAACCCCCGTGGTTATTTCAGCTGACGCTAATTACTGCCACGAACTAATTAATGCCGGTTGCCTTTCCTCTCCTCTCTGCAATGTTTTGAACCCACTGACACATTCCAATTAAGGGCCTCCTGCAGGCTCGGGGCTGGCGTGACTCAGAGCAGCCTCAGCTGGCATCGCTCGTGTGCTCTCCTGAAGGTCACCAATATTGTCACAAATTGTCCCTGCCGGCAGGGAGGCCTCCTGACCTTCCCAGATCCACCTGGGATTGCCTCCAGCTCCGGGCACCTTTGGGGGTTTGGTGGTTTTGGGGGTGCTGCTCCTTTGCAGAGGTGGGAATCTGTTTGGTTTTAGCAGGACAGCGAGGATGGGAAGAGGCTTTGGGCAAGGCACGGAGGGACAGCACACGGGGAATGGCTCCAGAGGGCAGGGAGTGTTCATTTGCCTCCCCCAAACAGGTCTCGTGAGCTCTTGGAGGTCTGTAACACACCCGAGATAGCTCAGCTACCTTTGGAGGCATAAAAATCAGCAGGATGGATCTGTGGCAGCAATGGAAACAAAAAGGTTTAATAAAAGGCAAAATAACAAACAGAAAAACCCATCCAGGGGCAAGAGGTCTTTGCTCCTGGTGAAACACCTCACAAGAGCCATTAGTTTCTTTGTTCACTTCTTTTCTAGAAAATTGCTCAGGTTTCTGTCCAATTGGCCATCCTTAAGTTTGAGGTGAAGTCCCCCAGGTCTGTGAGGGGCTTTTCACCTGAAATCAGTGAGAGAAACTGCTGGGCTTCTTTCCTTTTTAGGGGGACAGAGGATGGTTTGGTCACCCCATCAACAGGGAGCACATTGCTGCAAGGGAGGGATGGGATGTTGGGACAAATCCTTCCCTGTGAGCATGGGCTGGGATGGGATTCCCAGATTTGCTGTGGCTGCTCCATGCCTGGCAGTGTCCCAGGCCAGGCTGGATGGGGCACCTGGGACAGTGGGAGGTGTCCCTGCCATGGCAGGGGTGGGATGGGATTTAAGGTCATTCCCACCCAAACCATTCCAGGATTCTGTGACAGGATTCCATGACTCCCTCACCCCACAGCAGGATGAGCCCCTGAACTCCCATCCCCTCATTCCTTATCCAAACAAAATTGCCCTTTTCCTCTCCTGGCTCTCAGGACTTGGCTCTCTCTGGACTCTCAGCATCCAGGCTTTGCTGGAAGTCTCCCCCTTCCCTCCTGGCTCTCCCAGTCCTGAGGGACTGGATCCCCCCTCCTCAGGCTGCCCTGCTGGGTCAGTGGAGGTGAGAGCTCCCAGCTGAACTGCAGATATGTCATTGGTATTAACAGCCCCGCTCAGACTCGTTATGCAAATGAGGGGAGAGGAGCCAACTGAGTTATTCATCTTTAACCTTTGTTTTGGGTTCGCGTGACCCCCCCAGTGAGGCTCCTGCTGCTGCTCTGGCTCAGGGTGCTGGGTTCTTCTGCTGCCTCAACCCCAGGGCTGCACCCTGCTCCTGGGGGTGATCCCAGCTGGATATCCCACCTGGAAATCCCTCCCTGGGGGTGCTCCAGGTGATCCCAGCTGGATATCCCACCTGGATATCCCTCCCTGGGGGTGATCCCAGGTGATCTCACCTGCACATCCCTGCCTGGGGATGCTCCTGGAGGTGATCCCAGCTGGACAGCCCTGCCTGGGAGTGATCCCACCTGGATATCCCTCCCTGGGGGTGCTTCCTGGTGGTGATCCCAGGTGATCCCACCTGCACATCCCTCTCTGGGGGTGATTCCAGGTGATCTGATTCCAGGTGATCACTCTGATTCCAGCTGATCCCACCTGCACATCCCACCCTGGGGGTGCTCCTGGGGGTGCAGTCCCAGCCCTGCAGGGAGGAGGGGACTCAGGGTGACACCAGGTCACAAGTCACCGCCAGGGACACGTTCCCTTCTCCCAGCTGTGCTCCTGTGCCTCTAATCCCGAGGTTCCTCCTGCTTCTGTAGCTCCAGGTGGGTTTGAGGAACTGAGGACATCCAGAAACACCCACCTGGATGGATGCCTGTTGATCAGGAGCTGCAGTGACAGGAAAGAGGGGATACAGAGGGCAGGGTTGGATGGGAAATGGGGCAGGAATCCTTCCTGTGGGGGTGGGGAGGGGCTGGGATGGGATTCCAGGGGAGCTGTGCCTGCCCCATCCCTGGGAGTGCCCCAGGCCAGGCTGGGCAGGGCTTGGAGCACTCTGGGCCAGTGACAGGTGTCCCTGCCATGGCAGGGGTGGCACTGGATGGACTTTAAGGTCCCTTTGCAGCCTGATGCCACAGTTTGGTGCAGAAGCTGCTGTGGAACATCCCCATCAATCCCAATCCATCCCAAAGCCCTGGGCACCGCAGGATGGGGCTGGGGGCAGCTCTGGGATGTGCTGACGTGTCTGTGTTGCCTTGCAGGGGTTCCCTGGCCCTTCCCACGCCGCCCTGGCCCTGGGCTGTGAGCAGCGAGCCCTGAAGGAGAAGCAGGAGCAGGAGCAGGCCCCAGGCTGGGATTTCAGGAGCAGCAGCGAGCTGGCCATCAGGATAGGTAGAGCTGGGCTGCAGCCAGGCAAGCATCCTGTCATATACCACCCCAGAGGGCACAGAGCCCCTGCTCCCTGGCACCGGGGCTGCCAGCCCAGCTCCCAGGGTTTGCTCCTTTCCTTTCCTTTCCTTTCCTTTCCTTTCCTTTCCTTTCCTTTCCTTTCCTTTCCTTTCCTTTCCTTTCCTTTCCTTTCCTTTCCTTTCCTTTCCTTTCCTTTCCTTTCCTTTCCTTTCCTTTCCTTTCCTTTCCTTTCCTTTCCTTTCCCAAAGCCACTTGCACTGTCTGGGCCATGAATTATTTATTGATCAGGAGCTCTCTGCGGTGCTGGAGCAGTGAAACCCTGGGGTTGTTTCCAGTTCTGTCCCTGGGGCTCCCCCAGTCCCAGCTGTCCCCCCCCCATTCCGGGGTGAATGCAGTCACAGCTCTCTCCTCCTTAAACGGATTTTAAGGAAGGAATTTTGGGTGCCTTTTTGGGATTCTCCAGCCCCCAGGGTGTGTCTGGGGTGGGTGGTGGGGACTGGTCCCCTGAGACAGCACAAGTGGCTCTTCCTCCACTCAACAGCTCTCCAGGAGACAAAGCAAATGCAATTTAGCAAATTAATTTTATTTCTCCTCTGATTATTTGCTCGGAATTGTGGTTTAAAACATCACGAGTGCAACTGGGAGCAGATTGATTTCAAGGAATGGTCCTTCCCTTTACAAGGAGTAGCACTGCTCCCTTCTTAAATCAGCCTTTTATTTAACCACATTGCATAATTACACGTTTCCTAAAACGCTGCAAATCCTCAGGATTTGAAGCAGCAGCCTGGCTTTTTCCAGAGGGATGGGAGGATTTTTTCTGCTCCATGCAATGAGCTTTGCATCCTCTGAGTCCTTCGGAGGCAGCTGCAGGGGGGTTGATGTTTTTGTCAGGTGGAAACTTCCCATCCCAGGCACAGTTTAATTTTATTCTTGAAGGGAAAGCAGAAGTGCTCAGCCCTGCAGTTCTCAGCAGCTCGAGCTGCTGAGGTTTTTATGTTTTCATCTCCTTTTAGTTGCAGACAATAATAGTGCAAATGGTTTTGGGAATAGAAAATTTCCATTAGGCTTTGTTGTTTTTTTCCCCTCTCTCTGGGGAAATGGTATTAAGGACCTACAATACATTAATTCTTTTATTGTCTTTTCCTTTTTTTCCCCCCTTTCTTTCTAGTGAAATAAACTCGATATTTTCACAAAATACCCGCAGCCTTCCAAGAAAGCTGCTTTCCCCAGGGCTGGGTAGTGCCTGCCTGGCCCTGGGGAAGCTCTGGGAACATAATGGGTGTTTTCAAAGTCTAATGGGTACTAAGTGGAATATTTCAGGCTTAATCACTGTTGAATCATTGACCCTTCCTTCATATTTACATCTTTTTAAATCGCTAAAGCTGTGAAAACAAAGGAAAATCCCAAAGCAGCAGCTGCCTTGTTCTGCCTGGGGAGGGATGGGGGTGAGAGCAGGGAGCTGGGATGGGAAATGTGGGAAATCTCTGCAGGGCCCTGCTGGGGGGCTGGGGATGCATTTTTAGCCTGGCTTTGGGGTGGCTTTGAGGCTTTGGGGTGGCTTTGAGGCTTTGGGGTGTGCTCACACTCCCAGCTGTCACCAAGCCAGGAGGTTTCCTTCACACCTAGGAGGAGGAGGTGGAGGAAAGGTGGGGGTTACATCTGTCCCTCATCTGCTCTGGGGAGAGAGAAAAAGCCTCATTTTGCCTTTTTTCCCCTCAGTCAGCAGCGTTTTGGGGCAGCCCAGGCTGGTGGAAGGTGTCCCCTGGCAGGGATGGAATGGGATGAGCTTTGAGCTCCCCCCCAACTCAAATCATTCCGTGGCTGCTCTTCCCCCTCATCCCAAATCCTCTGGGTTTCCATCACCTGCGTTTGATGGGTTTCTGCTCCAGCCCCTCTCCAGCCTGTCCTGAATAGAATTAAATTACTGGAGGTCAGAGGAAAATTTTTGAAATCAGTACAGTCAAGGCCAGAAATATGCTATTGTCATGGAGGCCAAAGTGTGAAAACACAAATGAGTTACAGGGTTACCAAATTTCTTGATGCATCTCTAGTATCTCAGGTAAATCTTTAGTTTTCCTGTAAGCTTCAGCACCTAAATCCTTTTGGGATGGAATCATAAATTTAATGGAAAGTGAAGTAAAATTTCAGCCCTTAATCCGAAATCCTTCGGGTTTCCATCACCTGGGTTTGCTGGGCTCTGCTCCAGCCCCTCTCCAGCCTGTCCTGGGCAGAATTAAGATTTTTTTGGGAGTTGCTAAAAGCTGCCTGTGGCTGCCTGGAGTAAGGTGTGTGTATCCCTGGCAAATGCAGAATGGGTGGATTCGCCCTGAATTGCACTGAGAACTCTGTCTAGACTGGTTGATGAGTGGGATAATCACCAGGCTTTAATTACTCCAAGGAAGAGAGACTCCAGCCTTGTCTCTGATAGCTCTGGGTAGGCAAGGGCTGTCATTTGTGTTTGTGCTGGGGATGGGGCTCAGGGGGTCTGTCCCCAGCTGGTGGAGCCCTCCGGGGTGCCAGGAGTGCCCTGGCCGGGCTGTGCCCCCCTGCCCTGCTCCTAAACCCCCTGGGCAGCCCAGGGCTGGGGCCAGCCCCTCCTGCTGCCTTTTCCAGGTGCTCAGTGCAGAGGAAATGGCCAGGGCAGGGTCAGTGCAGGGCTGGAGGCCAGGCCTGACCCCGCTGTGTTCTGGGGCAGTTCCCAGAAAGGATTTCCAGGCAGCAGAGCACCTGGAAACCCGAGCTGTGGCTCAGGACAGCTGGCTATGGAACAGCTGCTGCCTCCTGCTGCTGATTCAGATCCCAGCCCTGGGGCTGAGTGGGACATGCTGCTCCCTGGAGCATCCCCCACGGCTGGGAGAGCTCTGGGGCACAGCAGGGCAGTGCAGAGCTGGGGAAAATCCCAAATATCCCTTGGGTGCCCAGGCAGGAGCTCCAGGGAGGGAAGGGCAGCAGGAATTTCTCAACTCCAAAGAAATGGCTGAGGAAGCAGCAGGAGAAGCAGCAGCAGCATCTCTGCTGCTCATCATCCACCCCAGAGCCAGGGATGTGAGTCTGGCTCCTGGAGAGAGATTTTACAGGAGCCTGGAGTGACAGGACAGGGAGGAACAGCTTCAGACTGACAGGGAGGGGAGTGGGATTGATGTTCGTGAGAAATCCATCCCTGGGAGGGAAAAATCCTTCCTTGGGAGGGGGAAATCTGTCCCTTGGAGGACAAAATCTGTCCCTGGGAGGGTGAAATGCTTCCCTGGCAGGGTAAAATCCTTCTCTTGGAGGACAAAATCTGTCCCTGGGAGGATGAAATCCATCCCTAGGAGGGTGAAATGCTTCCCTGTGAGGACAAAATCCTTCCCTTGGAGGACAAAATCTGTCCCTGGGAGGGGGAAATCCTTCCTTGGGAGGGCAAAATCCATTCCTGGGAGGACAAAATCTGTCCTTGGCAGGGCAAAATTCATTCCTGTGAGGGTGGAGAGGGGCTGGGATGGAATTCCCAGAGGAGCTGTGGCTGCCCCATCCCCAGAAGTGTCCAAGGCCAGGTTGCAGCCCCCTAGGCTGGTGGAAGGTGTTGATCCCTGGATCACCTGGATCATCCCTAATGTCCCTTCCCTGCTCCGTGGTGCCCCTGGCTGCAGCAGGGTGAAGTCACTGCTGGCACTGAGGGCAGCCAGGCTCTGCTGGAATGACTCATTGGCTTTTGCTGGGCAGTGATTTAGGAGCTGGTGCCCTGGCATCCCTGCCTGGCTGCTCAGGAGCAGATCCAGATGGATTTCATGGCTCTAAAAAGCACCCTGTGTTTGCAGCAGCGTCTGTAAGAAATGAAATTTTGTTAAACTCATTACTTAAACGAGCTGGGAGCTCTGGGGGAGCTGCACAGACACCTCATTACATAGAAATTGTATTTTTTTTCTCTTCAAATTGGAGCTGCTGTATCACATCTGAGGCCCAGGTGGGGATTTGGCTGGAGCTGGGGACAGCCCTGCTGTGGTGCCAGGACCTGCTGGCCCCTTGCAGCAGCATCACCCATTCCTAAGCTCATTTTTTGCCATTTTTTCCTTATTTTTCCCCTCCAAAGGAAGTTGCCATGCACCAGGGCTGCCCCAGGGGCTGCACAGGAGAGGAAGCAGAAGCTGCTCATGTAGAATCTCCTTTTCTCAGTGCACTGGAGTGAGCTGGGGAGATAAAAACACCTGGGAACCAAGAGAGGGAGAGCACCAGCTGAATTTTGGGCTTGGCACTGATGCTTGAGGCAGCACATCAGTGGGGCTTGTCCTTATAACCAAAAAATGCCAACTTTCCCCTGTTTCTTCTGAGAAAGAAGGGAAACCCTGAGGGGAAGCAATGCCCAGCTCTCTCACAGGAGCAGCCTGTGGGTTTTCTCCTCCTTCCCTCCCTCCCTGAGCAGAAGCAGAGGCTGTGAGGGAGAAATGATGGATCCAAACCCTGGGGATTGATCGGGGTCATTCAGCCAGAGCCTCCTGTGTGCATCCAGAAAGTTCATTAAGCTTATATAACACAAAACTCCTGCCTAAAAATGAGCTAAAAAGGGGTTGTTGCCCAGTTTTTAACCATCCCAGCTCTGTGAGGGATAATTCTGACACGTTCACATTATAGGCTTAAATACAAATGAAGGAAAACAGAGGTTAGGTTAGAAAAAATACCTTCACGTGCAAAATCAGTGCTGCTACTCTGCAAATCACTTCTTTTTGCCTCTAAGCCAAAGGAAGAGCACATCCTACAAGCAATGCAAACTCATTTTCCAGACTTAATATGCGAAAAAACAAATAGAGATTCCTCATGTTGCAAAATTAATCATGATTTGTTGAGATTTTTTTTGCTCCAGATAATTATGATTTTAATTACAGTAAGGTTTCATTTGCATATATCCCAATCTCACCAAGCTAAGAACAGTTCAGATCCATTGCAAAAAGACATGGCTAAGACATGGCTGCTCCTTCCACCAGTTATCAAATTATCACCCACTGTTATCAAGGTTTCATTTCCTGGCTGCACCTCACAGTCTGTTGAATTCTGCACCTGCATGAAATAAATTCCTTTACCTTCTTCACAAGTTCAGGTAGTAGTTTATAATTGAACAGAAAAGTCTGCAGTGTGCACTTTGAAGAATTAATTATTAAACTAAAAGTGAAAATAATTTAAGTATCATTTCTTAATTAGATCATTTAACCAAACTGCTGCTTTCCCAAGGCATCAGTCCACGGGAGGGCTCAGAGGCAGCCTGGCTGATAAATGCCTGTGGCAGTACTGGAATTCAGAAAGGGGCTGTATTGATTAAACCCACCCTAATGCCCCTTTCTGAAGTGTTTTTGACCATCCCTGGCAGCCTGGGCTCCTGCTTGGCTTTTATACCTCGGCTAAATGTGGATTTATGGACCCAGAGCTGCAGAGGAAGAAATGAAATGTGGGAAATTGAGCAGAATTCCTGCAGAGGTGATGAAATGCCTGCTTCACTCAGGGTCTGTGCCCCCTCACTCCAGTCCCTGCCCTGCTCCTGGCAGCAATTTCTGACTTCATTTGTTAAAGCCACCTTGACTGACTCGTGAAGGACCCAGCTCTGCAGTGAGCGAGGCACCCAGAGCGGGTTTTTCTGGGTAGAAAACTGTTGGGTTTTGGGTTTTTTCCTTTATTTTTGTTGAGGTTGGGATTGAAGGTGTTTGAGATGATAGTTTGTGTTTGGATTTGGGTATTTATTATTTTTTGTAATATATATACACACATATATAAAAAAAAAAATATATATATGTATATGTGTGTGTATATATATATACATATACAAAACTCACTGCTATAAAACCATAACATTAGTTATATATATATTAGTTATATATAACATTATATATATTAGTTATATATATATAAGTTATATATACCATTTGTTATATATACATTTATGTATATATAAAATATATATGTATGTGTATCTATATGAATATATATTTATACATACATATATTTACATATATGTGTATATATAGATATATAAAAATGTATATGTAGATATAACTAATGTTATAGTTTTATAGCAGTAAGTTTTGTAGTTTTTTATTAATAAGGCATAAAAGGGTTCATTATTTTTTATCCTAAGGTTTTTCAAGGTTAAATTTTCTAATTGAGAAATGATGCTTAAATTATTTTCACTTTTAATTTAATAATTCATTCTTCAAAGTCTGCACTGCAGACTTTTCTGTTCCATTATAAACTACTACCTAAACTTATGAAGAAGAAGGTGAAGAAGAATAACTTGTTTCTGCCTTAAAATCTCTATTTTACTTCATATTTATGACTATATTCCAAATCCCTAAACTTCAAGTTTTTCACCCTGTGGTATTATACACTTCCAACTAATTACACACTCGTAATTCTGGTGTTATCCATCAATTTTGGAAGGTTGAAATCAGGATTTCCAGCTCCTGATCCCTCGGGAGATGCCAGCCTTGCAGGGGAGCCCTGGCTCTGGGTGAGCTGTGTGTGGAGCAGCCAATCTTTAATTTCAGGTGATGAAATCCATGATTAAACTCCCAGTGATGAGCTGGGGAGGCCCCACGCTCTGGGAGCTGCAGGGAGGTTTTTTGTGGAGCCTTTTCCCAAATGGAGCCTCAGTTATCAAATTATCACCCACTGTTTTCAAGGAGGTTTCATTTCCTAGCTGTTCCTCACAGCCTGTTGAATTCTGCACCTGGATGAAATAAATTCCTCAGAAACTCCTCTCCATGCCCAGCAGCTCTGGGGGCTCCTAGATGTGAGGTGTTTTAAGTAGAAATTAATATAAATTATATTTATATGAATATAAATATATAAATATAATATATTAATATAAATTATAATGCTCTAAACAGATACAGAATTCAAAAGTGAACTTATTCAATATTAACTTTCCTAATTTACTTTTTCCTCTGTTCCCGTTTCCTAGGAAATGGGAACAGAGGATAGCCAAGTTTATTTTCTAGACAGTCTCTCTAACTAGTTTATTACCTAGATCAAAATGTCAGAACTCCTAAGAATAGAGAGTTTCTAGCTGACATGAGTGGCAGTTATTTTACATTTAAAAATCTGTTCTAAAGGCAGATGTGACCTATGATGTCTGGAGAATAGCTGACTTGGAGCTCACTTTTCTTCCTCGTCTGAGTGGGGGAAGTTTCAGTCTGCTGCAGAGCAAGAAGCTCTGAGAAAACCCTGAAATTTCCAAGTTTATTAAACCAAACCAACCAGGGGTTTGCTGAGCCCCTGGAGTGGGGCTTGCTTTGGCTCCCTTCAGCCAGCACAGGAATTCATTTCTTTTCTGGAGCTGGTTCTTCAGCTGGGAGGGGATGGGAATGATTTGGAATCACCCCGAGGAAGGTTTGGAGGAGAGGAATGAGAAGGAGAGGATGGGAATGATTTGGAATCACCCCGAGGAAGGTTTGGAGGAGAGGAATGAGAAGGAGGGGATGGGAATGATTTGGAATCACCCTGAGGAGGGTTTGGAGTTCAGGAATGAGAAGAGGAGGATGGGAATGATTTGGAGTCACCCTGAGGAGGGTTTGGAGGAGAGGAATGAGAAGGAGAGGATGGGAATGATTTGGAGTCACCCTGAGGAGGGTTTGGAGGAGAGGAATGAGAAGCAGGGCTGGGAAGGGTGGGGAGCCCAGCAGCCCTGCTCTGAGCCCACAAAAGGGTTATTGCCCAGATGATTCCAGCTGAACAGTGCTGTGAGGATGGTGGAGGGTGTGAAAAAGCACTGCCCCTGCAGGGGGGCTGTGGGTGCAGAGTGTGAGGTGGGAAATGGGCTGCCAGGGGCTGGGAGTGACCCCAAAATGGAGCTGGGGGGACACTGGAGTGGCCGTGAGCTCCTGGGGGTGTGGGGAGCAGTTGGGCCATGTCCTGGAGACAGAAATATATAAAAATACAGTCATGGTCTGCCTGGTCCTGTCCCCCGTGCAGGTGCCCTGTTTCCTTCCCTGCAAGGGGTTTATTTAGGTCCAAAAAAGCCTGAGCTGCTTTGGGATTTTGACTCCTCTCCCTGTGCCTGCTGCTGCTTTGGGTGCTGGGACCACCCTGGCTCTGCTTCTGCTTCCTCAGCTCTGAGCACCCCAAAGCTGCCCAGCCCTGGGGTGCACAGAGGGCTCTGGGGGCACCTGGGGCTGTGTTTTATTCCCTAAAACCCCTGGGGTCTTGGCAAGGCTGCACAAAGGGCTCCTGAGCTGCTGGGGGTGGCAGCACCCACTGGCAGCCCTGGGCTCTTCATGGAGCTGGGAAAATGGATGAGCTTCCCTCTGCCATGGGAAAATCAATGAATTTCCCTCTGCCATGGAAAAATGGATACATTCCCATCTTGGCTGGGATTTGGGGTGAGCTCTCCCAGCTGGTTTTGCTCCCACACACCAGTTTAACTCCAGCTTGAGCCAGAGCTGGGCACCAGTGACTGGGGAGCTGCTGGGGCAGAGCTCATCCTCCTGGAGCTGGATCCTTTTTCCTCCTGCAGGATCTGGGATCTTTTTTCCTCCCTGGAACTGGGATCCCTTTTCCATCTGCAGGATCTGGGTTCCTTTTCCTCTTTGGAGCTGGGATCATTTTTCCTCCTGCAGGATTTGGGATCCTTTTTCTTTCCCAGAGCTGGGATCCTTTTTCCATCTGAAGAAGCTGGAATTCTTTTTCTTCCTGCAGGAGCAGGGATCCTTTTCTCTCCTGTAGGATCTTGGGATCCTTTTTCCTCTCTGGATCTGGGATCCCTTTTCCTCCTGCAGGATCTGGGATACTTTTTCCTCCCTGGAACTGGAATCCTTTCCCTCCTGCAGGATTTGGGATCCTTTTTCTTTCCCAGAGCTGGGATCCTTTTTCCATCTGAAGAAGCTGGAATTCTTTTTCTTCCTGCAGGAGCAGGGATCCTTTTCTCTCCTGTAGGATCTTGGGATCCTTTTTCCTCTCTGGATCTGGGATCCCTTTTCCTCCTGCAGGATCTGGGATACTTTTTCCTCCCTGGAACTGGAATCCTTTCCCTCCTGCAGGATCTGGGATACTTTTTCCTCCCTGAAACTGGAATCCTTTCCCTCCTGCAGGAGCTGGGATCCTTTTTCCTCTCTGGAACTGGGATCCTTTTCCTCCTGCAGGATCTGGGATCCCTTTTCCATCTGAAGAAGCTGGAAACCTTTTCCCTCCTGCAGGATCTGAGATCCTTTTCCCTCCCTGGCACTGGGATCCTTCCCCTCCTGCAGGAGCAGGTTTCCTCTCCCCGAGTGGCTGCTCTGATGAGATCTGTGCTGTGATTTCCTTCCCATCTGATTTCCATCTCCGCACATTCCTTTTCCTGGCAGCTCCGGGTGTCCTGAGCACGTTGTTCATGCCCAGGCCTCCCTTTTATGGCCCAGCCCGTGGTATATGGCACAGGATGATGGAATATGCCTGTGCCCTAAAAATCAATGTTTGAGTTCCTCCCCCTCCCACCAGGAAGCTCTCCCAGATACAAGTATTGATTGTTGAGCTAAAAGCCATGTTTGGATCATAATTGCCCTTTAAATCAGTGGGGTTGGGGGGTTTGCACCATAATTGCTCTTTAATTCAGTGGGGGTGGGGGGGTTAGAGTCTAATTGTTCTTTAATTCAGTGGGGCTCATGGATTTGTGCTTAATTGCTCTTTAAATCAGTGGGGCTGGGGGGTTTAATTCTAATTATTCTTTAATTCAGTGGGGTTGGGGGGTTTTCAGTAAAATTCCTCTTAATTCAATGGGGCTGGGGGTTTTCAGTAAAATTCCTCTTTAATTCAATGGGGCTGGGGGGTTTTATTTTGATTTTTTTAAATTTTGATTTTTTCCTTTATTTTTATTTTCCTGTTATTTTTCCTTTTATTTTTCCTGTTATTTTTATTTTACTTTTTTATTTTTACTTTTATTTTTATTTTTACTTTTATTTTTACTTTTACACTTATTTTGATTTTGATTTTCCAAGCCCTGCTGCTTTCTCATCTGTGTTGTAGTCAGCTTCAAGCAAAGCCCTTTATCTCTGAAGCTGTTATCTGCAAGGCCCAGAGCTGAGCAGATCCTGCCCATCTGGGGCTCCTCCAGAGCACAGAGCTCACCCCGGGCCCTGATTTCACCCTCCTGGGTGATGCTCGTGATAAAACCCAACCCCAGGGGCCTCTGGAGAGGGGAGCAGAGCTGGGATTTCTTCCCTTCAAAGCCTGGGCTGGATGTGTGGCAGCAGATGGTGTGAACTGCCTGAAAGTCGGCCTGAATTGCCAATTAAGTGTAATTAAAACGGGGCTTATTTATTTGTTTGGCTGCCAAGGGGCTGGGCCCTGGTGCCTTCCCTGCTCCCAGGAGCTGGGAGGGGATTGCAGGAGATGCTGGGATTTTAATTCATCCTGGAAATGGTGGTGGGGCTTTTTCCAGCCAGGATCCCTCTGGGGGTGGGAATGGGGGCAGTTCCTGGAGTCCCATCCTGGGAAGAGGCACTTTGGGGGATTATTTTGGTTTTGTCTGAAATGGGGCTCAGAGCAACCTGGAATAGGAAAAAATCCCCTGCCCGTGGCTGTGGGGTGGAATGGGATGAGCTTAAAGGTCTCTTCCAGCCCATCCCATGATTCCATCCTTTCCAGGTGCATCTCAGCACCTTTCCACCCTTTCCAGGTGCATCTCAGCAGCTTTCCATCCTTTCCAGGTGGATCTCAGCACCTTTCCATCCTGCCCAGGTGCATCTCAGCAGCTTTCCATCCTTTCCAGGTGGATCTCAGCACCTTTCCATCCTGCCCAGGTGCATCTCAGCAGCTTTCCATCCTTTCCAGGTGGATGTCAGCACCTTCCCAGGTGCATCTCAGCACCATTCCACCGTTCCCAGGTGGATCTCAGCACCTTTCCACCATTTCCAGGTGGATCTCAGCACCTTTCCATCCTGCCCAGGTGCATCTCAGCAGCTTTCCCTGGGCACTGAGGTGGCTCAGGGGTATTGGCTGTGCCCTGGGTACCAGATCCCTGCAGAATCTCCATCCTTTCCTGCTCCCTGCCAGTGTTTTCCTGGGGTGGGGTTGTCAGACACATCCAGGGGGCAGAGGGGCAGCAGAGCAGCCTGGGGTGCTGAGTTGGGAGGGTTTTCCCATGGGAAGGCAGCTTGGGGTGATCCTTTGTGGGAACACACAGGGAAATGGAACGAGGAGGATTTTTTTCCATGTGTGCTGCCACCCCGCTCAGCTCCAGCTGAGTCATCCCTGCATTCCCACCTCGGGCTCAGGGACATCCATTTCCTTTGGATTCTGAGGAGGAAAATGAACCAGCTCCTTCTGCCACAAACCCCAGGCACGGTTCAGATCCCTGCTTTTTATGGAATGGATTTTGGGGTGGTGTTTGCTGCCCTCCCCCAGCTCTGGGGGATTTGGAATTGGTGTGAGGATGTGCCTGGGGTTTGGAATTTAAAATTGGTGCATTGGTGTGAGGATGTGCCCGGGATTTGGGATTTAGGATTGGTGTGAGGATGTGCCTGGGATTTGGGATTTAGAATTGGTGTGAGGATTTGCCTGGGATTTGGGATTTAGAATTGGTGTGACGATGTGCCTGGGGTTTAGGATTTGGGATTTGGAGTTGGTGTGAGGATGTGCCTGGGATTTGGGATTTAGGATTGGTGTGAGGATGTGCCTGGGATTTAGGATTGTTGTGATCATGTGCCTGGGGTTTGGGATTTAGGATTGGTGTGAGGATGATGCTGGGCATGCTTTTGTCCCCTCTGTGGGGGCAGGTGTTGTCCCAGCCCTGGGAAGTGGCGTGTCCTTCCTGCAGGGCTGGAGTGAGGGAATCCTGCTGGTCCTCCTGGAGCCACCCTGGATTTCTGGGCTGGAGCCACAGCCTGTTCCTGCTTCTGCCAGAGACAGGAGTTCTCATTTCACAGCTGTTCATCCCAGATCCATAAATCAGAGTTTATGGAAGGAAAAATCCCATGCCCTGAGCCTGAGCCTTGTCTTCCCGACTCCTCCCTTTGGCCACGTCACTCCCAGGCCTGGCTTTGCCTTTACCCCTAAAATAGGACCATGGAGCACTGAACAGGGCTGGAGAGAGCTGCACTTGGAAAAAAAAAACGGGATCCTGTCAGGAATCCTGTGGGAAGTGGCTCCTGCTCAGCCAGCAGGGCTCTCTTCTGTTCATTTCCCTCCCTGTTGGTGTTTTCCTGCTGCAGCTTTTCCCTGCAGTGGGAGATGGGGAATCTCCTGCTCTCCTCCCCGTGGGGTTTGTTGGGATCCAGCCCCTCTGAGGGGACTCAGGGCTGTGGTGGGATCCCTCCACCAGCTCCTCTCCAGGCTCTCCTGCTCTCTTCCCACCCCACAACCCCTTTGAAATCCAGTTTGTGTGCAGAATTCCCACAGTTCTGCTGGAATTGGATCCCTGGTGGCTCAGGGGGGGTTGTGGGTTCCTTCAGGGGGTGTGGTGCCACCAGGGTGTCCCAATCCCACCCGCCCGGATGATGGATTGTGCTCCTGGAAGCAGCCTCAAGCTTTGGTTATTCCTGGAGAACAGGCAAAAATCCAATCTGTTTGTCCCTCCACAGGGAGCTGGCATTGATTTTGTGAGTCCAAGGGCTGAGAACAAAGGAGCACTTTATTTATTTTCCTCAGAAATCGATTCCTTATTTTATTTTTCCAGCTCTGAGAGGGGCCCCTTTTCCCAGGTGTGTGCCAGCCCCAGCAGCAGTTGGTGCTGCTTCCCTGTGCTGGGTGGGGGATGAGGATGGCAATTCCAGATGTGGATTTATAAATCCCAGACCACTGGCAGCTGCTGAGCAGCAAATGCAGCCTGGCACTGGAGGAATTCCTTCTAGGAACTGCCTTGCAAGGAGCTGGTGTGCAGGGAGGAGTTTTAAACTGCCAGAGGCCAGGGATGGATGGGATATTGGGAAGGAATTCCTGCCTGGGAGGGTGGGGAGGCCCTGGAAAACAATTCCCAGGGCAGCTGTGGCTGTCCCTGGATCCCTGGAAGTGCCCAAGGCCAGGCTGGAGCAGCCTGGGACAGTGGGAGGTGTCCCTGTGGCACTGGAAGGGCTTTGAGGTCCCTTCCCACCCAAACCATTCCATAATTATGGGCACTGCTCCACTGGGCAATTCCATCACTGGGCTCTACTGCTTTTTATTAATTTATTTTCCTTTAAAAATTAATTTAATTAATGTGCAAGGAGAGTTTTTCCAGCTGAAGGCACCGTGTCCTTTTGGAATGAAAGGAGCAGCAGGTGACTGTGGGTAGTGGGAGTGGCAGGAGGAAAGAAAGAGAGGAATTATGGAGAGAAGAACTGAGCTGCTCATCCTGTCCCTGCCTTGGAAGGAAATGGTGAAATCCAAGTGGGAATGACCACAATTCTGTTCTGGGATCCCAACATCTGGGACATGTGGCTGCTTCTGCAGCCTGTGCCAGCCCCAGTTCCTGCTCCCTGGATTTCCAGGCTTCAGCTCTCATTACAAAAGAGAGGAAAGGGCAGGGGGAAGGTGAGCTGGGAATAACGTGGCAATAAACGGATTAAATCCATGAATGGGAGAAATTCTGGGCAGGGGGCACAGCTGGGGTGTGTGCAGGTGTTCCTGGGCTGCTGGGATGGTGGCAGGAACATTTGGGAATGGCAGGAACATTTGGAAATGGCAGGAGAAGGCTCTGGGGCTGCTCAGGGGGAGCTCCAGCGTTATCATCCCAGCCTGGTGCTGCCTGGTTCCTCAACAGCTCCTGATAAATCCCACTTTCCTTTTCAAGTGCCTGTGAGTGGTTTTTGCTGCCTTCCCTCAGAGACTCTCTGTGTCTGATCCCTCTCCCTTCAGAAGCTGCTCCCTGCCAAGGCTGGGAGACGTGAGCAGGGCTCAGCCCTCAGAAATGAAGTGATTAAATTTACTGGGATGTGTAAAATTCCAGCATCAAATGATTCAGCCAAGCACTTCATCTGCTGGGAGCTCTTTCAGGAGCCCTTGGGAGGAGCAGGAGTTGGTTTGCTCAAAGGACCTGGTGCATGTAATGACACTGAGCGTGGTGCTGCTGCTCCTGCCCCAGGAATTAATCCTTAAACACGGAGCTGTGAGGTCAGGGAGGCTTTGGGAATTAGTTCTGTGTGCTGCCAGGGACCAGCAGCGCCTCGTGTTGTCACCACGAGCTGTGTCACCCCTGGCACCTGGCTTTGCTCCTTTGCTGGGAGCAGCCCTGGTGGCACCATCACCGAGAGGTGCTGGGCCTTGCCAGGGAATTTCCCCCAGCCACTGGGGGCTTCTGGGGTGCTGGAAGCTTCTGGGGCTCTTTTTGGGCTGGATTGGTCCTGCAGTGATATTTGAGAAGGGATTGGGTGTGGGGCTCTGGGTGAGGTTTGAGGGGGAATTTGGGGATCAGGTCTGAGTGATTTTTTTGTGGTGGGATTTGAGTGTTGTGCTCCAAGTGACATTCAGGAGCAATTTGAGTGTTGGGCTCTAAATGATGTTTGGGGTGGGATTTGGGGATCAAACTCTAAGTGATGCTTTGAGGAGGAATTTGTGTGTTGGGCTCTGGCTGAGGTTTGAGGAGGAATTTGGAGATCAAACTCGGCGTGATGTTTGGGGAGGGATTTGGGTGTTGTGCTTTGGGTGATGTTTGGGGTGGGATTTGGGGGTCAAACTGAGGGTTTTTTGCACTAACAAAACTCTGATGTTTTGAGGAGGAATTTGTGTGTTGGGCTCTGGGTGATGTTTGGGGTAGGATTTGGGTGTTGAGCTCTGGTTGATGTTTGAGAGGGGGTTTGGGGGTTGAGCTCTGAGTGATTTTTTTGTGGTGGGATTTGCTCCAAGTGCCATTCATGAGGAATTTGGGTGTTGAACTCCCTGTGTTTGGTGACTGGGACCCCAGTTTGGTGCAGGAGGGAGCTGATGTGGCCAGGGCTGGTGCTGGCACAGTCCAGGCTGGTGCTGGCACGGTCCAGGCTGGTGCTGGCACAGTCCAGGCTGGTGCCCCAGCACCCTCCAGGTTCCAGCCAGACCCCAGGAATGATCCATGGGAACAAGGGGGAGTCAGTGCTGCTGAAGGGATCAGCCTTTTTTGGGAGCTCCCGTGCTGCATGGAGGCCCCAAACAAACCCTGACACTCTGTTTATGTTCCTCTGAAAGCCTCAGCACAGGCAGGCACCTCTTTGATCTGCCAAAAATGCTGGAAAATTAGTTTTTTCCGTGTGTGGGGCTGCAGTCACACACCCTGCACAGGGGGGTCCTGCCTGTCCCATTCCCACTCAGTCCCAGGGCTCTGGAGCATGGGAAGCCTGTGCTCCCTGCTCAAGCACCCTGAGCCTTCCTAGCAGTAAATAAAAGCTATTTTTAAAAAGAAATCCTTATTTTGACCATAGTTGGGCAGCTCCAGGGAGCCTCTTTTCCAGCATTTTTGTTGTCTGAGTGTGACCTTGCTGAGGATTGGGTTTGCCCAGTTCTGGGGGCTCATTTCCAGTTTTTGGGGGCTCATTTCCAGTTTTTGGGGTGTCTCATTCCCAGCTCTGGGGTGTCTCATTCCCAGCTTTGGGAGGGCTCATTCCCAGCTTGGGGGGGCTCATTCCCAGCTCTGGGGGCTCATTCCCAGCTTTTCCCCGGCAGTCTGGTGTGGATCCCCCTGCCAGAGGTGTGGATTCCAGGATTGCAGCTGCCTGGGAGCCCGTGGGATTCAGCTCTCCCCGTACCTGTCTGCAGCCATCCCCCAGGACGTGCTGTGCCTAATTACTGGCACTAATTAAAACCTCTTCTGGAGGTGGGAGATAAGAGCAGCAGCGTTTCCTGTGTGGCAGCAGATGCTCCCTAACACCCATCTGCTCCTCGGCTTCCAGGCCCTTCTGTGCTCCCTGGAATTCCTCCTGCAGTGGGAAAAGGACGAGGAAAACAAGGATGGGGAGGTTTGGAGGAGGAGGTGGCAGCAGGGAACGGCTTTGGCTGCTCAGGGACACTTGGGGAGCAGTGGCACTGATGGCTCCAGCCACAGGAGCTGCCAGAATTCCTTGGAAAAAGCCTTTAAAAACCAGGGAAAGCTGAGGGAAGACATGGCTGCCAGTAATCCTTGGGAAAAAAGCCTTTAAAGCAGGGAAAGCCGAGGGAAGACATGGCTGGAATCCTTGAAAGAAGGATTTAAAAGCTTTTAAAGCAGGGAAAGCTGAGGGAAGACACAGGTGGAATCCTTGGAAAAAGCCTTGAAAACAAGAAAAGCTGAGGGAAGACTAGGGTGGGATTCTTGGGAAAAGCCTTTAAAACCAGGAAAAGCAAGGGTGGAATCCTTGGAAAAAACCTTTAAAGCAGGGAAAGCTGAGGGAAAACAGGAGTGGAATCATTGAAAAGAGCCTTTAAAACAGGGAAAGCTGAGAGAGGACAAGGGTTGGATTCTTGGAAAAAGCCTTTAAAGTGGGGAAAGCAGGGGTGGAATCTTTGGAAAAAGCCTTTGGAACAGAAAAGCTGAGGGAAAAGATGGCTAGAATCCTTGGAAAAAGCTTTGAAAAGCAGGGAAATCTGAGGGAAAGCAGGGCTGGAATCCTTGAAAAGAGCCTTTAAACCAGGGAAAGCAAGGCTGGAATATTTGGAAAAAGCCTTTAAACCAAGAAAAGCTGAGGAAAACTCGTCTGGGCTCCTGGGGAAGCAGAGCAGAGCGTGCTGTGCCGTGCTGTGGAGCGCTCCTGTGGGGCTCCACTTCCCAAGGCTCTGGAATTTGATCCAGTTTCTCATCTGGGGCTTGCAATGGGCAAGGAAAAAAGCAGGAAAAGGAGAGGCTGGAGAGAGGGGTGGGCTCAGGGAAAAATCTTTTGAAAAGCAGGGAAAGCTGCTGAGGCTCCCTCAGCCTTTGGGTGTGGGATGCTCCTTCCCGGATGATTCCCCTGGGATCCCCATCTGGGGTCTCTGGGGGTCCCTGGGGATGATTCCCCTGCCTGGAGCCCAGGGGGATGGATGGATGGATGGATGCCAAGGGACCCATTCCCTCCATCTGCTCCGAGCTAATGGAGCAGCCAGGGTTTGTGGAGAGGAGCTGGGATTGTCTGATGGAGCCTTTGGGAATCGGAGAGCTTTTCCAAGTGATTCTGATTTATCTCAGCCTTTGAGGGTGAGGATTTCACTGCAGCTCCTTTGTGTTCCTGGGGAAGGGATGTCAGCTCCTGGCGTTGGAATTTTCTGTGGGAAGTTGTTCCTTCTCCCCCATGCCCAGACAAGGGTCAGTCCAAGCTGTTCAACTCCCCTGCTTTTCCTGGCACAGCAATAACCCAGAATTCCAGCTGCAGGGAATAAGGGGTGTTGTGGGGCTTGGAGAGCAATTTGGAGCAGCTTTTTTGCTGCTCTGCTGCTCCCTCCAGGTGTTACCTGTGCTTGGAGTTGGAATTACACAACAGAAGAACATTTGAGGCTTTTCTGCCTTCCCCATATTCATCAACACCAAATAATGTCCACGATCAGCCAGCGAGCAGCAGTTAATTAGGGATTTTAATAAGGCTGTGGTGCATCCGTGCTTGGCACTGCCTCTCCTCCCCTTCTCCCACACCTGAGAGATGGGAGCTGTCAAATCTCAGCAGGGGAACCAGCTCAGCCCTTGGAAGTTCAGCTGGAGGAAGAATTCCTGGATCCCTAAGCTTGGAGATCTCTCCTGAGCCTCGCTGGAAGGCTTGGATGGGGAAATGGGTGGGGGAAAGGTGGAGGAGCTGGGAAGGGTTTTCCTTCCAGCATCTCCAGCTGAGGGAAGCTCCAGATTGTCCTCAGTGAGTTTCTTCCAGCCTGGAGAGAGGAGATGTTGGGCTGCTGCCTGGAGAAGGAGCCTGTGCCAGAGGGGATCAGCCCCTCCTGCCCCCCAGGCTGTCTGCAGGGGTTCTGGAGCTAAACTGGGACTAAAACTGGTCCTAAACCCCTTCAGGGGGCTGTCTGCAGGGGTTCTGGAGCTAAACTGGGACTAAAACTGGTCCTAAACCCCTTCAGGGGGCTGTCTGCAGGGGTTCTGGAGCTAAACTGGGACCAAAACTGGTCCTAAACCCCTTCAGGGGGCTGTCTGCAGGGGTTCTGGAGCTAAACTGGGACTAAAACTGGTCCTAAACCCCTTCAGGGGCTGCGTGGGCTCCAAGGCTGTGCCAGGGGGAGTTTGGGCAGCCCCAGAGCCCGGAGCACTCTGAGCTCCAGAACTTAGGACAGATTAAAGCCAGGCCTAAGTGGGAGGAGGAGAAAGGCTCTGGAGAACTGGAGAGCTCCACGTAGATTTGGGAGCTGAGGGAGTGCAGGAGCAGGGTTTGGAGCCCAGAGTCAACAGAGCCTGGGTCTGTTTGTGCACCAGAGCTGAGCTCACGGCTAATGCAAACAGTTTTCATTAAGGAATAATCAAAAATAAAAAGCCATTTCACATGCTGATAAGGAGCCAGTCGGTTTTTTCACTTCAGCAGCAGTTTAAGCCACGCTCAAAGCCATTTATCTTTTCTCCAGTGCTGGCTGCAGAGGATATGAAAAATGCAGCAGGCTGCACATATGTAATTAAACTTTTGGCAGAATCTTTGCCCCGCAGCTTTACTAAGAAATTCAATAATGATAAATCGAGTGGAATATCTAAAGGACTTTTTGTGAACAAGATTTAAAATAATGTCTGTGGCACGGAGAGTTATTTGCCACCTAATTGTCTTGGCACGGCTGTGGGAGCAGCCTGTCTGTGGTGTCAGCTCTTCTTTACAGCCCAGCCCTTGTTCTGCTCTTATCTCCTCTCCAATTTGCCATTGAGGCTTTGCTGACTGCCAGCCAAGCCCGTGCTTATCCCTAATGACTGTTTTGTTCCCGCAGCCCCGCGTTTCCAGCTGGGAATGCTCCTGGCTGTCCCGGTCCCTCCCGAGCTGGCAGTGGTGGCATCGCTGCTCTGTAATTATCCTTTCCTTTTTATCCTCTGTTCCAGCAGCACTTGGAAGTCGAGCTCATCCCTTGAGCCGGCTCTGTGTGTGACACTCCTCTGAAAACGATGCCGGGATTGTCTCCCTGCTTTTGGTGCTGCTGCCTTTATCCCTGGCTAATCCAGGGATCGTTTACAGGAGAGGTGATTTTGTGTTCAAACCCTCCAAGCCCCTCCTCAGCCCTTCCCCTGGAAAAGCTGCACCAGTTCTTTTCCATTCCCACAGGTTTTCCCTGTTTCCTCACCCCCGTGGCATCCCCCCATCCTTTGTCACCACTGGCCTTGGAGGGGCTTCAGATCTCTTTGGAAAAGGCAATTTTTTATTATTTTCCCCCCAACAGAACCAAGCAGACTAATTAAAAGTAATATGTAAAATATAAAACAATCATTAATGAGGTGTCTGATAGAAGTGAGCTGGGACTGAGCACCTGAGGAGGTGGCAGTGAAGTGACAGAGCTGGGCTGGGCTTTTGCTTTCCTTGGTTGGCTTCAAACTGAAAGGAATGAGGATTAGATGGGATATTGGGATGGAATTCCTGCCTGGGAGGGTGGGGAGGCCCTGGAAAACAATTCCCAGGGCAGCTGTGGCTGCCCCTGGATCCCTGGAAGTGCCCAAGGCCAGGCTGGAGCAGCCTGGGACAGTGGGAGGTGTCCCTGAGGAACTGGGTGGGCTTTGAGGTCCCTTCCCACCCAAACCATTCCATAATTATGGGCACTGCTCCACTGGGCACTTCCATCTCTGCTTAAACCTCTGGGATTTAATGCTTTTATTAATTTATTTTTAAATTAATTTAATTAATGTGCAAGGAGAGTTTTTCCAGCTGAAGGCACCGTGTCCTTTTGGAATGAAAGGAGCAGCAGGTGACTGTGGGTAGTGGGAATGCCAGGAGGAAAGAAAGAGGAATTATGGAGAGCGAGAACTGAGCTGCTCATCGTGTCCCCATGGCAGGGGTGACACTGGGTGAGCTTTGAGATCCCTTCCCCACAAACCATTCCATGATTCTGTGGAAATCTGCCCTGGCTGCTGCGGTGTTTTATGGAACACTTGGAGCTCTCTGGGGTTTTGTCACTTGTAGGTAATTCTTGTCTGCCCTTTGTCCCCTCCCTGGTGCCCTGGGGCGGTTCCTGCCCCTCTGCTGTCCCTGGCAGCTGCAGCCCCACAGGGCTTTGGTGACCCCACAGCGTGTTCTGCGGGTCAGCCTGGGCAGGGCAGCTCAGGATGGGGCTGTTTGTGGGGACGGGGGACGTGTGCCAAGCAATTAAATGAAGCCAGAGCCGTGCCAGGAGCGGGGAATTCCATCCCGAGGTGGCACAGCCTTGGCTGCCCCTCTGCCAGGGCTCCCCGTGCCAGCATTCCCACAGTGCCTTGGCCAGGCTGCTCCCTGGGATCTGTTTGTCCTTGCCATGCTTCAAACAAAATATTTATCCTTGTCCCCGTGGGCTGGAGCAGAGCTGAGGCTCTGCCACCAAATGTCACAGCCGGCTCCGAGTGGCCGGTGACAAGGACAATATTTGCCTGGGCAGCATCTTGCTGTGTTTGCAGAGTGATGGTGACAGTGGCTCTGTGCTGGGGCCAGCCAGGGGTGCTGCTGGCACCTGTGACACCAGGGAATGCAGCTGCTGCTGCCCAGGGGGACGTGTGGCTCTCACCTGCTTTGTGGCACCAAAAATCCAGGGGATGTGGCCTCAGCTGTGCCCAGGGAGGCTCAGGCTGGAATTTCCTCCTGGGAAAGGTGGGCAGGTGGTGGAAGGGGCTGCTCAGGGAGGTGTCACCACCCTGCAAGTGGCCGAGGAACGACTCAGTGCTCTGGGGACAAGGTGGGGATTGAGCACGGGTTGGGCTCGATGATCCTGGAGGGCTTTTCCAAGCTGGATGGTTCTGTGAGAACTCCAAGCTGGATGGTTCTGTGAGAATTCCCAGCTGGATGGTTCTGTGAGAATTCCAAGCTGGATGGTTCTGTGGGAATTCCAAGCTGGATGGTTCTGTGGGAATTCCAAGCTGGATGGTTCTGTGAGAATTCCCAGCTGGATGGTTCTGTGAGAATTCCAAGCTGGAAGGTTCTGTGAGAACTCCAAGCTGGATGGTTCTGTGGGAATTCCCAGCTGGATGTTTCTGTGAGAACTCCAAGCTGGATGGTTCTGTGAGAATTCCCAGCTGGATGGTTCTGTGAGAATTCCAAGCTGGATGTTTCTGTGAGAACTCCAAGCTGGATGGTTCTGTGACAACACCTTCAGTTCTTGCTTGTGCTCCCGTGTGGCTGTTTTGGGAAGCTGCAGGTGTCTGGTTTTGTGTCACAGCTGGCATGATGAGCAGTGCTGGTGACACCTCTGCCCTCCCAAGGTGACATCCCTGGATTTGCAGCAGCCCCGTGGTGCTCAGGTCCTTCATTGGCTCTGGAGTCACACATGGGATGTGTGATGTGCCAGGGCAGCACTGGCATCCCATCAGAGTCATTTCAGACAGCTCCCTGCACTGCCCAGACAAAAAACCTTGGAGCTGGGGGCTCAAGGAGCAGGAGGGAGAATTTGATAATTCCAGAGGGATTTCTGAGTTTCAGATCTTGGATTGGAAGCCGTGGCTGGGGAAGGCTGAGGGAGCTGAGCTCCTCATTCCTTGCCCTGCTCGTGCTGAAGGTGCTGGGTGGGCTTTGCCTGGATCCTTCCACCACTCCCAGCTGGATTTGGGCTCAGGTTTTTGGGGTTTGGTTCCAAAGAACTGATGGGAAGAGAGCTGAGAGCACCATTCCTGCTGGGAGCAGAGGTTTGGGGGAGCCTGGAGTCACCCAGGGATCCAAAGGACAAATGGTTTTGGTAGTGGAAGAAATAATGGTGAAAAGCAGCTGTTTTGGGATGTTTTGGGGATTTTCCTTCATCAGCAACCACAATGGAACTGTAGCCCTGCCAGGTTTGGGATGGGGGCAAGTCTCACTGTGGGGTTCAGCAGCTCTGCCCCCATCCTCCTCATCACCCTCATCCTCCTCATCAGCCCCAGAGCTTGGCCCAACCAGGCTGGAGCTTTGCTGGGTGGGACCAGGAGCAGATCCCTGCAGGAGGAGCAGGAGGAGGCAGAATCTTGGGGTCTCCCTGAGCTCTGCAGTGTGGCGAGCCCCCTGCTCTGGTTGGTTTTATTCCTTTTCTTTGCTTCTTCCTTCTGGGAAGGGGGGCAGGAGCTGCCCAGCTGTGCCCACCATGGCTGACCCCGGTGTTTTCTGTCCCCTCCTCAGCTGACCCTGGTGTTTTCTGTCCCCTCCTCAGCTCACCCAGTGTTTTCTGTCCCCAGACAAGGCTGAGAACGGGGAGCCCTACCAGAGGAGGAGAGGAGCAGGACCCCCTGTGCCCGAGGGCCCCCCAGCATTCCTGGCACCCCAGGATGGAGCCCCCCTGGCCAGGAGCAGCAGCTGGAGGAGGATTTTGCTGATGATCCTGGCTATCACCATCCACAACATCCCAGGTGAGGCCATCCCTGCCCCCAGGCAGCCCATCCCGTGCAGATCTGTCCCCTGGCAGATGGCACTCGCTGAGTGGGCGCCTTTGGCCGGGATCCCGTGCCAGATTTGGTGGGGCTGAGCCACGTGAGGCCTTGGCAGCAGCAGAACCGTGGGGAGGGGGCTGCGGGGAGCCTGGAGCAGCTGCAGCCTGCCTGGTGCCAGCCCAGCGTGGGTGGGAACTGTGACTCCCGAGGGTGGGTGGGGAGAGGTGACAAACCCTGCTCCCTCCAGCCTCTCTGGGAGCGAGGAGAATCTGCTGTTAGGGTTCATTTCCTCAGGCACAGGTGGATTGGGAAGGGTGACAAGCCCTGCTCCCCTTTAGCCCGGTCTCTGCAGGGGAACTACAGGAGAAGCTGCACTTGGGGTTCATTGCCTCAGGCAAAGATGGATGAGGAAAGGTGACAAACCCTGCTGCCTTTACCCTCTCTCTGTGTGAGAGGAGAATCTGCAGTTGGGGTTTATTTCTCAGGCACAGGTGGATGGGGAAAGGTGACAAACCCTGCTCCCTTCAGCCTCTCTGTGTGATCAGTCTCTGCAGGAGAAGCTGCACTTGGGGTTCATTTCCTCAGGCAAAGATGGATGAGGAAAGGTGACAAACCCTGATGCCTTTACCCTCTCTCTGTGTGATCAGTCTCTGCAGGAGAATCTGCAGTTGGGGTTCATTTCCTGAAGCAAGGGTGCACTGGGAAAGGTGACAAACCCTGCTGCCTTTACCCTCTCTCTGTGTGATCAGTCACTGCAGGGGAATCTGCAGTTGGGATTTATTTCTCAGGCACAGGTGGATGAGGAAAGGTGACAAACCCTGCTCCCCTTTAGCCTCTCTGTGTGATCAGTCTCTGCAGGGGAATGTGCAGTTGGGGTTTATTTCTCAGGCAAAGATGGATGGAGAGAGGTGACACACCCTGATCCCTTTACCCTCTCTCTGTGTGATCAGTCTCTGGAAGAGAAGCTGCAGTTGGGATTTATTTCCACAGGCAAAGATGGGTTGGGAAGGGTAACAAACCCTGCTCCCTTTAGCCTCTCTCAGTGTGATCAGACTGCAGGAGAAGCTGCAGTTGGGGTTTATTTCCTCAGGCAAAGATGGATGAGGAAAGGTGACAAACCCTGCTCCTTTTACTCTCTCTGTCAGATCAGAATCTGCAGGAGAAGAGTTGAGGTTTATTTCCTGAGGCAAGGGTGGATTGGGAACAGTGACAAACTGCTCCCTTCAGCCTCTCTGTGTGATCAGTCTCTGGAAGAGAAGCTGCACTTGGGGTTTATTTCCTCAGGCACAGGTGGATGGGGAAAGGTGACAAACCCTGTTCCTTTTACCCTCTCTGTGTGATGAATCTGCAGGAGAATCTGCTGTTGGGGTTTTATTTCCTCAGGTTGGGAAAAGTGACAAACCCTGCTCCCCTCAGCCTCCCTGTGTGATCAGTCTCTGCAGGAGAAGCTGCACTTGGGGTTTATTTCCTCAGACAAGGCATGGATTTGGATAATGGGTGGGAAGTTGTGGAGCTCTGCAGGTCCTGGAGGGCTGAGTCCTGCCAGGCTGGGCTTTGTGGGGCTGACAGAGGAGGTCAGAGGATGGGGAGATCAGTTTGGGATGTTCAGCTGCTTTGCAATTCTTGGGGATGTTGGAAGTAAAATAAGGCAGCCTTTTCCAGGGCATTCCTCCTGGTTTCTTCTCCCTCCCTCCTCCTCCTCTCCTTCCCTCACTTTTCCTTTCTCCCTTCTCTGCAGGCTGGGTGAGTGCAGGGAAAAGCTTCTGGCCCTGTAAATTTAGGAAGGAACCATGAAGGTTTTGGGAAGAGCCACGTTTCATTGGTATTGGCAGGGTGGAGCTGCTGGGCTCGGGGCTCCCTTGGTCCCTCACGTGTCATTTTGTGCCTGGTGACTTTGAGAGTGACTTTATCCAGTGCCAGGACACCCATCCTCAACCCCACCAGGGATGTCCTGTGTGTAATTCCCTGGCAGTGACAGAATCCAAGGGAACACACGCAGAGCTCCTGGCTGCTCCCTCCTCCAGCCCTTCCAGCCTCCTGCTGCTCCTGGAGTGGGAATTTCCTCCTTCCAGCTGGGTGTGGGCACCTTTGGGTGCTCCTGGTGCCCTCTGGGGCTGGCAGCTGCCTGGGGCTGGCTTATCCTGATAAGGAGCTGGGAGTTAATGATTTGCTGCTCTTCTTGCATCACCAGCACGAGCTGTTCCTGGGCATTAACCTGCTCCAGTTTGTCAGCAGCAGCAAAACATTTCTCCCTCCTCATGCTTCTTTTTTTAATTAATGCCAGGGGGATAATTTGGGTGCTGTGGTTCAGCTCCAGGTGGTGCTGGGAGAGGAAGGTGCCTGGCAGGAAAGGTGAGGAGGGAGCTTTAAATGAGCCACACACTCCAAGAGACAGGAGAAATGTCTGCACTAGGTGAAGTGGAATTGGATTTCATCCCTCAAAGGAGGTGTCAGGAGTGAAGAGGCAGGTGGCACCTCCCTGATTCCTGCCAAGGGAGAAAGTTCTGCAGAGGGGTGACCAAAGTGTCACCCGTGGCAGGAGCTTGGTGCTGCCATGGCCCTGAGACACTGAGCTGCTCCTCCAGGAGCACAAAGCCACCTCTGGATGGTGACAGAGGCTTTCAAACTCTCCCTTTGGCCACAACACCAAAGCTTCACCCCAGAGAGGGTGAGAGTGGGGCTCAGGCCCTGCTGGGCTCAGCTCAGTGCTGCCCCTGTCCCTGCTGAGCTCCAGCCCCCCAATCCCCCCCTGCTCTCCCCCAGTGCTGGTGACACTGGGGCCACTCAGCCCTGCCCCACACCCTCCTTTCCCTGGGGGTTTGGCCAAAGTCACCTCCAGGTCCCAAAGCAGAGGCTGGAGCTGAGCCCTGGTGCTGCAGAGCCCTCCCCACAGGGCACAGAGAAATAATTCAGGCTGGGGATAAATAATTCAGGCTGTGATGCAATCAGGTGAGCAGCGGTTTGGGGCTCTGAATTCCTTCTGCTCTCCCAGAGGGAGCAGCAGCAGTGCCTGCTGCAGGCAGCGTTTGGAAAAACAGGAATCTCTGCCTCAGTCAGCAGCCCTGCCAGGGGAAAGGCTGGCACGGGGGTGAATGAAGTGAAATTTAATTGAAATTAGCACGGGGAGCACTCCTGCTGCTGGGGAGGGTGGGAAGTGCTGGGGGTGCTCCAGCCCTGGGAACATCATTCCTGCTCCTCAGGGAGTCCTGGAATGGTTTGGGTGGGAAAGGACCTCGGAGCTCATCCAGTGCCACCCCTGCCAAGGGCAGGACACCTCCCACTGTCCCTGGGTGCCCTGGACACCTCCAGGGATGGAGCAGCCACAGCTGCTCTGGGCAATCCCTCCCGGGCCTCCCCAGCCTCACAGGGAACAACTGATTCCTAACATTTCATGGAAATCTTCCCTCTTTCCCTTCCCAACCATTCCCCCTTGTCCTATCACGAGCTGCCTGTGTAAAAAGCCACTCTCCATCTTTTTTACAAGCTCTTCTAAGGAAAATCAGCTTTTATGAGTGCTTCAGAAGTGCTGAAAGGGCTCCGTGGGCTCCCTCCAGAGCCTGCTCCCTCTCCAGCTGCCTCTGGAGCAGCTCCTGGCTCTGGTGCTCCCTCTGCCTCCCCGGGAGCTCCCTGCACTCCCACCGAGGTCATTCCCGGGGTTTTTCTGTCCTTCCCGTGCTCCACATCCCTGGGAGGGGATCCACGCTCACCCTGCTGGGCTGGAGCTGCTCTGAACCCTCCCTCCCCAAACCCTGCCTCAGTTTCCCCTGCCTGCTGTGCCAAGCTCCATCCCCGTTCTCCTCCCGTGCTGGTGGGGGATGAGTGGGGGATGAGCTCCCCTTTTATTGCCAGCAGGGAATTGTTTGGGGCACTTGGAGCCTCTCTGGGGCTGGGCTGGCAGTGCCTCTGTCTCTGTTTGCAGCTCCTCGTGCAGGGGAGGGATGGAGCCCCCAGCCCTGAGTGTTTGGAGGAAAGGTTGGAGCATTCCTTCCAAAGCTGGGAATGCCAATGGAAAGGATAAATTGATCGTGACAGGAGATGCCAAACTGCAGACTCTTGCTGCTAATTAATATTCATATATGCCAGCTTTAGCAGAACATTAATTATGTATTTAATCAAGCCCTGTTTATTCTGGTTTAGCTTTGTACCTTGGGTGGCTGTTAGGCTGAAGACTTCAGATTAATTAAAATGTTACTGCTGTATCACAAATAACAATTAGAGAGGTGTGAGCTCAGCAGCCTTCCCTTTGTGCTGGGGAGGGGAGGGCAGGCCAGGGGACCCGGGGCCACCAGGGCTGGACCTGGGGGGCTCCTGGGGGCTCCTGGGGGGCTCCTGGGGGCTCTGCCCTGCTCCCAGCCCTGCTGCCCGGCTTCAGGCTGCTCCAGGAGAGGCCCCAGACCTCCTGCCCATCCTGGTGCCACCTCCACGTGTGACCCCAGGGGTGGGGGACAGAGGGGAGGCTGCCCCAGGGCTGGAAATGTCCCCCTGATTTCAGCCTGAGCTCTGTGGGAGCATCCCTGGGATCCAGCTGGACCTGGATGCTGCTTTTTTTTTTATGGTTTCTCCCAGTTTTAGGCAGTTCAGTGTCCCTGCTGTGTCACCTGGGCTGGGGAAGGTCAGGGGAAAATTCCACTGGAGCCGTCTGTGATGCTGATTTTAGCTGGTGCTGGAAATGCTCACTGGTGCATTTTGGCTTGCCAGGAGGCAGGAACAGAGGGGGAAAGTGTTGTGAAATAAGGGGAGTGGGAATCTAGTGGAAAAGTGTGAAGATAGTTAAATAAGGGAAGCAGGATCCTAGTGAAAAAGAGGGAAAATGGGAATATGGGGACGCAAAGGAAGCAGGATCCTGGGAAAATAGGAATATAGTGACACAAAGGAAGCAGGATCCGAGTGAAGAAGAGGGAAAATGGGAAAACAGTGATGCAAAGGAAGCAGGGAAGTAGTGAAAAAGTGGGAAAATAGGAATATAGTGACTCAAAGGGGACAGGATCCTAGTGAAAAAAAGGGAAAATGGGAAAATAGTGATGCAAGTGAAGTAGGCTCCTAGTGAAAAAGAGGGAAAATAGGAAAATGACACCAAAAAAGGCAGGATCCTAGTGAAAAAGAGGGAAAATGGCAAAAGAATGACACAAAGGAAGCAGGATCTGAGAGGGAAAATAGGAAAATAAAGTCAGGTAGGCAGAAGCATGGTGAAAAAGAAGGAAAACATTGAAATCAGGGCTGCTGAACATTCCACAGAAGGAACATTCCACAACCCTCCAGCTTCCAGGAGCTTCCATGGCAAGCCCAGAGTGAGGGACACAGAGCTGGGCTGGGCTGGGCACCTTCTCCTCAGGCAGGTGAGGGATGCAGGTGTTGGTGTTGTCCAAAACTGCAGAAATCTTCCCACCAGTGAGCAGGGAGCTCCTCAGAGGGGTTTGTACCTGATCCACGGGGTTTTTATCTGATCCATGGGGTTTATATCTGATCCGTGGGGTTTATATCTGACCCATGGGGTTTGTACCTGATCTGTGGGGTTTGTACCTGATCCATGGAGTTTTTACCTGACCCATGGGGTTTCACACCTCCCAGCTGAGCTCCCTCAGCACTCAGAGGGGTTTGTACCCCTCACCCATGGGTTTTTTTACCTGATCCACAGGGTTTGTACCAGATCCATGGGGTTTTTATCTGACTCATGGGGTTTGTGCCTGATCTGTGGGGTTTATACCTCACCCCTGGGGTTTGTAGCTCACCTATGGGGTTTACCTGACCCTTGGGGTTTCACACCTCCCAGCTCAGCTCCCTCAGTGCTGCTGGTTAAATCCCTGCTCTTCCCAGCTGCAATTCTGGACGCTGCAGCTTTTTAAACCTCAGTGCAGCCCCACAAGGGTCAGGCAGAGCCCATCCCCTGTGCCAAGGGCTGCTCCTTCCCGAGGTGGAGCAGAAAGGTGGGGTTAGGGGTGAACTGAGGGAGCTGTGGAGCAGATCCTGGGATGAAGGTGGGGTTAAGGGTGAAGGTGGGTTTGGGGATGAAGGGAGGGGCTGTGGAGCAGATCCTGGGGTGAAGATGGGGTTAGGGGTGAACTGAGGGGGCAGATCTTGGGCTTGGGGGTGAACTGAGGGGGCTGTGGAGCAGCTCCTGGGCTGAAGGGAGGGGGCTGTGCACGGCAGAGGCTCCGTGCTGTGCTGGCAGATTGGAGTTCCTGGGAAGGGAGGTGATTTCCAGGCTGCTTGCTTTGTCATTAGCAAAAATTGATTGGATTCCCCCTCCCGGGACAGGGCTCAGCCTCCCGAGGGAAGGACAATGAGTGCCAGATTGCATCTCAATTATGAGCAGCTCTGATTATTGATATGAATATTCTCCCAGCTCCATTCAAAGGCTGGGAACATTCATTTGGAATTTGATGTTTTGTTTTTTTTTTCGTGGGGCTGTTGAAATTGAGGCTGTTTTCCAATTGTTGACTTTAATGAGGATTTGGGAACCTGCTGGGGCTCAGCAGGGCGTGAGAACAGGAGCCAGTTTGGCTGCACCCATTAATCTGTGCCTCGTCTGGGTGATGCCTCTTCCTGGAATTCCAGCATCCCTGCCTGCTCCTGCCTCTTCCTGGGCACCTGGGGCACCCCCAGTCCTGCTGGAAGGGTCATTTTTAGCGAGGAAAAGGAGGAAAAGGCTTCCCTGCAGCCTTCATCCCCGGGAAGATGCAGGTAAGGGATGCTGCTGCTGCAGGGAGAGGTGGGGCAGCAATTCCATGGGATTGCAGGGAGCGGAGCAGCCTGGCGGCCCGGGCTGCTCACAGGGATGGAAGGATGGACACTGGGACAGCCCTGAGTTCTTCCCAGCCTTCTTCTGGAGAGAAAATCCAGCTGGGATTGGCCCCCGGGGCTGCAGCTCCCGGGGAATTCCAGAGGGAGCCGGGGAGGGGGAGGAGGGGATGGAGGCAGAGCCGGGAGCTCCTTCCAGAACGTTCCACGGCGCTGCAGGAGCTGGGAGAGGACCCCTTGAGCCGTGGTTAATGGCCCGTTAATTGTCACCTCGTTAATTGTCACCAGCAGGGCTGGGACATTTCCATCCCCTGTGGAGGGAAACCTCGCTGGAGTCCTGGGGATGAGGAGCAGGGAGGGAGAGGGACACGGGGGACATCCCCAGGGCTGGATGACATCCTCAGGGGTGGGTGACATCCCAGGTGACATCCCCAGCCATGTGGGATGCCCAGGTGATTCCCAGGTGACATCCCCAGGGGTGGGTGACATCCCCAGCCATTTGGGATGCCCTCAGGTGGAGGACACAGGTGACATTTTCTGGTGAAGGACCCTGGTGACATCCTCAGCCATGGCTGCTGCTCTCAGTGAGGGACACAGGTGACATCCCCAGGGCTCAGGTGACATCCTCAGCTGTGGGTGATGCTCTCAGCTGAAGGATGCAGGTGACATTTTTTGGTGAAGGATGTAGATGACATCCCCAGCCATGACTGCAGCTCTCAGTGAGGGACACAGGTGACATCCCCAGGGCTCAGGTGACATTCCCAGGTTTGGGCGATGCCCTCAGGTGGAGGACACAGGTGACATTTTTTGGTGAAGGATGTAGATGACATCGCCAGCCATGGCTACTGCTCTCAGTGAGGGACACAGGTGACATCCCCAGGGACACAGGTGACATCCCCCGGGCTCAGGTGAGTCCCCAGCCGTGGCTGCTGCTCTCAGGCTGTGTTTGGCTCCCCCAGGGCTCCCCTGCAGCTGGAGGCTCTGCACTGGGAGCAGCTGGAGGAAGTTCCTTGTTTTCCAAGGTGGGGATTTTTCCTCAGGCTGGTAAGGAGGGGACAGGGGCGTCTCTGATGTCCCCCTGTCACCAGCTCATCTGTCACCAACTCATTTGCAGGCAGCCAGCCCAGGCACTGATAACACCTCGCTGTTTTGTCAGCAGCAGCAGCCACCAAGGTGACAAAAGGCAATTAAATCCAGGATTTTCACCAGCTGGAATGAAATATCCCACTGAAATATGCATGTGGGAGCTGCTTCCCTGCCTTGTCCCCATCAGATCTCGGCTCTGTCACATTAAACCTCGCTGAGCAGTGGCCTGGGAAAGCACTGATGTGCTGGGAATGAAACTTTAAATATCTCTGATGGATTCAGGTGCTGTGGGGTCAGGAGAGCTCAGTCCCAGCAGGGCCAGGCCCTGCTTTTAGCTCAGTTCTGCTTTGGTAATGTGGGAAAGAGTTTTCTGCTTCCAGAGAAGCATTTCCAGCTTGGAGGAGTTTTGGGGTGTTGGGCAGTTGCTTTAATTGTTAAAAATCAGATGGAATCCTATAAAATCAGGTGGAGTTCTTTAAAATCAGGTGGAATTCTATAAAATCAGGTGGAATTCTGTAAAATCAGGTGGAATTCTGTAAAATCAGGTGGAATTCTATAAAATCAGGTGGAATTCTATAAAATCAGGTGTAGTTCTTTAAAATCAGGTGGAATTCTATAAAAACAGGTGCAGTTCTTTAAAGTCAGGTGGAATTCTATAAAAACAGGTGGAATTCTTTAAAATCAGATGGAATTCTATAAAATCAGGTGCAGTTCTTTAAAAGTCACATGGAATTCTTTAAAATCAGGTGGAGGCTGAGTTGTCAGCTCCGTTCAGCTGCTGCAGCCCCATGGAATTGAGCCGAGGATTGAAATGAGGATTTGCTTCTGTGGGAGGAGGAGAAGAGAGGAAAGGGGGGGCTGAGGCTGGGCTGGCTCCTGAGGGGTTAAACCAGGATTAGGAGTGAGCAGGATTTCCTCCTGCCTCCCAAATTCCACCTGAATGCCCACAAACCCTCAGGTGGAGGGGAGCCCACAAAGCTGGAGAATCCCTGGAATCTGCTAATCCTCGAGCAATAATGACTAAATGATGTCTCCTGGAGGGCCCTGGGCTTCCTCTGCAGGGAGAAAGCTCTGAGTGGCAGTGCTTAAACTCTTGGAGAAATCCAAACCTCATTATGGCAAGATTAATTTCCCACCAGGAGCTGAGCAGCTCTTCCAAGAGCAGGATGAATAATGGATGAGACCTTGGCAGCTGGAGAAGCTTCCCTTGGCTGTGCTGAGGCAGGAGAAGCAGCCCCAGAGCCCCCCTGGGAGGGGACAGGGACACCCCCAGCTCTGGCAGCTCCTGGGGGGGGTCCCAGTGCTGTGGGATGGGCAGGTCCTGCGGGATTTGGGATCATTGAGAAGGATTTGGGATCATTGAGCAAGATTTGGGATCTGTTTGTGCTGTGGGATGGGCAAATCCTGCAGGATTTGGGATCATTGAGAAGGATTTGGGATCACTGAGCAGGATTTGGGATCACTGAGCAGGATTTGGGAAGTGTTTGTTCTGTGGGATGTGCAGATCCTGCACAATTTAGGAAGTGTTGGTCCCTGTGCTGTGGGATGGGCAGATCCTGCATGATTTGGGATCACTGAGCAGGATTTGGGATCACTGAGCAGATTTGGGAAGTGTTGGTGCTGTGGGATGGGCAGATCCTGTAGAATTTGGGATCACTGAGCAGGATTTGGGATCTGTTGGTGCTGTGTTCCATCACAGGGATGGATTTTTTGGGATGAGCTCCCTGTGCTGGTACCCTCAGTCCTGCTCCTGCAAAGGGGCTTTGTAGCATCCCAAATTCTCCTTTACTCACAAAAAAAAAAAAAAAAAAAAAAAGCATTTCTGTTCCTCACACCATTGGAATAAGAATTACTAAAAAAGGGCTTTTCCCTTTGAATTCTGCCCCCTGGGTGAGGGATCTCTGGAGGAGCAGTGCCAGGCCTGGTTTCATGGGCAGAAAATTCCATTTTTATTCTATTTTTGTGCCCCAGTTCTGCTGAGCCCCCAGGGCACCCCCACCCTGCAGGGCTCAGCAGGGCTGTGTCCCAGCTGGGTGATTTGGGGACAGTGGGGACACCTGGTGACCCCCAGGTGTGGCACATGCCAGTTTTTGAGGGATCTTGGGCCAATTTTTTGGGATTTTAGGGCAAATTTTGGGGGATTTTTGGGATCTCCTCACCCTGTTTTAGGGCTGGTTCTGCTCTGGTTTCCCCTGTCCGTGGCTCCAGGCTCAGAGGAGCTGCCAGCTGTGGAGTTGAGGCTCAGGGATGGGAATGTTTGGTTTTCCCGGGGAGTGCTGCTGCTTTTCCTGCCGTTTCCAAGGCAACTGGGAACTCTCAGGGCCACAAACACGCACAGGGTGCCCTTCCCACCTGCTGGAATGCTCACCTGAGCCCCTCCTGGGAGGCTCTGAAATCCCTCCGGATTTGGTGCTGAACTCTGAACATTGCCCCCACCCCTTGGGAGGGGAGCGAGGCCACCAGGCTGCAAAAAAAACCCCAAAATGGGGATTTTATACTCCAAAAATGTGGCTTTTATACTCCAAAAATGGGGCTTTTATACTCCAAAAATGGGGCTTTTATACTCCAAAAATGGGGATTTTATACTCAACAACTTGGTTTTTATACTCCCAAACTGGGGATTTAAAACCCCAAAAATGGGGATTAAAACCTAAAAAATAGGGATTTAAAACCCCCAAAATGGGGTTTTCTACCCCAAAAATGGGAAATTTAAACCCCAAAAATGGGGATTTTATATTTTAAAAATGAGGATTTTATACTCCAAAAATGGGATTTAAAACCCCAAAAATGGGCATTTTTAAACCCACAAAATGGGCATTTTATACCTCAAAAATGGGGATTTAAAACCTCCATAATGGGGATTTTATACTCAAAAATGGGGATTTTGTACCCCAAAAATGAATATTTTAAACCAAGGGGTCAAAAATACCAAGGCTTTGGTACTTTCTGAAAATCAGTTGGTTTTTTTTTTCCTGGGAAGGCTTTTCAGCTGTTTTCCTTGGGGTTTGTAGGATTAACTGCATTTAAAATGATGGGATTAGCTGTAATATACAATATTACAGCTAATATGCAATATCCAATAATCTGCAAGGCAGGAACTTCCTCGTGGAATTTGGGTTTCCTCGTGCTTTGGAGCCTGTCCCTACAGGAGTTGTGTGGCTTTGGGCACAGGGAGAGGGCAGGGGGCACTGCTGGCAGCTGATCCTGGTTTATTCCAGCTCCTGGGGCTTTGTTCTTCTGGAGCCCACCAAGCTCTTGGTGCTTTTGGTGCTTCCAAAAAGCTTTTGAGCCTTTTGGAGCAGCTTTGCTGTTTGGCACTGCTGGCTCCTTGGTGAAATCCCGTTCCAGCTGCTGGGGATTGGGATCTTTCTCCTCCTTTACTCATCAATCCAGAACCTTCTCCCCGTGCTGGAGAGCGGGGTGGGCAGTGCGTGATGGAATTGTGGATTCCAAGGGGCAGGATCCCCCTGGGCTGGGCTCAGGGCTGCACCTTACTGGTCCTTACTGGTTTTTCCCTGCTTTCCAGAGGGCCTGGCAGTGGGAGTTGGCTTCGGGGCCGTTGGGAAATCCGACTCTGCCACATTCCAAAGTGCCAGGTAAGACCTGACCCTGCTTTTTGGGTGTTCCTTTGCCTCTTGGAGCTTGGCTGGCCCACCTTGGCCCGTGCTGGGGGTTGGGGATCCGTGGATTGATGGAACCTGCCTGGAAGCACAAGGGTGGCAAAGGAGTGGAAAAAATCCCCGGTGCTGCTGCATTTTCCTCACTCTGTGCTGGCAGATGTGAGAAAAGGTTTCTGGTGCTGATGGTCCCTCAGTGGCTCCGTGGTTTTGCCTCTCTGGGATCTCTGGAGCTGGGGAGAGGCAGCTGAGTGTCCCCGTGGGTGCTGCTGGCTCCCAGGAGCTGCACCCAGGGATTTTGGGGTGTTCATCCCCTCCCTTCTCCTGTTAAACATCCCTGGGGATGCTCAGCTCAGCACTGGCAGCTGCTGTGCTGTCAGGGCAGGAGAAGGGCTGAGGCTGGGGGCTGGGGATGTGAAAATCAGGAGGAGAGGAGGGAAATCTCAGCCTGGTAAATCCCTTTCCTTGGAGCTGGCAGCAGGAATGGTGGAATCTCCACCCTCCTCTTCCCTGGTGTCTCCATGGCTCCCTGCAGGATTCCTTCATCTCCTCCTCCTCCTCCTGCTGCTGTCCCACCTGAGCTGGTTCCAGGCAGGATCCCTGGCACAGGGAAATCTGGGATTTTCCCTAAAAGCAGCATCCCCAACGGCTGGGAAGCACCTGCTGGCTTTGTGTGCCATTCCTGCCAGGCAGGGCCACGGGCTCTGCAGTGCCAGGGAAGCTCCTGGTCCTCTTGGCATCCTGGTACCCCTGAGTCCTGGCATTCCTGCTCCTGGCAGAGCTCCCAGGAAAACCCTTCTGTGCTTCCCTGGCACGGCTGGGACCTGGGGGCATCATCCAGCTCCTCCAAAAACCTCTGGGATTTGGGCACTGAGGGTGTGAACTGCTCCTCCAAACTCTGGGATTTGGGCACTGAGGGTGTGAACTGATCCTTCAAACTCTGGGATTTGGGCACTGAAGGAGTGTCATGCTTCCCCAAACTCTGGGATTTGGGCACTGAGGATGTGAACTGCTCCTCCAAAAACCTCTGGGATTTGGGCACTGAGGATGTGAACTGCTCCTCCAAACTCTGGGATTTGGGCACTGAGGGTGTGAACTGCTCCTCCAAACTCTGGGATTTGGGCACTGAGGGTGTGAACTGCTCCTCCAAACTCTGGGATTTGGGCACTGAGGGTGTGTCCTGCTTCTCCCCAGGAGCCCAGCCTGGCTGGCAGCACCCACTGCCCCTGGCAGAGCTGGGTCTGGGCTGAAGGAACGGGAGAAAGGGAAAAATAAACCTGGAGAAACGGAAGGAAGGGAAAAATAAACTGGAGCTGGGCTGGAGGAGCTGCCGAGGCTTTGCAAGAGCTGCTGGCACCTCTCGGTGGCCGCCCTGCAAACGGCACCTCCCTGCCGGGCTCTCCCTGTGCTCTGCTTTTCCCTGGAATTTGCACCTGCTGGTCCTGCTCCTGGGGAAAACGGGATCAGTTTTAGGGAGAAGTTCCTCCCTGTGAGGGTGGGGAGGCCCCTGGGTCCCTGCAGTGTCCCAGGCCAGGCTGGAGCAGCTTGGAAGGTGTCCCTGGGTTGATGTTTGAGGTCCCTTCCAACCCAAACCATTCCGTGATCCCTGCTGAAGGAGCTGTGGGGTCCATCCAGGCTGATTTTGGGTCCATCCAGGCTGATTTTGGATCTCTCCAGGCAGATTTTAGATCCATCTGGGCTGATTTAGGATCCATCCAGGTTGATAACCTCTCCAGGCTGATTTTGAGTCCATCCAGGCAGATTTAGGATCCATCCAGGTTGATAACCTCTCCAGGCTGATTTTGAGTCCATCCAGGCAGATTTTGGGTCCTTCCAGGCTGTCCAGCCCCTTCTCTGGCCGGGGACAAGCCGTGCCCCACAGACCCACCCCAAACCTTCCATTCCCATCCCTGTCCCATCCCAGCCCCCTGGAGTGCCCCAGATCCCAGGAGAGGAGCAGGATCCTCCAGCTTTACTCAGTGCTCCCTCCCCTTGGCAATAAAAGAGCAGGATACTCCAGCTTTACTCCCTGTCCCCTCACCCTTGGCAGTGAAAGGTTTTTCACAAAGCCAGCAGAGCCACAAAAGCAGAATTTTTTTCCCCTCAGCTGCTCTGGGGAAGCTGAGGAGGAGCAGCTGCTGCTGGCTCTGGGTTTGCAGGGCATTGATCGTGGCAGGTGAAAGGGGAGCAGGAAAATCCCAATGCAAATTCAGTCAGTGCAGAGGGGACAGAATCCCTGCCTTTTTTTTTAATATATATTATATATATATATATATATATATATATATATATATATATATAATTTTTATATATATTATATTTTATAATCTATATAATTTTTATATATATTATATTTTATAATCTGTATAATTTTATATAGATTATATTTTATAATCTACATAAATATATATTTATATAGATTATAAAATATAATCTATATAAAATATATATTATATACTATATATTATATATAAAATATAGTATAAATTATAGAAAATAGAATTCATAATATTAATATATATTCTATATTCTCTATTATATATTATATGTGTTATGTATAATAATATATATTACACAAATATAAAATATATATTGTGAATTATTTATACAATAAATTATATTATAAATGTATATAGAATAGAATATATAATTATATTACGTTATATTACATTATATTATATTGTTATGTTATATGTTTTATATACATTTTATATATACTGTCTCTAGATATTTTATAGCTATATAGATATAGGTACAGATATAATATATTGATATAAAATGGTATTTAATGTGAGAGGCAGTGCTGGCTCTGGACTCATCCAAGGGACAATTGCTCCTTGGACACAGCTCTGAGTCAGGTTCCCCCTCACATCCATTCCTTTCAAAGAGCATTTTAGTGGAGCAGCTCCGTGCCTCAGTTTCCCTCCTCCATTGCACTTCTCCTCCCTCCAGGGTGGGGGTGAGCCTGTGGGGATGCTCATCCTGCAAACCTGGGCCTCTCCACTCTCACAGGGAGCAGCTCCTTCCCATAAACTTGTTGGATGAGTTCCTGACATCTTGCAGGGATCCCAAAGGGATTTTCCAGGCGGTGTGGGCAGAGCAGGGGCAGCCCCACAGTGATCCCAGCCAGGGGCACATCCTGGGATTTGCTGAAACCCCAAAAATGAGAATTTGGGAAGAAGGGAATCTCACATTTAACACAGCCGGAGCTTTGCTGTGCTGGATCAGCTCAGCCACCCCGGGAATGCCTGGGCTCCGGGAGGGTCCTGGGATTCCCATCCTGCTCCGGATCCTGGGATTCTCCATCCTGCCCAGGGTCCTGGGATTCCCATCCTGCCCAGGGTCCTGGGATTCCCGTCCTGCCCAGAGTCCTGGGATTCCCGTCCTGCCCAGGATCCCGGGATTCCCATCCTGCCCAGGGTCCTGGGATTCCCATCCTGCTCCGGATCCTGGGATTCCCATCCTGCTCCGGATCCTGGGATTCCCATCCTGCTCCGGATCCTGGGATTCCCATCCTGCTCAGTATCCTGGGATTCCCATCCTGTCCAGGGTCCTGGGATTCCCAATTTGCTCAGGGTCCTGGATTCCCATCCTGCTCATCATCCAGGATCCCGGGATTTTCCATCCTGCTCATCATCTTGGGATTCCCATCCTACCCATCATCCCAGCTCATCCATGATCCCGGGATTCCCCACCCTGCCCAGGATCCTGGGATTCTCATTCCTGCCCAGGATCCTGGGATTCCCATCCTGCTCACGATCCTGGGATTCCCATCCTGCCCAGGATCCCGGGATTCCCATCCTGCCCAGGATCCTGGGATTCCCATCCTGCCCATCATCCCAGCTCTTCCATGATCCCGGCATTCCCCACCCTGCCCAGGATCCCGGGATTCTCATTCCTGCCCAGGATCCTGGGATTCCCATCCTGCTCACGATCCTGGGATTCCCATCCTGCCCAGGATCCCGGGATTCCCATCCTGCCCAGGATCCTGGGATTCCCATCCTGCCCATCATCCCAGCTCTTCCATGATCCCGGCATTCCCCACCCTGCCCAGGATCCCGGGATTCTCATTCCTGCCCAGGATCCTGGGATTCCCATCCTGCTCAGGATCCCAGCTCATCCATGATCCCGGGATTCCCATCCTGCCTGGGATCCCGGGATTCCCCTCCCGCCCATCTCCCGGCCCTTCCCGGGATTCCCTCTCCTGCGTTTCTTTGCTGCCACCGGGTGTGCAGGCTCCGTTCCTGCGCCCGGGATCCTCCGGGAGCTGCAGCTGGATCAGGGCCCCTGGCCGGGATGTTCATCCGTGGGGAGAACCCACGGAGAGGCTGTGCTGGGGAATGGGAACGGGAATGGGGAATGGGGATGAGAATGGGAACAGGAATGGGGATGGGAACGGGAATGGGAACAGGAATGGCACCCCAGTGCTAGAGAGAAGGGTTGGGTGGGATACTGTGAAGGGCTGGGATGGAATTCCCAGAGAAGCTGTGGCTGCCATCCCTGGAATGGGGTTTGGATGGGCTTTGGGGCAGCTGGGATGGTGGCAGGTGTCCCTTTTGGGGTGTTCTCCGTGGGGCTGAGCTGCTCCCATCCCTCGCTGCTGCTCCTGCCCCGCTCCCTGCAGGGCTGGGAACGTTGGGAATTTCCACGGGGTGCTCAGGACAAAGTGCTGTGGGGGCAGGAGAGGAGGCAGTGCCAGGGCAGTGCCAGGGCAGGGCGGGAGCGCCCGGGAGGGGAAGGTTCCCTCCAGATGGGAATGGGGAAGGCAGAAGCTGCTCCTGGCCGCCTTCCAGGCAGGAAGGTAAAGAGAAGGGCAGCCATGGCTTAAAAAAGCTGCTCTGCCTCCTCCTGTTCCTCACTGAGCCGGGGGGAGGGATCCTTCCCCTCCCTCCCTCCTTGGGTGGCTGCTGGAACAGGAACCAGATGGGGCTGGAGCTGCTGGGAGCAGCACGGGCAGGGGACAGCAGGGGACAGGCAGGGGACACACAGGGGACAGGCAGGGGACAGGCAGGGTATGGTCGTGTTCAAGGGTCCCAGGATGAGGGAAGAGATGAGAATCTTGACTCCATGTTTCAGAAGGCTGATTTATTATGATATTATATTACATTAAAATGCTATACTAAACCTATACTAAAAAGAATAGACGGAAAGGATCCATCAGAAAGCTGGAAAGGAAAGCAGAGGAATGAACAAGAGAATCTTGTGACTGCTCACAGCCTCGACACCGGTGGCTGCCATCGGTCATCAAGTAAAAACAATTTCACATGCTGGGCAAACAATTCTCCCAATCACATTCCAAAGCAGCAAAAACATGGAGAAGCTTCTCAGGAGAAAAGATCCTGGCTAAAGGATTTTTCATAAAATATGTCTGTGACAGCAGGGGACAGGCAGGGGACACACAGGGGACAGGCAGGGCTGTCTGCCCTGCTCCCCTTTGCCAGTGGCTTTCCCAAGGCTGGATGGAGCAGCAGAGGGACCAGGCCAGGTCCCTGCTGCTGCCACACCCCTGTGTGTCCCTCTCTCCACATTCCTCCGTGGCTTTGGAGGATGGAGGCAGCACCAGGGATCCCTGGGGTGATCCTGAGCCCTCGTGCCCTGGGCTGGGATGCTGGGAAGCTCCAAGGGGTGGCAGGGAGGGGGTCCCACCCTGGCACCTGCAGCATCTCCCCTCCCGCGAGGAGCTCATGGCTGGGATCAGAAGGGGAATGGGGTCCCTGGTCTCTCTTTTCCTGCCCTTTTCCCATCAGCAGCTCTTCCTTTGGAGATCAGCACGAGAGGCTGGTTATCCCCTTCCCATCCCACCCCCTGTGGGAACAGAGTGTGATCCTGAGGGATAACGGGGATGCAGGAGCCTCCCAAACCTGAATCTGCATCTCCCAAATCCTGAACCTGCACCTCCCAAATCCTGAACCTGCCCCTCCCAAACCCCAGATCTGCACCTCCCAAATCCTGAATCTGCATCTCCCAAACCCTGAATCTGCACCTCCCAAATCCCCAGGATTCTGGAACTGGTGGCAGGGAAGGCTCCTGGTCCTCTTGGCATCCTGGTATCCCTGAGTCCTGGCATTCCTGCTCCTGAACCTGCACCTCCCAAATCCTGAACCTGCACCTCCCAAATCCTAAATTTGCATCTCCCAAATCCTGAATCTGCATCTCCCCCTCCCAAATCTGCCCCTCCCAAATCCCCCAGGAGCAGTTTGTGTCTGCAGGAGCTCATTCCCTGCTGGAGGCCAGCACACAAAAGCCAAATCTGTTTTCCTGCAGAGCTTTGCTGCTTCCTGAGGATTTTTTTCCTGTCAGGGAGAAATTTGCCATAAAATCAATTTCCTCAGGCAGGATTGCAGGAACTCAGGAGTGTGCAGAGGGACTGCTGGAAAAAACCTGTGCCAGGGGATTTGCTTCTAACAGGAGAAAGATTTGGGGATGTGTTGGAGGAAGAGGAGGGTGTGTGGTGAGCAGTGCCTGCACCTTGGCTGGCTGATTTGGGCAGGAAAAGGGAATCTGGTGCACAATTAACTGGGAACCAGCTGGATTTCTCTGCCAGTCCCTGGCTGGGTGATTTCCTTCTGCATCAGGAGTCCCAGCTCTGTGTTTCCAGCAGGTGGGATGGATGTTCCCTGCACCCTTGGCTGATTTTTCTGGCTGCCAGTAGTGGTTTTGCTCTGGCTGAGCTGTTTTCCAGCTGGGATGTGAAGGCTGTGCTCCAGGGATGCTGTTCCAGTGGGAATATCTCCTGTGGGTGCAGCTCCCAGTGCCCCATCCCAGAGCCCTGGCGTTGTTTTAGAATCCCTTGTGGGTAAAATTTGAAATATTTGATCAAAAGTTGTCATTAAGGCTGGAAAATCGAGCCTGGGGAATGCCATACCCTGGATTTTCACTGCATTTTTTGCTTGGATCTTGGGAATGTTGAATTTTTTGCTTGGATCTTGGGAAGCTGACGTGGCATTGGCAGTGCAGGATCCTGGGGCACCTCCCTGTGCCCCTGGCACGGACAGGGCACAGCTGCTTCTCCCCTCCCATCCAAAACAAAGCTGGGTCAGGGCAGCAGGGCCTGACTGTTCCAGGGAATAACTTGGCTGCCTGCAGGCAAAAAAATCCCTGCGAGTCTGACTCAGACTGAAAGCTGGGATGAAACAGGGATGGGTTTTCTGCTCTCTCCCTGCACAAGCACATGGAGTTTTTCTTTTCCAGGGCAGGCAGCTCCTGTCCCTGTGTTTGGAATGCAGAGGGGTCTGGGGTGAAATTCCCATCCCAGGGCAAACCCTGGAGCCAGCAGCATTCCCAGATGTGCCTTTTTCCCTGGAAAAGCCCTGCCAGAGGCTGCTCCTCGCGAGGCCAGGAGGGTTGAAATCAGCCAAGCTGGAGTGAAATGCCATAAATTCCTTGGAGCAGATGGGAAGTGAAGGGCTGGGAGTTTGGGAAGCAGACTGAGGGGTTTTGTTAAGCCAGGGGGGTCTGGGCACCAGCTCCCCGTTGGATACAGAGAATTTGGGGAGCTCAGAAGCACTGCAAGCAGATTTTTGGCCGAGCTCTGCCTTGGGATGGAGCCGAGTGTGGATTTTGGGGTTACAGCAGAGGGGTTTGGGGGTTTGTCACACGGGATCCCCGTGACACAAAGTGGGATCTGGGCTGGGATCTGCCCGGAGAAGGGGGATCTGCACCTGCTGAGCTCCCCCTGAGCCCTGAGCTGCTGGGGCAGGGACGGGGCCCCGCTGCCCCCAGGCTTGGCTGCACCCCTGTGCCAGCTGCAGGCTGGCCTGGGCTGAGAAGCTCCGGGGTCATTTGGGATGGGACTCTGGAAGTGCTTTTGATGCTGCTGTTTATTTTTCCTATTTTTTACGTGGGTAAGAAGGGCGAGTTCAGCTCACTTTATAGCAGAGTTTAGAAGGTTACAAGGTTTTTGGTTGCAAGGATTTTAGTTACAAGACTTTTTAAGGATTTATTGACTAACCAAACACTACTAATAAGGATATTTGTGGTTGAGACTTAATTTTAAAATATTTTGTCCGATAGTTTTATGCATTTTACTTAAAATGCATTTTTACAGTGTAGGCTTTCTTAACTAATTATGTTACAACATACAAACGTACAGTACTGCATTCTGAACTTCCTGCTTATTTTTGTAATTACTTTTATTTTTTTCTATATCTTAAACTCTAAAACTTCAAACTTTCTATTATTTAACATAGGTAAAATGTTAAGTATAAGTATAGTATATATATATACACTTATATATATAAGTATAAATATATATAACTATAAGTAAATATAAATATATATTATATAAGATATAAAAATATATTATAGAATATATTTTTATATTTGTATATTATATATTTATTATATAATTATATTTATATAATATCTAAATATATATTAAATATACTGTAATAAATATATATTAAATAGCTTATAAATTACTATAATATAATATATAATATATAATGTATATTATATATTATATCATATTTATTATAATATATTATTATATTATTATAATATATATTATTATTATTCTATATTAAATAGACTTTTATAAATCTACATTCTCACTTCTAGTACCTCAGTTTAGAGGCCTTTTCTAAGGACTCAGATCAAATCTTGTATTTAATTTTAAGCTTCAATTTACAACCCCAAAGTTCTAAAGATCCTTTGCATTTCCAATCAGACCAGGTTTGCTCCAGGGCTGAACCTGGCTGCAGGGCAGGGGTAAATTCAGTTTTATGATGGAGCAGGGTTAACCTGGGGAGCCCAGCTCTGGGTTCCCATGGTCCATCCTCACTTCCCTCCATGCAATCCCTGTTGGTGCAGAGGGGAAGGAGCAGGAGTGAGCAGGGAAGGATGGAACAGAAATCTCCCCCGGCCGATGCTGGGGATGTTTCCTGCAGCCCAGCACAAAGGGTGCCATTCATGCTCCCCGCGCTGGGAATGCTGGCCTTGTTTGGATCTGCTGTGCCCACGGATTGTTTCCTGTCCAGCTCTGGTGGAGCAGACAGCAGAGGAGCTTCAGGCTGACAGGCAGACTTTGAGCAGGGCTTGGAAAATATTATTCCATGGGACAGCCTGTGCCTCCCACGCTGTGTCTCTCAGGCTGGGAAAAGAAAAAAAAAAAGGAAAAAAAAAGAAAAAGCAAAGGTTTGATTAATGTAGGGAGATTGAAACCAGGCAAAAATGTTATCCTGAGTTTTCTGGGGATGAATGGAAATCATTGTGGCAGAGCCCACTGCGGGGTTTGCCCTCACTCACAGGGTCTGGCTCTGCAGGGGGTGGATCCAGAGGAGGTCAGGAGAGGAAGGATCCAGAGGTGGGGCTGGATCCACCTCTGTCCGACCCCAGGAACACCTCCTGGAAAATCCCCCCAGAGCTGGGATCCCTCCCCACCTTTCCTGGACCCCAGAGAAAGGGAGCAGAGCAAAGCCCAGCCCTGGGCACAAACCAGGGGGAAGATGCTCATTAAACACCTTTTAATTAGCCTGGCCTGGGGGCAGTGTTCATTAGGGAGCTGGGAGGTGCCTGCAGGGCTTTTGGAGGCTGGGGTGGCCCCGGGGGTGCTGCCAGCTCAGCTCTGGCAGGTTTGGAGAGCCCAGAGGGAGGAGAGAGGCTCTGAGCTGCACCTGGGCCTGAGAGAGGGAGGGAAATCCATCCCTGGGTCATCACACACCCCTGGTTTATCACACATCCCTCATTTTGGCATTAATCCCTGGTTTTATCACACATCCCTGGGTTATCATAACCCTTTTTTCATCACACAGCCCTGGATTATCACACATCCCTGATTTATCACACGTCCCTGGGTTTATCAGACATCCCTGGGTTAGCACACATCTCTGGTTTTGGGATTAATCCCTGGTTTATCACACACCCCTGGGTTATCATATCCCTCTTTTTAGCACACATCCCTGGTTTACCACACATCTCTGGTGTTGAGATTAAACCCTGGTTTATCACACATCCCTGATTTTGGCATTAATCCCTGGTTTTATCACACTCCTGGGTCATCACACATCCCTGGGTTTGTTACACATCCCTGGGTTATCAGACATCCCTGGATTATCACCAGGGAACATCCCTGGTTTTATCAGACATCCTTGGGTTATCACACATCCCTGGTTTTGGGATTCAACCCTGCTTTTATCACACATCCCTGGGTTATCACACATCCCTGATTTTGGCATTAATCCCTGGGCTATCACACATCCCTGGGTTATCATATCCCTCTTTTTCTCACACATCCCTGGTTTAGCACACATCCCTGGGTTTATCAGACATCCCAGGGTTATCACACATCCCTGATTTTGGCATTAATGCCTGGTTTATCAGACATCCCTGGGTTATCACTAGGGAACATCCCTGGTTTTATCAGACATCCTTGGGTTATCAGACATCCTTGGGTTAGCACACATCCCTGGGTTATCATATCCCTCTTTTTATCACACATCCCTATTTTTACCCCCATCCCTGTTTTTACCCCCATTCCTGTTTTTACCCCCATCCCTATTTTTACCCCATCCCTATTTTTATCTCTACATTCAGCTGGGCTTTGGTTCCCTGTGGGTTCTTTCCAAGAAGGAAAATCAGGTTTGTTAACCTCCCTCATCCTCCTTCCCTTACTTTTATTTTCTGTAAGGAATGGGGCTGTGTGATCAAGGCACTAAATCCCTCAAATCCACCCCTTCAACCATTCCCCCACCCCAACAAGTCCCTTACACTCAGATTTCATGGCACACCAAACGATTTTCAATGTGAAATGTGCTCCCAGTTTGAATATCCAGACAAAAAGGAGAGGATTGATGTTTTCTGCATGGAGCCATAAACATTAAATGGGAATTTTTATATGTGCAGCACAGTCCCAGCCCTGCTTTTAGACCACCCAGCTTCTGTGGGTGTCTAATTTAAAAAAAAAATAAAATTTTAATAACCTTTATAAGGTTCTGTATGTCCCTGCAGCTCCAGCCCTACCCCAGATCAATGCAGCCACCTCGTTAAATCCCACTTTATTTAGGGCTGGCTCGCTATGAATATGTAAAAATTGAAATTATTTGCAGGCTGATGCTGTTTAAAATAGAATTAACGAGGTCTCACATGAGGATTGTCTTAAGGTATTTAAAAATAGGGGGGTAGGGCTTAACTGGTGCTGCCAGGGAGGGATGGCCTTGGTTCTCTGCTGGAAAAGGGAGGAATTCCTGTCAGGAATCAGCTCTGGCGAGGTGGCAGCTCTCTCCATCCCCACAGACTTTGCTTTTTAGCACAGCTAAACTAGAGCTGTGTTACAAAGTTTGCTTTTTAGGGTTGGTGCGGATCTCTTGTAGCAGTTTGGGGGCATTCCTTGGTCTCCAAGCAGCTGGAAAAGGGAATATTTGGGAATATTTGGGAATATTCTCCCGTTGATCCCTTTCCTTGGGCAGGATTTTAGCCCACTAACCAGCATGGGGGTGGCCCTGGGGAGGGGCAGGTCTGGTGTTTTATCCATTTCTGAATTTCTGACGTGTTCCAGGCTGGGCTGGATGGGGCTTGGAGCAACCTGGAAGGTGCCACAATTCCCTGCCCATGGAACGGGATGAATTTTGGGGTTCTTCTCAACCATTCTGTGATTTCATGCAAGAATTTGTGAACTTCTAATCTTGGTAAACCACAACTGAGCAAGTATAAATGTGTCTGGGCCCTGGATATTTTTCCTGAGTGCTGTGGGAGCAGGACCAGGGCAGTTCCACCTCCTGCAAAGGAATTTTCCAGGAAGCTCCAGGGCTTCACCTTCTGCTCAGTCTCACGTTGGAAATCATTTGATTTGCCATGAAATCTCAGTGCAAGGGACGTGCTGGGGTGGGGGAATGGTTGAAGGGGTGGATTTTAGGGATTTATTGCCTGGATCACACGTTCCTTACAGAGAATAAAAGGGGAGGAGGATGAGGGAGGCTAACAAAGCTGATCTGCAGCCCTGCAGAGCTGGAGCCTGGCTGGACCCTCAGCTCCCAGGCCAAGGTCCTGCTCTTGGAGAAGGTGCCGAGGCTCCCTGAGCTTTTCCTGCTGCTCTGAGAGGTCAGAGCACGGCAGGAGGAGCTCCTGAAATGTGGCTTTGTGCTTCCCACCCCAGGCAGAGCCGAACCTTCACCCTGGGCCTGAGGCTGACTCAGAAACCAAACAGTTCCTGAAATAGCCAGGCAGATAAGGAGCAGGGCTGGAAAAGTGCAGAGAATCAACAGTCCCCATCAGTGGGATCCATCCCTGGGCTCTGGCCTGCACTCCCTGCCCTGACAGGGAGGGAACTCCACTTTGGGTCTCCTGTTGCCCAGGCCAGCAGGGAGGTTTGAACTGGGCTGGGCTCTTCCCCCCAGTGACAAGTGACAGGACAGGAGGAATTCACCTCAAATTGCACCAGGGGAGGTTTAGGCTGGATACCTGGAAAATTCCATCCTGGAAAGGGTGCCCAGCCCTGGCACAGCTGCCCAGGGCAGTGGTGGAGTCCCCATCCCTGCAGGGGTTAACAGATGCATGTGGCACCTGGGGACATCAGTGGTGGCCTTGGCAGTGCTGGGGGAACAGCTGGATCTGGTGATCTGCAGGGTCTTTTCCTTAAAACAATTCCATGATTCTGAGTTCCTGGGATGGCTTTCACCCCAAAATCCAGCCCTGGGGGAGGTGAGGGGTGAAGGCACCCAGGGGATGTTTCATGGAAGGGATGGTGCAGGAGCAGCTGAAGGAGTGGTGATGGCCAGGGCAGCACCTGGGCTCACCTGGTGATGCCTTGAGAGGCTGAGCTGGAGCAGAGGCTGGGCAGAGCTACAGAAGAAAGCAGGGATTTATTCAAAGGATCTCCTCCATGGATCCACCTGGGGCAGCACCAGAGCCCAGCCAGGGCTGCACCCAGGATGAACCCAAATGGTCCCAAAATGCACGAGCGCTGCCGGGGTCTCTCCCTGGGCTCAGCTCTGCTCCATGTGCACATTGCAGTTCAGTGTCCAGTTCCAGCTGCAGCCCATCCAGTCCCATCCTGCTTGTTTTTCTCTCTCCAGCCCACGGGGTTTGTGCTCTTGGGCTGAGATTTGGATCATTTGTCCTTGGTGCCCAGCTGGAGCAGGAATTGTTTTGTGTCCCTGCTCTGTGCAGAGAGCTCAGCATCCCCTGATGTGAGCCCAGACCCACACACTAAAGCAGCACAGAACCTGAAAAATAGAAAAGCTGAACCTGAGGCATCACTGGCCAGGGCAGCACCTGAATCCTGCTGGGGCTGGAGGAAGTTTCTGATATTTGGGATCCAGGGTGGGAATGAGGAGCTGAGGCTGGCTGGAGAGGGCTCTGGACTGTGCTGGGCTGGCCCTGGTGGGATTTGTGTGGGGAAAAGTGGAGAATTCCTGAATTCCTGCAGCTGAATTCCTGCTGCACTCAGAGGGGAGAGCAGGTTTTACAGCTTTGAACCGAGCTCCTGTGCCTTGGGGAGAAATTGAGGGTGAAATTTCCTAAAATCCTCGAGGTTTGCAGCGTGCAGGGCAGGGAGAGCAGGGCTGGCACAGGGCCAGGCTGCAGGTGGGACACGGAGCTGCCAGCACCAGGGATGGGCTGGGAATGGGGACAGAGGGGTGGGAAAGGGGATGGGATTGGTCCTGAGGAGCAGTGCTGGCACGGAGGGTGGCAGGAGAGCAGGTGCTGTTCCAGGAGATGGGATGGCCACACTCAGAGACCCAGCAGGGGCTTCTCGGGGAGGGAATTCTTCCCTGGGAGGAAAAAATTCTTCCCTGTGAGGCTGGGGATGCCCGAGATGGAATTCCCAGAGCAGCTGTGGCTGCCCCTGGATTCACTTGGGCAGTACAAGAGCCCAGCCAGGGCTGCACCCAAGATGGATGATGGGTCACGAGTTTTCACACTTTGATTTTTGGTCCATTTCCACGTTGGGGTTCATTGTCCAACTGCAGCTCCAGGTGATGCAGTCCCATCCTCCCAGATTGCTCTCCTCCTGTTGTTTGCACTTTTTGGGCATTTTGGGCCTTTCTGTTGTTTGCACTTTTTGGGCTGAAGCTGCAGCGGTGTCCTTGGTTCTGGGGCTGCAAAAGGATTGTTCTGTGTGCCTGAGCTGTGAGGAGAGCTGCTGACACTTTATTTGGAGCTCAGAGTTATAAACCAATGTAGTGCGGAGTCTGAGAAATACAACAGCTAAAATTTAAGGCATCGGGGGTGGCCTGGGGGGCATCTGGGTGACATTGGGGATGGTTCTTCCCACACTGCTGGAGCAGGAGAGGAGAGGAGAGGAGAGGAGAGGAGAGGAGAGGAGAGGAGAGGAGAGGAGAGGAGAGGAGAGGAGAGGAGAGGAGAGGAGAGGAGAGGAGAGGAGAGGAGAGGAGAGGAGAGGAGAGGAGAGGAGAGGAGAGTTGGACAGGGTTGGTTGGACAGGGGGAAGGAGCAACTCTGTGGAGCAGGGTTGGACAGGGGAGCAGAGGGAAGGAACAGGGTGGAACAGGGGGAAGGAGCAGCTGTGTGGAGCAGGGGAGCCAGAGGGAAGGAGCAGGGTTGGACAGGGGGAAGGAGCAGCTATGTGGAACAGGGGAGGAGAGGGAAGGAGCAGGGTTGGACAGAGGGAAGGAGCAGCTCTGTGGAAAAGAGGAGCAGCTGTGTGGAGCGGGGTTGGACAGGGGGAAGGAGCAGCTCCGTGGAGCAGCGCTGAACAGGTAGGGCAGGTCTGGGGAAAGGGCCCCGTGAGCTCCTTCCCACCTGCAGCCCTGATCAAACACCTCGGCGGGCGGCCCGGGGGCAGCCGTGATGTAATCGCGGCAACCCCAAACAATCGGGCCTTTCACACCCGATAACAATCCCAACAGTATGGAAGGGCTGCCATGCAAGAATACACATGCACATTCTCCACTGCGGGGAACTGAAAGCCCGAGTGAAAAGGGGCTTGTTAAGAATATGTAGCCTGCTTTCATAATCACCCCGTCAAAGAATAGGCCCTTGAAAACAAGGCTTTAGGCTTATAGAAGGCTTTCTGTGCCTTGACCTTGCAAATATGCAGAGATGCCAACTTTTTTTTTTTTTGCAAGTGAACTTGGAGTGTCGCAGCGTGGTGCCGGAGCAGTTGGCAGGAGAGGGGGTAGGAGATCCAGCCGGGATGTTCCCGGGGGACACGGGATGTTCCATGGGGGAGCCCCACCAGGAGGGCGTGGATTTATCTTTTCTTCCCCAAAACTGGGCTCTGCCGCATGGCAGGGTGAGCCAGGGCAGGGCAGAGCTCACCTGTGGGTGACACAGGTGCTGGGGCACTTCTGGGGGACATGGCTGTCACCAAACAGATTTTGCAGATGGGGAAGTTGAGGCAGAGCTGGGAAAGGCAGCACATCCAGTGTGTGTTGGGTGCTTGATGCTTCCAAGGACACCGAGGCTTGGAGGAGCCACCCAAGGGACATTTCTGTGCTGGTGGCAGAGCCACCAGCGGGACACTGGCGCGTCCCCAGGCAGAGCATGTGTGATTTTCCCTGGATGTGCCTCTGTGGGAGCAGCTGAGGTTTGTAGGGTGGGGATGAGCTGCAGGTTGCCCAGCTGGACACAGCTGCCCCATCCCCAGAATGCCAGGATCACTGAGGTTGGAGGAGATCTCCAGGATCACCAAATCCAACCCGTGCCTGACCCCCACCTTGTCACCAGCCCGAGCACTGAGTGCCACACCCTTGGGCACCTGCAGGGGTGGCAAAAACCCGACCAGATGGGATCTGGCTCCACCACCTCCCTACCCCTTACCCCACCTTCCTCCTCCTCTCTTTGGAGACCCCAAACCTTTCATCCCACAGATTTTCTTGTTGGCTTGTGTCTGTTTCTTGTATTTGTTGGGTTCCCAGACGAAGGAAGGAATGATGAATCTGACTCCATGTTCTTAGAAGGCTGATTTATTATTTTATGATCTATATTATATTAAAAAATACTATATTAAACTATACTAAAGAAAACAGAAAGGATACAGACAGAATGCTAAAAAGATAATAATGAAAACTCGTGTCTCTCTCCAGAGTCCCACACAGCTTGGCTGTGGTTGGTCATTAAGTCAAATTCACAATTCACATAAAACCAATGAAACAATCTCCAACCACATTCCAAAGCAGCAAAACACAGGAGAAGCAAATCAGATAATCCTTGTTTTCCTTTTTCTCTGAGGCTTCTCAGCTTCCCAGGAGGGAAATCCTGGCGAAGGGATTTTTCCAGAAAATGCGAGGTGACAGCCGTGTCCCTGTGGCACCCGAGGCGGGCTCCCCGTGTATCTGTGCCTGTGTTTTACAGTGTACTCCCTTGCAGCCGGGGAAGCCTTCCAAGAATCCCCACCTATTTCTGTCAAAAGGCGCCTTTGTTCCTTCCCCTGGGACACAATGCGGCTTTGATCGCTCCTGCTGCCCCGGGGCTGCGGGGAGGCGTGAGCTGTGCTGGCCCTGGGCATGGAGTGGCCCTCGGGATGGAGTATCCCTGGGGACAGCAGTATCCTTTGGGACAGGACATCCCGTGGGACAGGATATCCCTTGGGATGGAGTATCCCTTAGGACAGGAGTATCCCTGGGATGGGATATCCCTTGGGATGGAGTATGCCTTGGGTGGGGGGTATCCCTTGGGATGGGATATCCCTTGGGATGGGTTTATTTGGAGCACTGGAGGTGAATCCCCTTTTTGTCTCCTGGCCAGAACAGGGGTGGCCCCCGAGGTGCCCCTGGGGTGGTGACCAGAGCAAGGCAGACAGGAAGGTTTAGGTGTTCCCAGGCTGGCACAGAGCTCTTGGGTTTGGGAAGCCCAGATGGATTGTCCTGGTGTTATTCCTGGTTTTGGGGAGCCCACATGGATTGTCCCGTGGTTGTTCCTGGTTTTGGGAAGACTGGTTTTGGCAAGTTCTTGGTTTTGGGGAGCCTGGGTGGATTGTCCTGGGATTGTTCCTGGTTTTGGGATTATCCTGGTTTTGGGAAGCCCAGATGGATTGTCCCGTGGTTGTTCCTGGTTTTGGGGAGCCCACATGGATTGTCCTGGGTTGTTCCTGGTTTTGGGGAGCCCACATGGATTGTCCTGGGTTGTTCCTGGTTTTGGGGAGCCCACATGGATTGTCCTGGGTTGTTCCTGGTTTTGGGAAGCCCACATGGATTGTCCTGGGTTGTTCCTGGTTTTGGGGAGCCCACATGGATTGTCCTGGGGGTGTGTGGCAAGGAGGGCAGGAGGAGAGCAGGGTCAGAGCCCTGTAGGGTTTCTCCTGGCTCTCCCCCCAGTTCCATCCCTTCTCCTGCCCCTCGGGGCTCAGCGTGGGGGTCCCTATTCCCGGTGGGATCGGGGTGGGGGGGCTCCCCGCCCTTCCCACACAGACCCCTCCATTCACAGCTCCCTCCCTGTTAATTTGTTGTGGCCAGGAGCAGCAATAGCTGCTTTGTGCTGAGCGAGGGAAGGAGGAAAAAAAAAACCCCGAGGCCAGACAGCGGCTCCAGTGTTTTCCAGCAGGGATGGTTTTCCCCCTCCGTCCTCCCTCTCTTTGCCTGGAATAATGTTTGTGATTGTAATGGCCTGTCCTGCTCAGGGAAACCCGGAGCCTCTCCCCCTTCCCCTCCCCTCCTCTGTAAACCCTGGGAGAAGTTTAAACAACCCGGAGAGGTTTTTCTCACCGGGCTTATTTTACTCGTAGGAAACGAGGGGGTGAAAAAAGGGAGCTGGCAGCTGTGGCAGAGCAGGAACTGAGCTTGGGAGAGGCTCTGGGGACCCCTCAGAGCCCAGCCCCTCACTGCTGGAGCCCCCCAGGGTGGTCCCACTCTTGGTGTCCCCCAGTGCCACCAACACAGCCCAGCAAAGCTGGAGAAATGCTCCCAGTGTGGAACAGGGATGTGTGGGGAGCCCAGGCACAAACAGGAGCCCTGTTTGGTGCCTGAAACATTCCCCAAAATCCCAAAGCCCTGCAGAGCAGGAAGGGTGGGAGGTGGATGTGCCAGCCATGCACAGCACCAGCAGGGACACAACGGGAGCTGCTCAGGGAAGGAATTCTTCCCTTTTAGGCCAAAATCCTTCCCTGAGAGGGTGGGGAGGCCCTGGAATAGAATTCCCAGAGCAGCTGGGGCTGCCCCTGGCTCCCTGGAAGTGTCCAAGGCCAGGCTGGACAGGGCTCAGAGCAACCTGGGATAGCTGGAGGTGGAATGGGATGAATTTTAAAATCCCTTCCCACCCAAACCATTCCAGGATTCTGGGATTCCATGACTGAGGGAGAGCCCCGCTCTCCCCTGCCCTGAGTTTGACCCTGGAAGTCCAAGTGTTCCCTTTCCATGGGATACAAGAGGGGGAAAAGAGAGAAAGCAAAGCCCTGTGGTGTTGGGGCCCCTCTGGCAAAGCCCCCCAGGAGGAGGAACCTCAGCCCTCCCTCGAACCTGGGCTGCTCCAGGTGCCCAGGACTGGGAATGCTGGGAATCCTCAGGCTGGAATCCCTCCAGGGGCCTCCCAGGACCAGTCTCTTCTCCTCCATCTGCTCCGTGGGCTGGTGCTGGAGCTGATGGAAGCTCTGGAGCTGCTGGAGGATGGAATTTGCTGGGATCCTGTTAAATTTGGGCACCGGGGGTGGGAGAAGCTCCCTTGAATCCTTAATCATGTCCCTTTTTCCCTGCCCCCAGCAGCCTCTCCCAGGCTGAGCTTTGCCCTTAACATAAACAAATTAATATATATGTGCTTTTTTTAGGAACTTAGCCATTGGGATTGGGATCCAGAACTTCCCAGAGGGCCTGGCTGTCAGCCTGCCCCTGCGCGGCGCTGGATTTTCCACGTGGAAAGCCTTCTGGTGAGCTCTGCCTGGGCTCCAGGGAAAGGAGCCCTCACCAGCCCCTCCTGCCTCTGATCCCCCCACATCCATCAGGGAGCTGCCCTTGGCATGGGATTGTTCTGGGTCTGCTGTGTTCCCTGTGGTGCTGGGAGTGCTGCAGCTTTCCAGCTCTGTCCTGCTCCTTCCACACCCTCCAAGCTCAGATCTGAGCCCCTGGATCCCAGGGGATGAATCCCTGATCCCAGCAATCACCACATCCCAGGGGAGGAATCCCTGATCCCCACATGACACATCCCAGGGGAGGAATCCCTGATCCCCACATGTCACATTCCAGGGGAGGAATCCCTGATCCCCACATGTCACATCCCAGGGCTGAATCCCTGATCCTGATCCTGTCACATCCCATTTCAATGCCTGTGCTGCGCTCCAGATCCTGCACTGCCATTATTAATTTTTTATCACTTCATTTTTCTTTCTCTTCAAGCTGAATTTCAACCCCCCTTCTATTTTTCCCCCTTTTCCCTGAGGTGCAGAAGCCAAGGGCACAAACCCCGGGAGCAGGAGCTGCATTCCTGCCCTGCTCTGGGTGGTGGGTGGAGGGCAGGGGAGGCTCCCAAACTGCTCCAAAGTTTTGTTTTCCTTTCCTCCCACCCATCTCCTTAAGTGCTGGGACTTGCAGCAGGATTGCTGCTGCTGGGAAGGGATTTCCCATGGTCCAGAGAGGTGGGGACAATCCTGGAGGGAAAGAACAGGAGTGGGAAGAAGGTGGCTTTGTCCTGCTTGAGGCTGGGGCCAGTCCCTCTTTGGGACTGAGTTGTGCTGATTGGAAGTGTTCCCTCTGCCTGGGAGCTGGATCCCCAAATCCCACAGAGCTGCTGGGGGCAGGAATGAGATCCTGTCTGGAAAACTCAGCTGCGTTAGGTCAAGCCCTTTCCTGTCACCACAATCCAGGTGCCATGGCTGGGTGTGGCTGGTGTCCGACTCCTCCGGGCACCGGGAACGGGGACACAGCAGGGATGGGGCGGTGTGAGCCCCGTGATCCCTTTGGGATGGCTGTGCCAGCCCTGCTGCAGGCCTGCAGGGATGTTCTGGCTGTTTTTGTGGCAGGTACGGGCAGCTGAGCGGGATGGTGGAGCCCCTGGCCGGGGTTCTGGGCGCCTTTGCCGTGCTGCTGGCGGAGCCGCTCCTGCCCTACGCGCTGGGATTCGCTGCTGGAGCCATGGTCTACGTGGTGATGGACGACATCATTCCCGAGGCACAGACCAGGTGAGACCCCCCTGACCCGTGGGGGGTCCCAGTTACCCCTGGGAACAAGGAGTGTCCATGGGAAGGGGGAGTTTGGGAGCAGAGGGGATATAAACACCCAGGCAAGGCCTGCGGAGATGGGCTCTGCTCCTTGGCTGGATGGAGGGGTTGGGAATCCTCCAGGGAGCAAACTGAGAGAAAAGGGGAAAGTTATCCCATGGCTGGAGATGGGATTTGGGATCCTGGGGGGGTCAGGATGCAGCCAAGGGATTGCTGTGCTCCCTCCCCATGCCAGAGAATGGCCCCTGTGGGCAGGGGGGCTCGGGAGCATCGGGGCTGGGATGGGGCACGAGCAGCATTCCCTCCTCCAACATTCCCCTCTCCCTGCAGTGGCAACGGGAAGCTGGCATCCTGGACCTCCATCCTGGGATTTGTGGTGATGATGTCCCTGGATGTGGGGCTGGGGTAGGGCAGAGCTGCATTCCCAGGAGGAGACAGCAGAGCCCCGCGCCGCGGGATCGGGAGCCGGCCGCGCCTCGGCCCCGGACTGGATCTGTACATAGATTTTTGGGATCTGGTTTGGTGTTGATTTCCTCTGATTTTGTATCTCCCTCTCCCCTCCCAGTTCCTGGCGATGGTTTCCAAGCACAAATATGGGTGGGTCCTCCCAGATCCTGGTTTGGTTTTCCTCTTGGAAGGGGCCTTGGATGACGCTGGGCTGGTTTCTCCAAGGAAAAACATTTGGGATTTTGATCCTCTCTGCTCTGTCAGAGGTTGGGAATACCCTGTCCCGTGTGGAGGCTAGAAATGGAGTAAGCTCCTTATGGAGTGTGGAATTGCACCCTTTTTTGGGAGGTTGAAGGTATGAGGACTGTGATAAGCCATGGGATCACAGGTCTTCCACATCCTGCTGCTCCCCGGGAACGCTGCAGGGAATTGCTTTGGATGCATGGGATAGTCCAGGCAAATAAAGATGAATTTTCTTGGGATCTCTGCAAGAGGGAAATGTCTTTTTTTCCTAAATGTATCTCCGAGGGGCACTGCTCCAGTGTGCTGTGTCCAATGCTCCGGGGTTTTCTGTGGGAAAAACACCAGGAAAGGAGGTTTGAGTGTTTTCCATGCAATTCCATGTGGAGCTGCCGGGCCTTCCCAAGGGATTCTGGATTTCAGCTGCTGCTGGCAGTGATCAGAACTCCCTGAAGGGCCAAGCCAGGGTTCTCCTGCTCACCCTTCACCTGCAGGAAGGGCAGGAGCTGAGCCACCACCGGAGCATTCCGGGATGAATGAACGAGTTAATTAATCCCTCAGGATGAATCAGTTATCCCACCTGGAGAGCCACAACCACGCATGGACATTCCTGCCTCTTCTCCTGATGCTTCCCAAGCATTTCTTGTGGAATGGCTCTTCCTGAGCCCTGAGGATCGATGCAGGCTGAGGAGTGAATCCATCCCTGTGCCCAGGGAGGAGGGAATTGCCAGGCTTGGGAGGATGCTGCAAATCCCAGCTCGCCCTCGCTCTCATCTCCAGCACAAAGGGCTTCCCTAAACCCTGCTGTGGGGTCACCTGGGTCACCTGGCTGCCTCCTGCTCTGTCCCTCTGGAAGTGGGGCCGGGATGTCCCAGACCTGCCTTCGGTCCCACCGGAGCCAAAGGGAACAGGTTGGAATAAACTGAGCTCTCCATTTTGTTTTGTCCTTGTTTTTTTGGATGGATTTCCTTTGTGTGTCCTTCTGGATGATCCCAAGCTCCTGTTTGCCGATGGGTTTGACCTTTTAACTGTGATTGCTTTCAATAAATGGGAAATGGAGTTTGCACGGAGTTGTTTTGGTGCCATAAATCTGGATTTGCTCCTCCTCCCTCCACTCTGCTGGGTTTCCTTCCTCCAGCCTCGTCGTTCCTGGCTTTCCAAGGTCCTGCCCTTGGCTGGGAAGGCTTCCTTGGGGATGGGAAAAGAGGGGAAAAAGCCAAGGAGAGGCACTTTCACCCTGGGTGTGCACCCTGGGGCTGGGCCGGGTCCCTCCAGGCATAGAGGAAATTTGGAAAATTTGGAATTTTAGAAAATTTGGGAATTCAGCCTTTAGCAGAATAAGGTGCTTTTGAAAAGGTGACAGCTGTCCCTGCATCGCAGGGCAGGAGAGGGAAGGGATGTGCCACAGCTGGGAATCAGAGCCCTTCCATGGTCCCATCCCCAGGGCTGGAGCATCTCTCACTGCTCTCCCTAATTCCACCCACACTGGAGGCTCTGGAAAGTCTGAGCCCTCTGTTTCCAGCTTAAAAACCTGCAAATCCTCTGGGATGTCCAGGGCTTGGGGCTCTCCAGCCTGTCAGGGATGTTTCCTGGTATAATTCCTGGCATGTGGTGCCAGCTGGTACAAAACAAAACAAAACAAAACAAAAACCATTAGAGAGCTGGAGGCAGCCTTGTAATCAGATTTCTGGGAGATAATGCCACAAAAGCATTTAATCCTGCCTGGATGCAGCCAGGCCAGATGAGGATGGAGCCTAGGAAAGGAGCAGGGAGGGAGGGAGGCAGAAATCCCAGAGGAAAATCCCTCTTTTCTGTTTGTCCCCTGGAGGGGAATGAAACGATCTCCCCATTCCTTGGTGTGAGGGGCAGCTGCCACGGGGCCAGAAATTCCCCCTGTGGACAAGAAATGTCCAGGGAAAAGTGAAATTTGGGAGCAGAGGGGATAGAAACAGCCAGCCAAGGCCTGGGACACGGAGATGGGCTCTGCTCCTTGGCTGGAGGGAAAAGGGGGAAGTTGTCCTGTGTTCTTTGTGAGGGTCTCCAGGACAAGGGAAGAGATGAATCTGACCTCATGTTCTCAGAAGGCTGATTTATTATGATATGATATGATACTAAAGAATGCTATATCAAAACTATACTAAACTACAGAGAAAGGATACATCAGAAGGTTTAACAAGAGTGGATAATAAATAATAATAAAAACTCGTGACTGACTCAGAGCCTGGACACGGCTGGACCGTGAGTGGTCATTAAATGAAAACAATTCCACATGCTGGGTAAACAGTCTCCAAATCACATGCCAAAGCAGCAAAATGGAGAAGCTGAAGCTTCCCAGGAGAAGAAATCCTGGTGGAAGGATTTCTCAGAGAATATCCCAGTGACGTTGTGCCACGGCTGGGCTGGGGTTTGGGATCCTGGGGTCGGGGTGCAGCCAGGGGATTGCTGTGCTCCCTGCCCTGCCAGGGAATGGCCCTGCAGCCCCAGGCGTGTCCCTGCCTCTGGAGGAGGGGAGCAGCCCTGGAGCAGCCCTGGAGCACAGCTCTGCTGAGCACAGGGAAGGTCTATCCCTCTCTTTCCATCCTTTCCATGGGAAGACTCAGCCTTTGGAGGGGTTTGAAATGTTCTGTGAGCTGATTGCAAGAAAAATACCAAATTTTAACTGGGGATTTTCTCCCCAACCCCCTTATTAATTTTTCAATAAAACCTTTAGATTCATGAGTTTGGTCTTAAAATCATAATAAATGTTAGCAGTGGTTGGAGGGAAACTTAAACTGTGACCCCTCTCCAGTTAAAATTTCAAATCCCCAAATAAATATTTTTTCCTTTCCTTTCCTTTCCTTTCCTTTCCTTTCCTTTCCTTTCCTTTCCTTTCCTTTCCTTTCCTTTCCTTTCCTTTCCTTTCCTTTCCTTTCCTTTCCTTTCCTTTCCTTTCCTTTCCTTTCCTTTCCTTTCCTTTCCTTTCCTTTCCTTTCCTTTCCTTTCCCCTTCTCCTTCTCCTTCTCCTTCTCCTTCTCCTTCTCCTTCTCCTTCTCCTTCTCCTTCTCCTTCTCCTTCTCCTTCTCCTTTTTTCTATTTCTTTTTTCCTTTTTCCTTCTCTTTTCTCACCCCATCCCCCAGCCTGTATCTGTGGCCTCTTTGTTGCTGCTTTTGTGGATGTTTTGGGGTTTTCCAAGCCCTGCTAATGAATGGGGTGACCAGAGAATGGGAAAATAAAGGGAAATCCCCCAATTCCTCCCAGCCCCGGGGGTGTCTGTGCTTGGCACTGGAGGTGCTCTGCTGCTGCCTGTGCACGAGCCAAGCACCGTGGCTGTGGAAAAGCCCAGGAATGCAGGGCTGGGTGGATTTTCCTGCTTTTATTCTGGGGTTTTTTGTGTTTCAGAGGCCAAACCATGGCCTGGGACTGGCACCATCAGTGGCTGCTGAGGAGATGGCGGAGGAATCCCCAGGGAAACTCCTCTGGAGGCAGGAGGGATGAGCTGGGCTTGGCCTGAAATTCATCCCAAGTGGAGGATGGATAGCTGGGGGCAGGGCCTGTGTTCATCCAGGGATTCACGGGGTGTGCAATGGCCAGCCCTTCCCTTCCCTTCCCTTCCCTTCCCTTCCCTTCCCTTCCCTTCCCTTCCCTTCCCTTCCCTTCCCTTCCCTTCCCTTCCCGAGGTGAGGGAGGGCAGGTTTCGATGGGAATTGAAGGCATTCCTGCCTGGCACTGTGGGGAGGTTCCCAGAGGACTGTGGCTGCCCCTGGATCCCTGGCAGTGCCCAAGCCTGGGGCAGTGGGGCTGTCCCTGCCCAGGCTGTGCAGGCAGAGGAAGGGAATTTCCTCCTGAGGGGCAGGAACTGGGACAGGGCCAGGGCCCAGGCAATGCTGGGGCTGTGGCAGGGCATTGGGATGGATTTTAGGGAAAGGTTCTTCCCCCAGAGGGTGCTGGGCACTGCCCAGGGTACCCGGGGGATGGACACATTGCCAAGGCTGCCAGGGCTGCAGGAGGGTTTGGACAGCACTCCCAGCTGGGATTGTTGGGGTGTCTGGGCAGGGGTTGGAGCGGGTGATCCCTGTGGGATTGGATGATTTCTGTGATGATCCCTGTAGGGCTGGGTGTCCCCTGTGGGGCTGGATGTCCCCTGTAGGGCTGGATGTGCCCTGTGCCGGTCCCTGTGGGGCTGGATAACCCCTGGGTCTCTCCCAGCTGCTCCCGGTGATCCCCGGCAGCCCGGCGGTGACTCAGGGCGCAGGAACGGCTCTGGGGATGCCAACAAAGAGCGGGCTCTCCCTCTCTCTCCTTCCCTCTCTCTCCCTCCCTCTCTCCCTCTCCCTCTCCCTCTCTCTCCCTCCCTCCCTCTCTCCCTCTCCCTCTCCCTCTCCCTCCCTCCCTCTCTCTCTCTCCCTCTCCCTCTCTCTCCCTCTCCCTCCCTCTCTCCCTCTCCCTCTCCCTCTCCCTCTCCCTCTCCCTCTCCCTCTCCCTCTCCCTCTCCCTCTCCCTCTCCCTCTCCCTCTCCCTCTCTCTCCCTCTCTCTCCCTCTCTCTCCCTCCCTCTCTCCCTCTCCCTCTCCCTCTCCCTCTCCCTCTCCCTCTCCCTCTCCCTCTCCCTCTCCCTCTCCCTCTCCCTCTCCCTCTCCCTCTCCCTCTCCCTCCCTCTCCCTCTCCCTCTCGGCCCGTGCCGTGCCGGGGCTGGGGAGGCGCAGGCGGCTGCGGTTTGCAGGGCAGGGCGGGGACACCAACCCCAAGCTAGGCTTTGCACGCAAAGGAACAATAATCCCATTATGAGCCCGCGGCTGGAGCCGCTCGCGGTGCGAGATGCGCGCCCGGGGCGGATCGCGGCACCTGAGTCACTGCCTGCAAAGGGATGGATTTCACCTCCGCCACTCCCTCGGCACGGCAGCAATCCCGGCCTGCAGACACGATCAATGATTCTATTCTTCGTGCGCGGCTTTGTTGGGCTTGGCAGCCGCGCCGCAGTTTGAGCCGGGCCTGGTGCTCGCCCCCGGTGCTGCCCTGCCCCTCCCGGGCCCCAATCCCCCCCGGAGGGGCTCGTTCCTCCTTCCCCAACCAGCCTGGGCCTGGGGAGCGCAGGGAACGCGGGGGATTTCGGCTCAGGGTGTGCTTGTGCCAGGGCAGATGTTGTGTGTGGGGTTATTGAGTCTGGAGAGGAGATTTTGGAGAAGCCCGGAATGGTTTGGGTTGGGAGGGACCCTAAATCCCATCCGGTGCCACCATCCCATGGGCAGGGACATTCCACTGTCCCAGGCTGCTCCAGCGTGGCCTTGGACACTTCCAGGGATCCAGGGGCAGCCCCAGCTGCTCTGGGAATTCCATCCCAGCCAGGAATTCCTAATTCCCACTATCCCACCCAACCCTGCCCTCTGGCAGTGGGAGCCATTCCCTGTGTCCTGTCCCTCCATCCCTTGTCCCCAGTCCCTCTCCTGCTCTCCTGGAGCCCCTTTGGGCCCTGGAAGGGGCTTGAGGTCTCCCCAGACTCTTCTCTTTTCCAGGCTGAACAATCCCAACTTTTAATTTAATTCCAGTTATTTTTCAGGTATTTATTGGCTCTCTCTCAGCAGGTTTGTTTAGTCTTGCATGGTCAACCAGCCCTTGAACAACTCTGTGCTGGATTCCTGGGATTGCAGCTCGTGGATGAGCTCCTGCTTCCCTTTTTCCTGGTTATTTTACCTAAAGTCCTTCAATTTCACTGTGCCACCTCAGGGGGATGTTCTCCATGTGCTTCCTTAGGAGCTGTGTGAGGTGGGAGAGGTCAAATCCCATCAGTCCCAGAAAGATTCCAACTCCACTTCAACCCACAGGGTTGTTCCTAATGGGAAAGAGGGAAAATCCCCCCATGTGGGACCTGCAGCTGGCCCAGCTCCCATTTCAGTGCCTCATTTCTTGTTGTGAGGCTTTTACAGGGTGCGGGGTTCGTGTGAGAACAGGGGAAAACATTCCTGGTACCGCCTTGGTTGAGATTTCTGGGAAGTGTTTTTTGTGCCTCATAATCCTACCAGGGGGATCTCCAGAGCAGGAAACGGAGCCTGAAGGTTTATTTTAATATAATCTTACAAAATGCTGATGATAACTGAAAAGCTTTTGTGTCCAGGGCTGGTTCCTGGGGGAGGAATTGTTTCAACCTCGGGCTGGTGCCTCTCGTGTTCCTGCAGGAACAAGGAAAACGTTCCTGACCGGAGCTCCCAGCTCGTCTCACACGATCCCTCTGCTGTGCCTGCAGCAGAAACAAACCCGGCTGGAAACGGGGTGGGGGGAAGAGAACCCTGGATCTGCTCTCCTTTGGCTGCAGAATCATTTTCCTGCCATAAAATCACCAGCAGGAGCCAAGGGAAGATGAGGTCATAGGGAAAAACACGGCTTGGGAAACAATGGAGGGAGGTGCTGGTAACGGCTGGGGTGGGGATGTCCCACAGCCCGCGGCGTCCCGGGGACCCCCAGCTCCTCCAGGGACCCCAACCTCCATCAGGAACTCCAGTCTCCATCAGGAACCCCAACGTCCATCAGGAATCCCAACCTCCATCAGGAACCCCTTCTCTTCCAAGATCCCAACTTCACTGGGAACCCCCAGGACCTTCACCTTCACCAGAATCCCAACTCCACTGGAACTTCTGTCTCCTGCAGGATCCCACCTCCATCAGGACCTCCATCTCCTCCAGGATCCCATCTCCTCTAGGATCCCACCTCTTCCAGGATCCCACCTCCATCAGGACCCCCAGCTTCCCCAGGATCCCATCCCATTGGAACCCCCCATGTCCTCCATGACCCCAATCCCACTGGAGCCCCCCATCTCCTCCAGGACCCCAATCCCATTGGAACCCCCCATGTCCTCCATGACCCCAATCCCACTGGAACCCCCCATGTCCTCCAGGACCCCAATCCCACTGGAGCCCCCCATCTCCTCCAGGACCCCAATCACATTGGAGCCCCCCATCCTGCCATTCCAGTGCTACTCCCCCCACTCTGTGCAGGACACACCATCAGCATTCCCAAACTTTTTTTGCTCCCCTTTCCTTCCCAAGGTTTAGACTGGAGCATCCCAGCTCCTCCCACCCTGCTGTGCCAGGCCAGGCTGGCAGCAGGGGCAGGAGTGAGGTTGGATTTCAAGCACAAATCACGTCTCACAACGTATTTGGCTTTTTCCTTTCCTTTCCCACGTCTAATTTATCCCACCTCATCTCTGCTGGTGGATGGACACAAATCCAGGAGGATCTGCTGGTCCTTTCCCTGAAATCCAGCATTGCTGGCGTAACCCTGGAGGTCAGACAGCCCCAGGAATTTGGGGGAAATCTCTTAACTCGTGTCTTGGTGAGGATTTCACCAAATCCCTCCAGTTTTGGGTGGAGAGAAAATCCTTTGGAGAGCCGGGAGATGAATGATGACACCAGGGAGCCCCCCGGGGCCTCCCGAGTCATTAAACAAATTAAGTGTTAGCAGGAGGCCCCTGTGATTGCGTGTGAAACCCCCGGGGGCTCGGTAATTGCTCTGCAGCTCTGGTGGGTGGAAGAGACAAAGAGATT